>NC_051863.1:20617490-20974990 GCF_015732765.1 Culex quinquefasciatus
AGGTTGATTTCTCGAAAACAGTGTACTGTTTCTACATTCTTTTGAAATCAATTTGTAGATCTGCACAAGACGTATAAATTGCTTTAAAAAGATTGCAAAAATGTTGCGTCGTTTCAGAGAAATTGACAAATTAGAAAAACGCAACGCCTCACGTCAAAAGAGGTTTGAATGTAGTTACTTATTTATACAAAACATATAAGAAATGTTTGTTGACCCCTAAAAAAACGACATTTTTAAAAACATAAGCAAAGTCACATAAAACAAGTCAAACTTCCAACCTTAAAATTTTCTAAAATATTAAGAGTTTTTCTTTCCAATGCTTTTTAAAGATCAAAAATTGGTTGAAAATGGATTTTTGGATTAGAGGCGGGGTTATGTTGTAGAGGATAAAAAGAGGTTTTCCCAGTGTTGCTCAATAAGTTCTCGAACACTAATGTAAAATATTTTAAGGACGTTATTTCCAACGTCCTTGATAATTTTGATTTTTTTAACATTGATTTTTAAAAATAGGAAGTTCAATTTTCCCGTGTTTAAAATATCCCGGTTAATTTTTAAACAGATATAAAATCTATGTTTTTCATTATATTTGTAAGGTTATTGAAGCTTAACATCAAAGAATAACTCAATAACATTAATTTATAATAATTTACAGATCAATCGAAACTAGAACAGCAGTTTTTAGATAGCCTAAAAGAAATTTAATATTTTGTTTTCTTCTTCTTTGGTGTGCCTTGGATTTTAAATTAACCGCAATTTTTAATCCATTATGATGTTAATTAAATAAGGCTCTGATATTTACATTTATCCTTTATTTTTTATGTATGATATGACAAAAAAGGCTTGAAATTTTTTGAAAATATTTAAAAAAATAAAAAGAAACGCCAAAAAATAAAATGATACGAGCCAATGTAATTTTTTTGATAAGTTTCGAATTTCTTGTTTTATGTAAAACATACAGTCTGAATAGGTACAGTAGATTTTAGAGCAATATATTTTTAAATCGGAGTACCAATTTTTTGTTCTGTTCCTGTTTTAACCGAAATCAATAAAACAATCATTACGTTATGCAAAAAAAAACAAAAAATGGCTTAAACAATTGTTTAAATCCGTTACATTTGACCTAATTTGCCCAGGCTGATGTTTGATGAAAAATAAATAAATATGATATTTTTTTTAAAATTTATGATCATAAATATACGTAAATATAAAACCAAGTCTTTTTTAAAATAAATAACATTAAATAGAACATATTATTCGAAGCGCATTTGCGAATCTGGCATTTTGTGGATCTGTAAACTAACATTTCAACAATTTTCCCGAATAAACCAAATTAATGCATATATATTCTAAATACATGCTGGACTGCTTTCAAATTCTTATCGATTACTTTGTATATAACTGTTCATTTATTTCCACGACAAAAAATAAAAACATGACAAATTTCATGGAAGTTTCTAAATTTTATGCTGTCATCTGCCTATTCGTCGTGGTCGTGCTATCTTGCCACATGTCGATTATGGGCCAAACTGAGCTCATTTTGGGGCAACTTTTAATGCCTTGCAAAAATAGTAGTTGTTGTCACTCTACATAAGAGAGTAATTGCGATTGAACGTGCTTTTTTGTCACACCCTGCAAGTGCGACAACTGTACAAAGGGAAATTAGTCAGAGGACGTTTTGTCACATGTACTGCCCATTTTATCATAAATGTCCCACCACCTTTGAGTTATTGATGCAAGGTGATAATTAATAAATATTTTGGTGAATTAAAATCCGAGCCGTATTGTTGAACTGATAATGTAAATGATTTGTTTTTGGTAAGGTTTCATCGGCTGGTTTTTACATGTAAAGTTGGTGATAAGTTTAAATACTTTAAGCTTAAAATGGCTCTATTCTCAAGAATGTTTTTGGGCAATTTGATCTGTTTTACCTGAATCATCGCAGAGTTATTGTTGCACTGAATCATCACACGTTGTCCTTGGTCTTTTTTTATTTGTTTTGTATTTACTATTTAAGCTTTTTATAAAGATAGAATTTATTTATGGATAGAATAATGCTTTTCATTCGTAACCTGGCAATATAGAAAAAGTTTATACAGTTTTGAAAGGTATTTTTAAAAGTTGTTTTGATTTTGAGTTTCAATGTATTTGATTAATATTGTTAGCGATCTTCTGCTGTTTTGAAGCATTTCAATCGCGACTGGGATTACCAATTAGGCACCAATAGCACAAGTTGGTATGTTAAATAGGCAAACAACCTCCAGTAGAAGGAATTAAAGCCGAGTTCACAAAACACACGAGCGCCGGATAGCGACGACGGATTCACGATGTTGTTCTCATGCTGGCAAGCAGCAGCTTTGTCACCGTGGCTGTTTTGGCCAACAGCGAAGCAGTTCGATTCGCTGCTGGCCAAAACAGCCACCACAAACAACGAAACGGAATATGAATAAACAATTAGAAGGGGCAGCAAATCGTTTAAAAAGCAACGAGTTACACGCATTGACCTCTGGTTGGGGCACTGAGTCAAGTGCTTTCAGCAACCGGAAACGGACCATTTTCAACGGGCTGCTCGCTGAGTCAGCTGGGTTGCGGAATTTATCGATTTTAGCTTTTATTACCTTATCGTCCACCAGGATCGAGAAGCTGTCGCCATCTTCCGCTTCTTCCATCATTTTTGCGTCGTGGCAGCGGGTCTCAACTCCCACGTAAGCTGCTGGTCAGTCCTTGACCGAGGTCAGAACCACACTCTCCGCCTTCCCGCTACACAACGGGACAACAAAGAAAAATCTTCCTCCCAATGTGATCAGCACAACAAAAACAACAACTTTTCCATCAACTCGACGATGATGATGATGGCGCACTATACGTAAACAAAACACGCACCAAAGCAGGCTTTGGACTCTCGCGGGCCTGGCCTCGACTTTGCTTCCCCCTTTTCTTACGAGGCTCTTCCTCCGAATCTTCACCCCACCTGGTCAAGGAGAGAAAAAAAACACACGATTTTTCCTGCTCACTTTACGCGTGCTTCCACCGGAAATTGCACTCCAAAAACACACCCCGCCGAACGTCCGCACCCGAAACCACCCGCGGGAACCGTTTTCAGCCCGTTCGGACGGAACGCTGCAAGCGAAAAAAAAACGCACTGACTAATCGCGCCCAAGCAGGCCCCACCAAGGAGGAATGATAAGAATTTTTCACCTCCACACAGAGCAGCTGCAGGCGGAGCTTGTTTTTCTTTTTTTGAGAGCTGCGACACGATCACGGAGTGACAGCTGCAATGAGCTCCCCCGTGAGTGTGGTGAGTGACGGCTGCACTGGGGAAAAATAGTGAAAGGCGTAACGGACGTAACGTGACGAAGTGCAACTTGAGAATGGGGTCCTGAAGGCAAACAATTGGGTCCTAAAATAAAGTTTAAATTGGGTCCTAAAATGAAGCTTAGATTGCTGCACCCTTACCAAAAATCATGATTTTTTGAGTTCCAAATCCCACTTTTCATACGATTTTTTGAGTTCAGGTACTACAACTATAAAAATGGTTATATGGGTTGAACTGAAAAAATCGTATGAAAAGTGGGATTTGGAACTCAAAAAATCATGATTTTTGGTAAGGGTGTGATATTATTGTTTACAGCGATAAAGCTTATTTTTCTGAGTAAAATGACCCTTTGTACGGCCACAAAGAGTTGCATTAAAATGAAAAAAAGTGATCAGAAATGGTTTTTAATCGTGTTTTTTACCGTTGTACATAAAAATTGACATAGGGCTTTAGTACCCAATTTGTGATATTATTGCTCATAACGATAAAGCTTATTTTTCTGAGTACAATGACCCTTTGAACGACCGCAAAGGATTTAAAATGGATTTTTAATTGAAGGAGCTTTTTCTGTCAAGAAGGACCGCGAGGTTAATTTTTCAAAATTGATTTAAAAATCCATTTTAAACTCTTTGTGGTCGTACAAAGGGTCATTGTACTCAGAAAAATAAGCTGTATCGCTGTGAAATATAATATCAGCAATCTAAGCTTCATTTTAGGACCCAATTGGTTTTTAGTCGTGTTTTTTATCGTTGTACATAAAAATTGACATAAAAATTGGCTTTAAGGACCCAGATTTGAAGAAGACGATAACATTCAATATTGTCGCTCTGTCACTAAACCGAATCGAGCAATTTCCAATCTCGCCGCACTTTTTTTCTCCGCCTTTTTCCAAGGATCTGAAACGCATGCAGTTTTCTGAAGTCACCGCCAGAGGCGCCTCTATACGTGTGGTTTTTTAAAAGGTCGTATGAAATACATACATAATAAATTTTCCAATTTGTTTAATTAGTTTTCACTATTTTTTGAATATATATTTGAGATAATTACAAGTATTACGTAAATTTCTCCACATTTAGCAATGTGGATAAATATTACAAAGTTTTACTTGGATGGGCTATATATCACAATGCATACCGAGATGCATACACTAAACTAAAAATGAAATAGATTCAATTTCATTGAAACAACATAAATTACGTTTGATTCTTCCTGACTGCTGGTTTAAAATAAATTGCGTTTTTAAAACACTCATTAAATTTCCCTAAACTGCCCCGGATCGCATAAATGTCCCATATGCATTTTAAACACTTTTTAGTTATTGATGCAGTTTGGTTCAAAATCATGTGCCCTTTCAGAAAAGCCTATAACATCTACAGATTGTCAAGGGAAACAGATTGGTCGATGCAAAATAAATCGGCACTTGAAACCAAGGGAATGATGGAAAGAGAGGAATCACAAATCCGTATAAATAATTTCAAGATTTTTTAGGTGTAAACCGAAAACGCGATCAAAAATTAAAATGGAAGAAAAAGGCTTTTAACTGCTTATTGAATTGTCGGTGTACAGGACGCCGCACTGTTTAATCATTTTCTGACGTACATTCAATTTTGCAGTCCAAACCCAGTCATTGAATTGGAAAAATATTTTTTTTTTCAAATTTTCTTTTCTTGATTTGTGTGCACCTACGTCGAAGACCAAGATTGTTTACTTTTTGCTCTTTGGTCTGACAGTCTTGGTCTGACAGATTTGGTCTGTCAGTTTTATCATGGATTTTGGTCTGGTCTAGGCGAGGGATAGGACACAGCACCTTCCTGCTTGAAACGTATGTTTTGCGCTTGCAACACTGCCAGTTTTGCTGCAACGTGTAATCATTTGTGTAATCTTGAACGAGAATCTTTACTTATTTCTCTATGCGTGTACGCCATGTTTATCTCCTCTCCTCTTCTTCATTTACCGTGTACAACTCATCTGACATTTCTCACCAAAATAAAAACAAATCCATGCTCATGTAACAGTTCCGTTCCGCGCACTGCATCGTTCCACACCAAAATTCCCAAGTTTTAAGTGCTTTTGCCGGTCAAATCCAACCGAAAATGTTCCGTGCCTTGTTCGCACGACCCCGCGGCCACTGGCGACCCCTCGCGCTACGCAGCGGCGCCCCGATCCGAGCCCAAACATTCGCATCACCAGCTATAAGCAGTTTTCATGAGAACACGATTAGCCGGCTAGCGCCGGCACCCACCAGCTTCCTTCCGAGCCGACTCTACAGCGTCAAGACCAAACCCGTCCGGGTTAGACAAAGTAAGTTTCGCTTTCTTAAAGTGTGACAAATGGTTTAAGGTTGCTTTATTTTTCAGCAAAAGCCCAAGTCCCGCTGCTGGACGAGCTGAAAGCGGACGCGCTCGCCCACCGCCGGGTTCAGCTGGACAAGCTGAGTCAGCTGCTGGCGGCGGCGGGTCAACCCGAGCCGGGCTCGCACGAGTTTCTGCTCGGGTGCTGCGGCCGGCTGCTGCTCGATCAACCCGTCGAGGTGCGGATGCAGCTGTTTGAGCGATTGTGGGAGGGCGGTGGCGGCGAACCGACGCTGGAGGCGTGGAAGGTGCGGCTGCGGGTTTACGCCGAGAACGGGATTGAGCTGGAGGGGGTTGGGGGATTTTTGGAGGGGGTTAAGGTGGGGAAGGATGCGGAGTTTTACGAGCTGCTGCTGGGGGTTGTTTGTGAGCGGGGGGATGTTCGGAGGATGAGGGAAGTTTTGGGGGTTTGTGAGGCGGAGGGGTACGGGTTGACGGCGCGGTTGGGGGCGTTGTTGATTCGGGGGTACGGTAAGGTGGGGGATTTGGCGGCGGTGGAGACGGTGCTGGACACGATGAGCGCTGGGAATGTGGCGTTGGACGAGGGAGTTTACGGGGAGTTGATTGTAGGGGGGTTGGCGAATGGGCAGACGGAGAAGGCCGTTAAGGGGATAAAGGAGAGGGGTGCGTCGTTGAAGGAGGTTCATCGGATTGAGGCACTGAAGGAGGCACTTTTGAAGAAGGTTGGAGAGGCGACCAAGTTGTTGGTGAAGCTGTTTCCGGAAGATGTTTTGAACGATCCTAGCATCGATCCGGTTTTCCGCAATTTGTGCACGGAACTTTTACAGCTGGAACAGTACGAGACTGTGCGAACTCTGCTGAATGAGCTCCCGGTTCCAAAGTTTAGTCTGAACGAGAACCAGGACAGCTACGGCGTGTCGATCATCTTCGAAATGGTCAAACAGAACGTCCCTTTTCCGGAGTTGATCAAGATGGTCAATTTCCTGATTAAAACTGAACGGAACAGTCGCGCTTTGCACGTGGCTTGCGATTGCGCGGCCAAGTCGCGAATTGAGCTGTACCCGAAGCTGTTGGAAATCCTGCGGGAGCAGGAAGATCTTCGTCCGCACTACTTCTGGCCGCTGATCGCGCAGAGCTTCACCAAACACGGCGAATCCGGCGTCCTGGACGTGCTTAAGCTGATGCAGCGCACCAAAACCGAAGCGGACGCCGAAACGCTGTCCGTGTTTGTCCTGCCAAAACTCTCCGTCACGCTGAAGGACGTCCGGCTCGCGTTGAAGCAGTTTGAAGATCGCGGCATTCGGATAGCAACGCTCATGACTCCGTTCGTGTCCCACCTGCTGTACCAGAACCGGTTTGAGGACGTCAGTCGCGTCACGAAGCTCTACCCGGCCAAGCTGAACACGGAGTCGCTGATTTGGCCGCTTGTTCTGCAGGCAACAGTCAACAAGAGTACCGCCAACTTCAAGAGTATCGCGGAGGTCGTGCGAGCGCTTCAGGACAAGGCACAAGATCCGAAGCACGACCTCGGCGGTCAGCTGTTGATGGAGCTGATCAGCAACAAAAAGTCCAAGCACGATCAAGGATCCATCAAAGCTTTACTCACCCAGTTCGAACGGCACCAGGTCCAGATAAGTCGGGTGTGCGTCAACGTGCTCAAAACTCACTTCGCCAAGAGCAAGCGAATCGACGCCGAAGTGGACCGATTGCTCAAAGTCCTGCAAGACGAAAAGCTGACCCTCCCCTCGAAGGAACTGTTTGACTCGATCATCGTCCACCCGCGGGACATGACCTACGACGAGCTGGAGTGCCACCTCAACGAGCTCGAGGAGAAGAACCTGAACACGCGCGGCGTCCTCCGACGACTGCTGCAGCTGTGCGTGCGCGAGAACCGTCTCGATCGGGCCGTCATCATCAAGGAGAAGTGCGATCAAGCCCGCGTAGAACTCAGCTCAGGCATGCTCGCCTCAGTATTCGATCTACACATCAAGCGGAAAAACGTCGACGAAGCTGGCAAGACGCTGGAACAGATTCGAACCACTTTCCCCGGATTCCTCGTGGACGACCACAAAATCATCGACTACGCAGCACTCCTAGCAGAAAAGGGCTTCCTCTCAAACGCCCGCAAAATCCTCAAACAACGAGCCTCAGCCGGACTCCGCCCAGGCAACGCCAACCGCAACATCTGGAACCTGCTCACCAAGACCGCCCAATGGAGCGCCGCAACCGAACCCACCTCCGACAAAAACCACACCGCCGACCTCCTCAACTTCCTCGTCGACCTTAACTACTGCACCCACGACAACACCCTGCTCGGCCCCGTCATCCGCGAGCACCTCCTCAAAAACCAAACCCAAGCCGCGCTCGCCGAGTTCAAACGAATCGCCACCCAAATGCGACGAACCCCCCTCCAACTCGAAATCTTCACCACCCTCGTCAAACTCACCAACTCAAACGACCCCCAAATCCCACCCGACCAAGCCAAAGCCCTCCTCTCCGACCTCATCGCCATCACCTCGAAAATCCACGGCCCCGTCAACACCAACAACACCCTGATCGTAGCCCTGGCGGACGCCGGAACCGAACCCCAGCTCCGCCGCATCCTCATGAACCCGGAAACGCGCGTCAACCACGAGTACATCCTCACCCAGTGCGAGTTCCTCGTCAACGCCGGCAAACTGAACGTCGTGCTCCGGTTGGCCAAGTGTGCCCGCGGGTTGGCCAACGTGCGCGAGGCGGACTTCCTCGCCGTCATCATGAAGCAGTACGTGAGGGATAACAACTGTGAGGCTGCGGTGGAGTTGTTCAACCGGCTGCAGGCGGACGATGCGGAGTTGAAGATTAGCGGGGATTTTGCGCGGAAGTTGATCGATTTGCTCGAGGTGAACAGCTACGACGTGCCGAGCGAGATTCGGCTGTATGCCAAGTGAGGGTGAGTTTAGGAAGTTAGGTGGAAATAGAATAATGCTAGTCTTAAAGAATAAAGAAAGTTGAAAATTTAGGGACATTTTGGGTTCGAGGAGAACGAAAAAGAAATATTTCCTTTTGACGTCATTTGCTAAAATTACACTCCTTTTCAAAATTTACAAAATTTACAAGGTTTTTAAAATTTCCTAAATTTTATAACATGCTCAAAATTCATAAATATTGCAAAACTTTTATAATTCTTCAAATTTTCAAAATTCTAAAACATCTCAAAATTCTAAAAACTCTCGTAACATTCAAAACTATTAAAATTTAAAAAATTCAAAATTATTAAAATTTGAATTCAAAGTTTCCCAAATTCCCAAATTTTGAAAATTCTTAAAATTCTTAAAATTCTTAAAATTCTTAAAATTCTCAATTTTTTTAAAATTCCTAAAATTCTTAAAGTTCTTAAAATTGTTAAAATTCTTAACATTCTTAAAATTCTTAAAACTCTTAAATTCTTAAAATTCTTCAAATTCTTCAAATTCTTCAAATTCTTCAAATTCTTAAAATTCTTAAAATACTTAAAATTCTTAAAAAAAAATTTAATTCTTAAAATACTTAAAATTCTTGAAATTATTAAAATTTTTAAAACTCTAAAAAATTCTAAAAAATTCTTAAAATTCTTAAAATTCCTAAAATTCTTAAAATTCTTAAAATTCTTTAAATTCATTAAATTCTTTGAATTCTTTAAATTCTTAAAATTCTTAAAATTCTCAAAATTCTTAAAATTCTTAAAATTCTTCAAATTCTTAAAATTCTTAAAATTCTTAAAATTGTTAAAATTCTTAAAACTCTTAAATTCTTAAAATTCTTCAAATTCTTCAAATTCTTCAAATTCTTAAAATTCTTCAAATTCTTCAAATTCTTCAAATTCTTCAAATTCTTCAAATTCTTCAAATTCTTCAAATTCTTAAAATTCTTAAAATTCTTAAAATTGTTAAAATTCTTAAAATTCTTAAAATTCCTAAAATTCTTAAAATTCTTAAAATTCTTAAAATTCTTAAAATTCTTAAAATTCTTAAAATTTTTTAAAATTCTTAAAATTCTTTAAATTCTTTAAATTCTTTAAATTCTTTAAATTCTTTAAATTCTTTAAATTCTTTCAATTCTTTAAATTCTTTAAATTCTTTAAATTCTTTAAATTCTTTAATTTCTTTAAATTCTTTAAATTCTTTAAATTCTTTAAATTCTTTAAATTCTTTAAATTCTTTAAATTCTTTAAATTCTTTAAATTCTTTAAATTCTTTAAATTCTTTAAATTCTTTAAATTCTTTAAATTCTTTAAATTCTTTAAATTCTTTAAATTCTTTAAATTCTTTAAATTCTTTAAATTCTTTAAATTCTTTAAATTCTTTAAATTCTTTAAACTCTTTAAATTCTTTAAATTCTTTAAATTCTTTAAATTCTTTAAATTCTTTAAATTCTTTAAATTCTTTAAATTCTTTAAATTCTTTAAATTCTTTAAATTCTTTAAATTCTTTAAATTCTTTAAATTCTTTAAATTCTTAAAATTCTCAAAATTCTTAAAATTCTTTAAATTCTTAAAATTCTCAAAATTCTTAAAATTCTTAAAATTCTTCAAATTCTTAAAATTCTTAAAATTCTTAAAATTCTTAAAATTCTTAAAATTCTTAAAATTCTTAAAATTGTTAAAATTCTTAAAACTCTTAAATTCTTCAAATTCTTCATATTCTTTAAATTCTTTAAATTCTTTAAATTCTTTAAATTCTTTAAATTCTTAAAATTCTCAAAATTCTTAAAATTCTTAAAATTCTTCAAATTCTTAAAATTCTTAAAATTCTTAAAATTCTTAAAATTCTTAAAATTCTTAAAATTGTTAAAATTCTTAAAACTCTTAAATTCTTCAAATTCTTCAAATTCTTCAAATTCTTAAAATTCTTCAAATTCTTCAAATTCTTCAAATTCTTCAAATTCTTCAAATTCTTAAAATTCTTAAAATTCTTAAAATTTTTAAAATTCTTAAAATTGTTAAAATTCTTTAAATTCTTTAAATTCTTTAAATTCTTTAAATTCTTTAAATTCTTTAAATTCTTTAAATTCTTTAAATTCTTTAAATTCTTAAAATTCTTAAAATTCTTAAAATTCTTAAAATTCTTAAAATTCTTAAAATTCTTAAAATTCTCAAAATTCTTAAAATTCTTAAAATTTTTAAAATTCTTAAAATTCTTAAAATTCTTAAAATTCTTAAAATTCTTAAAATTCTTAAAATTCTTAAAATTTTCTAAAATTCTTAAAATTCTTAAAATTCTTAAAATTCTTAAAATTCTTAAAATTCTTAAAATTCTTAAAATTCTTAAAATTCTTCAA
Organism: Culex quinquefasciatus; assembly: GCF_015732765.1. Classification (NCBI taxonomy): domain Eukaryota; kingdom Metazoa; phylum Arthropoda; class Insecta; order Diptera; family Culicidae; genus Culex; species Culex quinquefasciatus. The sequence continues at coordinate 20,628,414 of NC_051863.1, forward strand.
ATTCTTAAAATTCTTAAAATTCTTAAAATTCTTAAAATTGTTAAAATTCTTTAAATTCTTTAAATTCTTTAAATTCTTTAAATTCTTTAAATTCTTTAAATTCTTTAAATTCTTTAAATTCTTTAAATTCTTTTAATTCTTTAAATTCTTTAAATTCTTTAAATTCTTTAAATTCTTTAAATTCTTTAAATTCTTTAAATTCTTTAAATTCTTTAAATTCTTTAAATTCTTTAAATTCTTTAAATTCTTTAAATTCTTTAAATTCTTTAAATTCTTTAAATTCTTTAAATTCTTTAAATTCTTTAAATTCTTTAAATTCTTAAAATCAAAATTGTCAAAATTGTCAAAGTTGACAAAATTTTCAAAATTGACAAAATTGACTAAATTGTCAAAATTGACAAAATTGTCAAAATTGTCAAAATTTTAAAAATTATCAAAATTTTCAAAATTGTAAAAATTTTCAAAATTTTCAAAATTGTCAAAATTGCCAAATTGACAAAATTGACAAAATTGACAAAATTGACAAAATTGACAAAATTGACAAAATTGACAAAATTGACAAAATTGACAAAATTGACAAAATTGACAAAATTGACAAAATTGACAAAATTGACAAAATTGACAAAATTGACAAAATTGACAAAATTGACAAAATTGACAAAATTGACAAAATTGACAAAATTGACAAAATTGACAAAATTGACAAAATTGACAAAATTGACAAAATTGACAAAATTGACAAAATTGACAAAATTGACAAAATTGACAATATTGACAAAGTTGACAAAATTGAGAAATTTGACAATATTGAAAAAATTGACAAAATTGACAAAATTGACAAAATTAACAAAATTGACAAAATTGACAAAATTGACAAAATTGACAAAATTGACAAAATTGACAAAATTGACAAAAATGACAAAATTGACAAAATTGACAAAAATGACAAAATTGACAAAATTGACAAAATTGTCAAAATTGTCAAAATTGTCAAAAATGATAAAATTGACAAAATTGACAAAATTGAAAAAAATTACAAATTGACAAAATTGACAAAATTGACAAAATTGACAAAATTGATAAAATTGACAAAATTGACAAAATTGACAAAATTGCCAAAATTGTCAAAATTGACAAAATTGTCAAAATTGTCAAAATTGACAAAATTGACAAAATTGACAAAATTGTCAAAATTGTCAAAATTGTCAAAATTGACAAAATTGTTAAAATTGTCAAAATTGTCAAAATTGTCAAAATTGTCAAAATTGTCAAAATTGTCAAAAATGATAAAATTGACAAAATTGACAAAATTGAAAAAATTGACAAAATTGACAAAATTGACAAAATTGACAAAATTGACAAAATTGACAAAATTGACAAAATTGACAAAATTGACAAAATTGACAAAATTGTCAAAATTGACAAAACTGTTAAAAATGATAAAATTGACAAAATTGACAAAACAGACAAAATTGTCAAAATTGCCAACATTGTTAAAATTTTCAAAATTGCCAAAATTGTTAAAATTGTCAAAATTGTCAAAATCATCAAATTTATCAAAATTGTTAAAATTGCCAACATTGTAAATATTTTAAAAATTGTCAAAATTGCCAAAATTGTCAAAATTGACAAAATTGTCAAAATTGTCAAAATTGACAAAATTGTCAAAATTGTCAAAATTCTCGTAATTATTAAAATAGCTAAAATTCTCAACATTCTTAACACTTCTAAAATTGTCAAAATTGCCAAAAAATCACGATTTTCAAAATTTACCAATTTCTAAAATTTCTCAAACTTCTAAAATTTTCAGTAGATATTATGTAACAAAGCTTGTTTTATCATAGGATTTAACATAGATCTAAATAATTTTTCAGATAACGTCGCGTTTCAACATTCAAATTGAAAAGATTTAAGCACTGCAACAAATGCACGTTGCATCGAGCAAAACCTGTGTCACGCAACACCCAGTCTGCGACAAAACTGTTTGTTTTGATACAACGTGGGAATTAGGCCATTCATAACGGTGATTAATGTCCTTGCGGCCCTGCAGCACTTAGGACCCCCGAAAAGATTTCAGCATTGAGCCATTCATAAACAGCTCATTGTGACTAGTTTCCTAATCACATTATGGAGAAGCTGGACGCTTTTCAAACGAAAGTTTTTTCATACAATCAGAAAAATACCACGCGGTTTTCTCCGCAATGACAGCGTCACGCTGACAGCCAGCCACGCCACCACGACGATGTGTTTTGTTGTTGTTTGTTATGGTTGCGCGTTCTTACCCTCCTTCCCTCCCACCACCACCCTTTTTCCCACCCGTCACTCGCCTACTTCGTTCATTAGTATTCGTGCAACAATTTGATTCGGTTTGAATGCTGGTATTTTGTTGTACAACAAAAATTATCGCTGCCGCGTCTTTGTGTGAGTGTGTGAATGAAGGAAAAAAAAACAACACTCATTTAACGCCCCTCTCCCCGCTCCCTTCCCACCTCCTTGCTTGAATGAGTGTGTTTTCTTCAATAGAGAGATTCCGTCGCACTTGCCGATCCCTTCCGGCGACCCGCGTTGGCTCACCCTCTCCGGACAACTTGACGGCCAAGGGTCGTAATGTTGGAAAGTTTTGGTTTGTTTTTGCAATTTTAGATTTTATATTATTTAAATTAGCCAGTATGAGGGTTGATTCAACCAATATTATGTTAAAATCAACAGTGTCTTTCGTTGAACTTAACTTTTCTTATTCTTGATTCGGAAGTACTGCTTGTTTTCCAATTTGCACTGACGAAATTAAATAAAAATTTGAAAAAAAAGCTTTTTTATTTATTGAACATGATTTTTGCATCCATTAATCCCTCGGTCTTTTCGGTTTGTTTTGGTTTTTTGACGTTTGTCTGCTTTTTACCTGGGCTACGGCCCAGTTATCGAGCGCGCCCAGTTGTATTTTTTGATTGTCGAGAATTTTTTTTATTGTTTCAGGGGACAAAACCCCGCAATTTTTGTTTTGAAATTCAGATTTTCAATGTTAATGTAATGAGATGTACAATATTACAATATTTTTTTAAATTTTTCAAAGATTTTAGTCTTGTTTTTTTTAAAAGGTCTACAATATCTTTCGATTGCAAATTCAATTTTGCATTTACAAATTAACGTGGTGATTATTGCATTCGATCGTAATATTACGATCGTAATTTCTCGACTCACAATCGAGATTTCTCAATAGTAGGGGAGCTGGGGGTAAGACGGCCAGGCGGGGTAAGACGGCCACCCCACTGTTTTAATAAGTATACTAATGAATATTACTAAAATGTTTAGCAATACTGTTCCTCATGCTAAATAATGCATATGGAGTCACCTTTGCCAGAAATATTGTTTGAAATAGTATAAAAATAACTCAAAATAAACAAATAATTTTTGAACTTGAAACTGGATGTAATTTTCATGAATTACAACTTAGGCATTTTGTTAAATAACAATATGTTTTTCTGTCTTCAAATATTTTTCATGTTAAATTGAAGTTTTCCTAGATTATGTCCCTCGAAAAGTTAAAAAATGCGATGAACTGTTTACAAAAATGTTTAAAAAATAATTTATTTGGGGGCAAGACGGCCACCTCCTCCGGGGGTAAGACGGCCACCCGTAATTTGTTGATTTTATTTGATATAGGTTATATTTTTGACGGTTTTTGACTATTAGGACATATTGTTAGATAAAGGAAAAGCATTTTCAATAAAACTATCCATTTTTAATCAAAATGCTGCTAACTACCGTTTCGACAACATTCTTTACTGTGATATAGCAAAACTCATTGAATAGTATGAAATCCTATCAAACTTTTCATAAAAATCGCTAATTTAATATTGTTTACATTATTTTGATTTACTTATTCCAATCAAAATACACAAACTATTTTTTTTTGTATCAAATTGTGTTTGTTTTGTAGTAAAAATTCATAGTTTTTTATAAAATGTGGTCGCAATAATATGAAATTCACTGAGCCAAAATATGAAATTTTTTAAACAGCATTTTTCTTCACATTTGAAAACCTGATTTTTTTCAACCAAAATAGTTATGATGCTCAGAGAAGTCTGTTGAACTAACCATGTAGGTGTTTGGGTGGATTTAGCAAAGCTATTAAGTTAATTTATAGCATTGGCCGTCTTACCCCACATGGTTGGCCGTCTTACCCCGCGTATTTCATATATATACGATTTCAATTATTTTTTTAAAATTGCTGAAAAGTATTGAAGATTGGTTTTTAGACCAACTAATTTATGTCATTTCTATAATGGACTAGTAGTAGAACAATATGTACGTAATTTGAGATCAAAATAATCTGTTGTGTAAATTTTATTAGACTTCTCCCTTAGGGTGGCCGTCTTACCCCCATCTCCCCTAAGATTACGACTTACCATCGACAAATCTCGATCTACCATCGACAAATACAAATTACAAAATTTTAGAAATTTTAGAAATTTTAGAAATTTTAAAAATTTTGGAAATTTTAGAAATTTTAGAAATTTTAGAAAATTTAAAAATTTTAGAAATTTTAGAAATTTTAGAAAATTTAGAAATTTTAGAAATTTAAGAAATTTTAAAAATTTTAGAAATTTTAGAAATTTTCGAAATTTTCGAAATTTTAGAAATTTTAGAAATTTTAGAAATTTTAGAAATTTTAGAAATTTTAGAAATTTTAGAAATTTTAGAAATTTTAGAAATTTCAGAAATTTTAGAAATTTTAGAAATTTTAGAAATTTTAGAAATTTTAGAAATTTTAAAAATTTTAAAAGGTTTAGAAATTTTAGAAATTTTAAAAATTTTAGAAATTTTAGAAATTTTAGAAATTTTAGAAATTTTAGAAATTTTAGAAATTTTAGAAATTTTAGAAATAGAAATTTTAGAAATTTTAGAAATTTTAGAAATTTTAGAAATTTTAGAAATTTTAGAAATTTTAGAAATTTTAGAAATTTTAGAAATTTTAGAAATTTTAGAAATTTTAGAAATTTTAGAAATTTTAAAAATTTTAGAAATTTTAAAAATTTTAGAAATTTTAGAAATTTTAGAAATTTTAGAAATTTTAAAATTATTAGAAATTTTAGGATTTTTTTAAAATTTTACAATATTTAAAACTATTGATTTTTTTTTTAAATTTTAAATTTTTGCAGTTTTTAGAAATTTTTGAAATAACTGAACTTTTTGAAATTTTTGAAATTTGTAAAGTTTTTGAAACTTCCAAAACTTTCAAATTTTTTTAAAAATATTAATTTGGAAAATTTTTGAAATTTTTAAAAGTTTAAAATTTTTGAAATTTCTAAAACTTTTGTTTTTTTTTGAATTTTTGAAACATTTGAATTTTTTTTTAATTTTTTAAAGAATAGTTTCGAACCCATATCGAGATTTTCTCGATCGTCGGTCATAATTTGTCGATGGTACACATAAAAAATCTCGGAAACCAAAAAATACAGATTTTGGGAAATTAAGTTTTTGTGAAACAAAGTTAATTGAATAATTGGGAAAAAATGGTTTTTCTGTACCGATTTTTTTTATCAATGGTCTTCAACAATACCTACAACTTTGCCAAAGCCTTGGTGTTGATCAGAAAATTCATTCAAAAGTTACAGATTTTCGAATATTTACGTACCATTTTTGTATGTAATTGTTATCATTAGTTTTCCCATACAAGTCTCAATACAATTTTGAGAGCTGGTCATGTCAAATAAGTGAATGTTCAAGAATCTGTATCTTGGATGAATTTAAAGAATTTTTTTGGAATTTTCAGAAAAATAAACACAAAAAATGCCTATTTTTAATTTGGATTTTCAACACTAAAATTATAATTCGTCAATACAAATTTTTGAAATTTCTGATTTTTTTTGCATGTTTCAGGGAACTAAAAAACTTCTTTTGCGATAGAGTTTGGGATTGTACAAAATGGGGTACAGGAGAAATAAATTTTAGGAAAAATATGATTTGTTGAAAAAACTCTTAAAAAATGTCAAAACAAATATCTAATTAAATTTGCAATCGAAAATGGCTTAATTTTTGTATTAGGGTACTCAGCAACCAAGGAAGTTGTTGTCTTTTTATTCCAAAATCGCCTAACTTCAGACCCAATCCTGCAACAATCTGATTGTGGAAATAAAACAATCTTTATTGTAAATTATGTAGTAGACCGTTCTTTAGGGGATGAATCAAAAATTATATTGATAGTTCCCGTAGTTTTGAACATACTAAAATGTCTGTAACAAAAATCTGGGTTCAAAAGCTTTGCTTGATGTGAACCGTTAAGTAAACCGTTTTTAAGTGAGCTTTTTCCTTTAAAAAAATAAAAATAAACATATATAAGGACCCTTTTTTCAAAAAAAAAAAAAGACTTTCTTTTAAGCAATATTAAAAAAACAATTTTCTTCCAAGATTTGGATCTTTGGGGAAACCTGACTAACAGTTTGGCCCCCTCTCACTAGGTGGATGAATCCCCCCCTGCCCGTTGCTGCCTGCTGTTTGGATAGTCGCAGTTTGTTGGTGCGCGCACTCTACGGATGCGTCTGTATTGTGTTTGTGTGTTTGAAACCTCCGAAGGCAGGCAGACCTTTGCGTCGTCGCCTGCTCAGTTCTTCCCGAACACACACTCATCATCAGCTTTTCTGTACACACAACTTTGAACAAACACGACGACCGACGTGCAAGGAAAAGCGTTTTTTTTGAAGTGCTGCTGTTTGTGTGAAAAATTGTGCCGATTTTCTGGTCAATCGGTCGATTTTTCGGTGATTATTAAGGTTTGCCGGCAGCAGCAGTGATCCGCACGTGTGAAGGTAAGTGAAAATGGCCCACTTTGTTGAGACTACTACTTCCCCTCCCTGGAGAAAAAATGGCCCCACCGTGAAGTTAGAGCGAATTTGTTTGACGGTAATGGGTTTCAATCGGTGCAATCGTGGGTTTTCTAGACGACACCTTCCAGAAGCTTTGCCTTTAGTCGATGATTAATGTTTGTCGCAGAGTGGTGACTATTAATTACGTGATGTGTGGAACTAAAATGCTATTTTACATGGTTGCATATTTATTCCCACATATTTTCTTGAACATTTTTCTTCGTGTTATTTTTCTGCACCGGATGTAAAGTAATCTTGGGTCAGTTCTCAATTCCATGCCAAATAGGGAACCAGGTGAGCAGTTCTCTCCGATTTCGGTCATTCGATTTTTTTTGTATTTTTAATCCTACTGAAACTTTTTTGGTGCCTTCGGTATGCCCAAAGAAGCCATTTTGCATCATTAGTTTGTCCATATAATTTTCCATACAAATTTGGCAGCTGTCCATACAAAACTGATGCATGAAAATTCAAAAATCTGTATCATTTGAAGGAATTTTCTGATCGATTTGGTGTCTTCGGCAAAGTTGTAGGTATGGATACACTGAAAAAAATATACAAGGTAATTTTTTGTGATTTTTTAATTAACTTCTTGTCACTAAAACTTGATTTGCAAAAAACACTATTTTTATTTTTTTCTTTTTCTGATATGTTTTAGAGGACATCAAATGCCAACTTTTCAGAAATTTCCAGGTTGTACAAAAAAACTTTGACCGAGTTATGATTTTTTGAATCAATACTGTTTTTTTTCAAAAAATCGAAATACCTGTCGCAAAAATTTTTCTTTGTAACATCAAATTTGCAATCAAAAAGTACATCAAATCAAAAAGTTTTCAAGTTAAATCCATTTTAGGTAACTTTTTTGAAAATAGTCGCAGTTTTTCATTTTTAAAAATTAGTGCACATGTTTGCCCACTCTTGAAAAATATTTTTGAAAAGCTGAGAATTCTCTATATTTTGCTTTTTGAACCTTGTAGATACGATCCTTATTTGCTGAAATTTTCCGATCTTTTCGAAAAAAATATTTTAATTTTTTTTTAATCAAGACTAAAATTTCAAAAGAGCCAAACATTCAATATTACGCCCAAATAAAAAAAAATAAAAATAGTGTTTTTATGCAAATCAAGTTTTAGTGACAAAAAGTTAAATAAAAAATCACTATTTTTTACTATGTATCATTTTTTTCCAGTGTAGTCCGTATCCATACTTACAACTTTGACGAAGACACCAAATCTATCAAAAAATTCCTTCAAAAGATGCAGATTTTTGAATTTTCATGCATCATTTTTGTATGGACAGCTGCCAAATTTGTATGGAAAATTATATGGACAAACTAATGATGCAAAATGGCTTCTTTGGGCATACCGAAGGCACCAAAAAAAGTTTCAGCCGGATAAAAAAATACAAAAATTAAAATGGAAGAAAAAATACCGATTTCATAATGAGGTGTCAGGTCAGGTCAGGTGTAAACTACATTTTCGAATGTATATTGAAAAAAGAGGTGGAAATAACACCAATACCAAATTTTGATTTCGAAAGTCTCGGGTTATAGCAGTTCTTTAACTTTTAGTTAAAAGTTCGGATTTTTTGTATTGTTTCAAACTGTAGCCATTTCGCATCAATGGTTCCTCCAAAATCAATGAAAAAAATAAAACAAAAAAAGGCATTCAAATATTCCAAACTGTATTTGACCGATTCTTAGCGAAGCTACACCAAAATGTCACATTTTTATTTTTCAATTTTCAATATGATTTTTAATATGAAAAAATCATTTTTATTATGATGCAATAATTGCAATCTGCTTTAAATGCGTTTTCTTACCTTAAAAGCCAAGAACATTGACCAAAGTGGTCTGCAAGCCATTTTACGGGAGAGGAGTTTTTTCATAAATCTGCTCCTTTCGTTGTCCCGTCACGAAAAGAAATGGCTGGCAAAAACTCAAATTTCATCCAATTCTTTCAGTTCAAGGAGCAAAAGATTCGTTTTTTAATTTGTGATAATGTGTAGAAGAGCAAAAGTTTTTAAAAATCAAACTGGCAAAACTGTAGCGATTTTTGTAGTGTGCCTTTTAAAAGTCCAGTTTTACGATGTTGTCCCGTCACGCTACATTTTTATTTCAGGGGAAGCACAGGTACTATATGGTTCATTCTGCATGATATTTCTTTGTAGGAAAATCAATTATCTTTCCAAAAATGTAGTAACATTGGGGGGTTTCTTCTTTTATTTTGCCACTACAGCCAAAACGCTGAAAAAAAAACTTGTTTTTTTTAAAGGAGCCGAAGAATCGGTCATTTGTTGAAAAGTCATGTTATGATTGATTGTTTTTTGTAAAGTTGTTGAATTTAAAAAGGACTATTGATTATCCGAAAACCGTATTGTGATCTTATAAGTTACTATTAAAATCATCGATTTATGTTAAGAACTTTAAAAGTAAAGCAAAACATTGTTTTGGCTGAAGTCCGGAAGTTTTGAATAAGGATGGGTTTTGCTAAGAAAACAAAAACAATTCAAAAACCTTTTTATATAATTTTAAGCAAAAAAGTATAACAGAAAATATTATGCAGTGTCACAGTTATTCCATTGTTGCAAATCGCGTTAAACCAGAAGGATCCATATCAAAAATAATTAGACCCGTATTTTGTTTTTCACATTTTTTAGGGGGGTCTAAAAATCCGTTTTTTCATAAATTTTCGTTAAAACTTAGGTATTTTGGAAACTTATGATTGCAAAACAACTGGGAAAGTGTAAAGTGCATTTTTAAATACTTTGTTCATTCAAATGTTGAAACCATGGCTAGTTAATTCAATGTTTAAACTTTTTTATATTTTTGCAAAAAAAAAAAATTGCGGTGCTGTACATTGGAATTTCATAAAAATTCAAAATACTTTTAATCCAGCCCACACATGCTTAACACGATTATAAATGCGTTTTCAGTTGATTTGACCTCTATTTTCATGAAACTTTTGAAGATTTTTGAAAAAATATTTTTTTGCCCCCTGATTTTTTTGAAGAAGGGTGACATTAACTTTGAAAAATATATGCAAAGACCTAACCTGAAATGCTTACCCTTTTTCGAAGTTAAAATAAAAATAAATAAAAGTTGAGACACTCATGAAAACTATACAAAAAACCAGTTATAATTATGTGAACATGAAATTATCACTTAAATAGGGTATTTGTCCCTATTTTGTGCCTACTAAGCCGAGCGCACTTTTTATTTGATGTATTTTCAAAGGCTGCTATAGGCAGCTTTGCTTGTATTACATGAATAAGTTGGTTTTTAAATGCTAATGCTCTTACTTAAACACATTTTTGGCGAAAATACTTTAAATTTCTTAAAAGCCCGAGAAACTAAAACATTTTTTGTCCCTATCTTGGGGATATTGCTTCTAGCATACGACCTTCTTTGTGCATATTTTCGGCCAATTTCTGATTGGTTGAAATCTTGAAGCACGTGGCGAACTTTTTTGACGTACGGTTCAGCCCCAGCTCGTACAGTACAGCCGCACAAATTCGGTCGACAAACATGCTAAATCATTGTGATGTTTTAAGCCACAAATCAACATTAGAATGATTGATTTCACTTGCATTAAGTGCATAATTAGCTTGGACATGATTTATATAATTCTTTACGAGTTTTAAACATAATTAAACAGTTGTTGCGTAGCCAAACAACAAGCCCGTAATATGCAAGAAATACTGTAACTTGTGAAAAGCGCACACACACTGTCACAATTTGTAGAAGTGTCAAATGGACTGAATATAGAGCCATTCTCTCCGAAATGGACGAAGTTATTAATCAGTTATTTTAGTGATTTGGTGGCAGTTTGAAGATTGTTTTATCAACGGGATTGTGTAACCCACCAAAAAAACATATTGCCGGTGGTTGGAGATTCGAGAGACGGCTCTCATTCGTGTGCTGAGCGATGAAAGCCGAGCGCTGAGTGTCAACAAGTGGTAAGCAAAAGTGGTGAAGATTTTCGAGCTAATGGGCAATTAGCTATTTGCCAAGACAAAAGTGAAGAGTGCTATTCTTATTGCTTTATTTCTAATTCAAGAGGAAAAAGTAAATTATTCTTGCCCACCAAAATGAAGATAATGACTGCACGTATCATTATCAAGTGGCAGATTCCTGCCAGATTGGTGAAATGCTCAATTTCGTTGAATTAAGTTTGGTAGACCCAAAATAGGTACTAGGCTCAAAATAGGGACAAATACCCTACAATTTGAAAACTGTACTTTTATCAGAAAAAGGATATTATTGTTCGATAGAAAATTTGGTTTTACTTTGAAGAACGAATTTTGAAATATAAATTAAACTCATAAATTTAAGATGAAAATTTAGAAAAAAAATTAAATAGTTTTTTGTTATGAGCACTGTTGTTTTCACTAATGAGAATTTTTGTTTTCTTTTAAATTGGTTGTGAATTTATCAAGAATCGAGCGAAATCGACCTATTGCAAACTAATCTGAGAAATGTTCCTTTTTTGATTTTTTAAACACATATTTTTTAACAATTTTAAACAAAATTTAAATTAAATATTTTAGAGTGTGATTTTTTATTTTGCTAAACACATTAAATCGATTATAATTGAAAACTATTTGCGGTTCTTAGGAGGATTGTCCTAATCACTCGAAAAAATAATTATTATTTTTTAAATTTGCAGAGTTTTGATGTTTTAGAAAACGTCAAATGACAATCCTTGAGGCAAAAATCGATAAAATTGATCTCCGATTAACCTGTTTGAAGGAAGATTACAAAATTGCCAATTGAAAAATGGTTTTTTGGACCTTTTAAATAATTACAAAATTTCACTTTACTGATATTCTGATAGAGAGTATCTTTTTCGAGATAAAGCAACATGGAAAGGTCCAAAAAGTTTGTTAAAACTAGCGAAATAAAAAACTCTTTATTTTCTCAACCATTTAAGTTATCGAAGTCGTACCTACCTATTTGATTTCGCTTGATTGGAAGCCGGAAATTTGACCGAAACAAAAAAAAAAATTTCTGGCTTAGTAAAAAACTCGCTGTCCTGGGATCAGTTTCCCCAGAATTAAAAAAAAAAATGAAATTGTACAAATAAAAATATTTATTTTTTAAGTAACAAAAGTTATAAATTCATTTGCTTGTCACACACACTTTATTTATTTTAAATTTCTGTTTTTTTCTGTACCAAAAATGACAGAACCGAATAGTAACCCAAAGCAAAACAATTGCTGAAAAGTTCTACTTTTCAGCACTTAAAAATTCTACTTTTCAGCACTGAAATGGATGCTGAAAAGTTAAACTTTTCAGCACTTGTTCGTAAAGAGGTACTTTTCAAAACTTGATTTTTTCAGCACTCGTCGTAATTATCCAACTCCTCGTTGAACCTCGTTGAATAAATGTACGACTCGTGCTGAAAACATCTACTTTTTGCAACTTGTTGCATAAACTAATTGAAAGTTTTCATGAGGAAATGAATTCCTAGTTCTACACATATTGACAAATTTATTCAATAAACTAACCATGAAGCTATTGATTGCTGGGGTGTGATGTGATGAAGGAAGTTAGTTTTTTTGGCAGATGATGGTCGGCTGACGCATCCAAAAAAAGAGGAAAAAAGCATTCGCGATGATTGTCTTTCTGCGCGGTGTACTAACTAACTTCAGCCTGTGGCGTGTGATTTGACCCATATTTGTTTTTTTTAGCATTGCCAAATGTCGTTTTTTTCACAGTTGAAAAAAGTTTTCTTTTCAAAAGATGATTTTTGACTAAAAAAAAAACATTTGGATTTTTATTAATCCTTAAAACTTGAATTTGAATAAAATCAAGATTTTTTTTTTGCTGTGCCCAAATTTAGTGAACGTTTAGCGTTGTGCACCTTAGCCGGTGCCAAAAAATGTCAGAAATGCTCATCTGAGTGTTATTTTCTTCTTCTCACTGCTGGGGCTGTGGAATGTCGAAGCATGGATGCAGTCTGAAAGTATTCAGATCAAGTGCCGATGCGTGGTGTTTGGTGCGCGGTGTAAAATTACATAAAGTGTGAAAATTCCTTTGGGTAGCGTTTAAAAAAAATAGTGTAAATTTATTTACAGACTTTAACCGTATTTAAATTTAAAGAATTTCTTATTGTTTAGACAGGAAAAGGTAGAATCGACATTAGGGTGTATAAATAAACATTTGCTTTCATCAACTGGTCATATCAGAATGAACTCTCGTCACTTTGGCGGACATCAAGGTCCTTTCGCCATTTCACGCTTTTTCATTTGAACACACGAATAATATTGTATCACAGACAAGCAGATCTAAACCATGTAATTAAAAAATCAACTAAACACTTCTCACTAGCGCCGTCTATTTGTGGACGCGCGCAACATACGAAATTTTCCAGGCAAATGTCAAACGCGGGTAAATGAGCTGTGGTGGTGAATTCAAATTTGCCGCGGTGAGTTTTTGATGGATTTTAAGCGAGATTCACGGCCTTTTGTCTGTGTTCGCACATACTTTTTTTTTTGCTTTTCGCACATTCGGACGCAGAACGTTCAATTTTTGAAGTCGTCATCGCACAAACTCGTCCTCCCGATTTGTTTACGACGCCATCCACAGTGTACAACGCACCACGTAGCTCTGGTGAGTTGCCTAAACGTGATAGGGTGGGATGGTTCGGACAGCGAAATAAAAACAAATTCTAACCTTGAAATTCTCGAACCCGGTTTTGCCTAGGAAGCTTTATTTTGTGGTGCGGTTCGATGTTTTTTGTTGTTGTTGGAACAAACAAATCTCAATTACTGTTGATATTTAAAACAGAATTAAACAAAAAGTTATTTTGAGGAGTTTCATTGCAATGTATTGTCGATTGTACTAGCACAGATAAACAGAAAAAAAACATTAATCATTCCTCACTGAGTTGCCTAGTTGTGAATGAGCGCACCACTCGGAATCTCTGGTACAGTGTGCGTGTTTGACTCAACTGTCAAACGCTGGGTGCAGAATAGTTGTCCGCAAAGCGGCCTCAATTTAGAACTGTCAAAGCGGAACCAATTTACTGTTTGGAAAATGATGCCATGAATTGGCAAGTATTGTAATCGATCTATAATTTATTTTGTCAGGAATAAAAAAGACGAGAGCGTCGAGCTTTTGAATCAGTCTTAAGAAAAGGGATGAAATCGAGATTGGCTTAATTCGTTGCATACATTTCCATAAGCGCTATGTCTCACTCAAAACCTATGTTTACAAATCGTTTAAGACGAATTATCAGTAACTGTGAATGGCACCTGCCAAATAATATTGAATAATCTTACTCCTGTATTATCACAGCGCTTCAAAGATACATAATCTCGTAATTTCCATCCGGTTGCTCTTCTGATTCACGAAATTCCCCCACTTCTGACGCAATATTTCATCACGTTAAAAACAAAGAAGGACTCTTTTAATCACCCATCGTTTAGTCTACAAAAAAAGCACGAAGAACTTAATTTTTCAGCGAAAACTCTAATATGTATTATCAGATCCAAAATGTTTCAAAACGAGTCACTTCAACAGCAAAAAATATGTCACGCTTGAGCTTGAACAAAGCCTTCTACTTTGTTTATGTTTACAGCTGTAGTTCAGTTGTATTTGTGAGGAGCAGTGGGGATCATTCGGAAATCACGTTACGCATTCTGTCTTTTCAGCACCCAGGTCAAACGCATGTAAAAGAGTTGTGGTGAATTTGACATTGCAGTGGTGAATTTCGCTAATTCAAATTGTCCGTTAATTTGTTGAAGAGTTTCACATCTTCCTGTCTGTGGTGTTAGTGCCATCAGATCGAAAAGAATTTATCTAGTTTGCACCACATTAATCTTGCAGTTAAAATAATTTGTCACGTCAAATTTGCAGTTGTCGGAGCAATCCTGCGGCGCTGCACAAAGTTGCAATAATTACCACGTATGTTCATTCTTGGTTGCAAATGATAAGAACCATATTTTTATTACTGCCAAAAATAAAAACACCTTGAACGCGTAAAATACAAACAAATGTATTTGCGTTCAATTTCGACCTGCAGCCGGCGGCGCCGGCCAAGATACCGTAATCGCAGTATGCCACGCTTGCGCCAGAAGGTGAGGTTAGGTCTTTTATTTTTTTCGAGACTCACCCACGTTTCGGGGAACCACGTGGTTGTTATTATTGTGCTCTTTCGAGGAAGCAACACTACAAAATGCTAATGAGGTGTGTCGGAAGGGCACAGCTCGTCGTTCTGTGTGACTATTTATTGTTTCGGTTATAAATTTTTATTTAGGGTCAAACAACGCAGCGCGACGCCGATTAGTGTGAGAATTCGATCGCGAAAGGAGGTTTCTGTCACTGTGAGCGTGTGCGACGACGCCATGTTTGTTTTCTTTTTATGTAACAACTATCAGAAGAACACAACTAGATTAGGGTGATTGTAGCAATTTTTGGCTATTCAAATTTCAAAGGTTTGTGTTTCAATTTATTGCACAAAGCTCACCCAACTTCAAATATTGACAGGTCAATAAAAACCCAACCAGTCAAAAGCAGGTGCATTTGCCCTAATATGTATTAACTGCGGCCACTCTGGCGGTGTTAGTTTCGATGAGCACACCGAAGCGGTTTCGGTATATACCGGGCGGCTACGTTACGTAGAATGCATTTATGCGGGAAGTTAGATAAAGTGAAGAATTGCAGGAAGCATTAAATTAAAAAGCAACCTCCGATGTCCGATGCCAGAACAGAACACGGTGAGAAACACAAACTAAACAAAAAAAAAAAAAAAAAAAGAACTACCGACACCGGGTCGAACTTGTTCGAACGGACAGGAAGGGTCAAGGGATGGAGGAAAGGGTACAAGCATCAGAAAGATGGGATTGTTAGATTCGGTGTAACATAAATTGATGATTTTGAAGCTTCAACTCGGGCAAATTGGGACTACAGTATTAATAGGGACAGCTGTTTTTGGAGTTCTTAAAATCTTCAAATTAGCAAATCGTTGTGCATATTGTGTTGTTCTGTTTTTGTTTTTACCAAAAAATCAAACCATTCTTCGCTTTGAAACATTGAAGAATTTCGTCATGTGTACGCGATAGTTGAATTGATAATTGGGAGTAGAACCAATTCCACCTGAACCAGATTCTCAACACCATGACAGCCGTCTTTTGCCAGCCGCTCTCATCTCCACCGCACACTCAAGACGAGAATTGTTGATGCTCTTCTTTTTTAGGAGGAAAGGGGAAAATCTCCACGGTATCCTCAAGTAAGTTTCGCTTGGAGTTGTATGGGTTTTTGGAAGAAAACTTGCCTATATTGAAAAATCACGTAGGCAACAAGACATTACAATGTTACAAACGTTTCAAATTATCAGCAAACTTGGCAACAATCCACATATACATCCGACGTCGACCCCTCCAAGCTACGATGCTATGGGAAGGTCTTTTTCAGCACAAAAACACTCGCGCGTTTTGATGTCTTCTATAAGTAATTTGCACCACGATAAAATCGACGACCTAAACGTCAGCGTGCCTTTCGATCTACGATGATATAGAAAGGACTTCTTAAAAACACAGAAAAATTCACAAACGCACTAAACAAACAAGAAATTTTTTGTATAGATCACCGGATAATTATTTCACAAACACGCGCTTCCATTGTTGATAAGGCACTCGAAGCGAATTAAAATCACTGCTGGTGGAGTTTTGCACCACGGATCACTTCGATTGCTGCTACTGAGCTCTGAATTTAACATGTGATTTTTAGTACAATAACCTAGCAGAACTCGTCCGACGGCGTGCCTTCCGATCAACGATGATTAAGAAGGATTTTTTTGAACAGCTGTTTCGAATCTTACAAACTGATACAACGCTCAATTTTCTAAAGCGTATGTCTCAGCAACTAATGGTTCGATTTTCAATGTTAAAAAAAAAGAAATATTCGTGAAATTTCCCAATCTTTTCGAAAACAATATTTTCATTTTTTTAATCAAGACTAACATTTTAATAGGGCCAAACATTCCATATTACGACTTGAACTCTATATTAAATTTTCAAAACAAAACCTATCCGTCATGCAGCTAGGACCTTTTAAAAATTTAATCTAGAACAATACAAAAAATATTTTCAGCAATTTCATGGTCACTATTTTTAAAAATCGAAAAACTGCAAATATTTCGTTGGATTAAGCTTTCGGTAACAATATCTTGAAAACGGGGCCCTTTATCAAAAAATCTGTAAAGTACTTTCGATAGCAAATTCAACTTTACATAATTTTTTTTTCAAAAATCACTATTTAAAAAAAAATAACTCTGTGGCAAAATATTTGACCATGCTTCTCTATGCCTCAAAAGTTGCAGGTTTTGGTCTCGTCAAACATACCAAAAAATCTTAAAAATAAAACAGAAATCGGAATTTGAGAATTTGAATTTTGGAAAAAAATGAATTTAAAAAATCGACAACATGTTTCATTCCGTGTACCGACTTTTTCTGAATAGTCCTCTTCGATACCTACAACTTTGCCGAAGACACCACATTGATCAGAAAATTCCTCGAGAAGTTACAGATTTTCGTATATTTACGTACTATTTTTGTATGGACATCTGCTTAAATTTTATGGAGACCTGTGACACAAAATGGCTGCCATTTTGCATCATTAGTTTGTCCATACAAATTTGGCAGCTGTCCATACAAAAATGATGTATGAAAATTCAAAAATCTGTATCTTTTGAAAGGATTTTTTGATCGATTTGGTGTCTTCGGCAAAGTTGTAGGTATAAATAAGGACTACACTGAAAAAAAATGGGTGATTTTTAATTTTACTTTTTGCCACTGAAACTTGATTTGCAAAAAAAAATCTATTTTCAATATTTTTTTTTAGTTTTTTGATAAGTATTAGGGGACATTAAATGACAACTTTTCAGAAGTTTCCAGAACGGACAAAAAATCTTTGATTGAGTTATGACTTTTTGAATCAATACAGATTTAAAAAAATCGGAAAAATAGTCGCATAAATTTTTCAACTTAATTTTTCCATGTAAAATCGATTTTGCAATCAAAAAGTACTTAAGTAAAATTTTGTGCACCGTTTTCAAGTTATAGCCATTTTTGGGTAACTTTTTGATAATAGTCTCAGTTATTCATTTTTTTTTTAAATTACTGCAACTATTTACAATGTTAAAATATGAAACATTCGCGAGGAGGTGTAATATTGAATGTTGAGGAAAAAAAAGTAAGGAGGGTGTGATATTGAATGTTTGGCCCATTTGAAATGTTAGTCTTGATTTAAAATTTAAAATGGCTTCTTTGGGCATACTGTCTGTCCCGCTTACGTCAGTGGATGTTTTCATTAGGAATGAGCAAGACAGACTCTTTGTTTACACTTCCGCTTTGGCCCATTTGCATTGTTTTGCTTGAATTGCTCAGATTCAATATATTTTGGGACATTTTCAAAAGATTTCCAGAGAATATTCGGGGTATCGATACAAAAAGTGTTTTGATAATTTTGAAAAAATATTATGTTTGTTTTAAAGTTCTTATGTTCATTTTTTATAGCAACCTAATATTAAATTTTAATTGGGGACCATCCATAAACCACGTGGACACTTTTTTGGGAATCTTCCCCCCCCCCCTTCGTGGACAATTGTCCATACAAAAAAAATCTTTTTGTATGGATCGTGGACAATCGCCATACCCCCTAAAGTGTCCACGTGGTTTATGGATGGTCCCTTGCAGAAAATAATGAATGCAGTTTTTTTTACCTTTTGTTGGATTCAAAGTAAATATTCCACCCAGTTAAAACCATTTTTTTACAAGACAGATATTTACCTTATTTATTTTTTTTCATTATGATACAGTCCAGACTCGATTATCCGAAATCCTCGGAAAAATTTCACTTTGGATAATCGTGTATTGACTGTTAAAAAACGGTTATCCCGAGTTGATGACCAAATGTAACCAAATCGTAAAAAAAAAAAATTTCTACGACATAAGTTTTCCTGAAATTTGTTCCGGAAGAGTAGTCAATTATAATCCGGATCCACGGACTTTGAAAATATTTCCGGAATTGGGAAAGTTTTGTAAACAATTAAAACCATGACTAGTAGATTAGGTTGCATACCCGGACAAAAACCTACCCCAGTAAACAGTAAAACAATGTGTAAATTTGTGATATGTAGTTTTGGAAGGTTGAATATTACCTTTTTTAATGTAATTTTACCTTAATTTATTTAAATTGAAAAAGTGACATTTTACCAGAAAATTAGTAAAAGTGCACATTTACAGAGGTAGAATTACACATTTTGTAACCTTTTTTTTTATAGATTCTGTAGAGAGATTTTTTTTTGTAATTCGTTTTCTTCTCTTTTACAGGCTGAAAACATCATTCATTCATATTATAATTAGGTAAGTACTATAAATTTTATTTAGTAAAGTTAATTGTTAGAAGCAAACTGTGCCATTTGAAGTATCTAAATTTATAGAAAAACGGTATTATGTAATAGCTCACGGCTATCTAGATTTTTAAGGGAAGATGGCGAATGCTGAGCGCCCGAAATGTCAAAATCACGCAGTGCTACCAACATTACAAAAAAAAGTGTGCCATGGCATGACAGTCAAAATATTTTTTTCTAATGTTGGTACCAATGCGCGATTTTGACATTTCGGGCGTTCACCACTCGAGACGCCATCTTCGCTTAAAAATCTGGATAGACCCAAACTACAAGCATTTGAAGTTACGCTAAAATTTCTATGAAACTTTATGGCATTTGCTGCCCCTGTGGTCCGAGTGGTCATGTCATGTCCCGCGTGGTTGGGCTAAATGCAGCGGTGGACGGGACGGGCGCACAGAGACCGAAGCTCTCTGTTTCGGATTAATTGAACATCGTGCACCAATTGAATTCTAAATTTAGTTCAAAGCAGTGTGTGAATTGATTTTTTGTTGTTGTTTTTTTTCATTGCTGATGTGAACTTTCTACTCTGCAAGCGAGGTTAGGTTTTGGGTTGATGGGAGGTTAAATGTCCTAATTTTGAAAAAAAAGTAAGTTTTTAAGCTGATTTCATTCTTTTAACAAAAGTTGTGCAACAACTGCAGCTTTTTTGTACGCTCTGTTTTCAACTAAGACCTCTTGCAGCGAGGTGATAACCATTGGTAAACACATCTTTTGATACAGGCTAATATGACGAGAAATCTTCCGAAATAACATACAGCCTCATCATGAGACGCAAAAAGCTTGTGCTTCATAAATATATTTATTAACGAGTCCCGGCATAACCACTCACGGAGCAGGCCGTGCCAATGTGTTGGTGTGTTTAGAGGTGGAATTTGTTTACGCGAAAGCAATCTGCTCAATTTTCGTTTCGTTTGTGTGTGTGTGTTTACAGTGGCGTAAAAGGTGATAATGGTGTATCGATTTGCCAGATCATAACGGCACATGTGGCACCGCCGAAGTCGGTTCCTCCACGCTGGTGGTGGTGAGTTACCACCGCGTGTGTAGTAGAGAGATGCATCGTGGTGCGGTTACCATGGCAACGACACATGCACCACATCGCGAGTGGTAACTCACCACAACCAACAGAACAGTTGGCCATGACTGCCCACGTGAGCGAGCGATGAGCAGCCGCTAGTGTGGCGGAATGTGTGGGAGGACCGGGACGGGTACGGAATCTTATACTATTAGCCATATTGTATCTCGGAATGGCGAATTACCGTAATCAATCGCCTTTCGTTATTGAGCATTTGGGATTACTGATTTTGGTAGCGATCTTCTACGAATACTTTTGATCAATATGACAACAAAAAATAGAGCTAAAATGTTACCACATCCATCGTCATCGCCGTCATCTACATGAAGTGTATAACCTAGTTCCGCTGCGTCGCGCGAACCAGATTGACAGCTTTGTGACAGGTTGAGCGACTTGGTTCGTGATTTGACACATCGCGTTCACACAGTATGGCACGGTGCGTTAGTAGGCGATGGAGTCGCACAATTGCCCACATCCTGTAGATCGGCGTCGCCTACTGCGACGCCTTTCCACTTTGTAAACAATTTCCACTTTACCCCACAACATCAATGGAGCTGGGACTCCATTTTTTGACGCAAACCCCGGCGGGTTGACTCGTACCCATCCCGGGCATCGGGATGGAGTCGTGAAATACCAAAATGCTCTCATATATTTATACACAACGTGCGCGATGTTCTGCGTGGACAGATGGACACGGCCAGACCAAAATGTGGAGCAACAGCTTACTTGCGGAGCGCTGCGAGTTACATGATTTATGGACGCGACGGGGTTTGTTTAGACGGAGTTTCGTGCGGTATTGTTCTTTGACAGACGAGAGACAGAGAGATTCAGAAGAAACCCGCGAGTCTATCTCACTGATAGTGGACAGACTGAGCACGACGAGGTCGCCGTCATCGGCCGTCCCGAGCGCGATGTGCGCAACGCGATGACGTAGTAGGCGAGCTCACGAGATCGAAATAGATTAGGTTTGGTGTCGTTTTGACACATCGGCGTACTGTTTGATTGAGGGTTAGAGAGTTGGAAGAATTGGGTACTAAAGCCCTGTGTCAATTTTTATGTACAACGGAAAAAACACGAATAAAAACCATTTTTGATCACTTCTTTTTTTTTTTTAAACTCTTTCTGGTCGTACAAAGGGTCATTGTACTCAGAAAAATAAGCTTTATCGCTATAAACAGTAATATCAGCAATCTAAGCTTCATTTTAGGACCCAATTCCATCGACTCTCATTCCAACAACAACTCCCATACAAAGTTGTGCCGAATCTGATTCCGACTTCCAGACATTGATGATTCGGAATTCGAATTATTTGAACTCTGCGACTACGAAATTTGCAAAAATACAAAAAAAAGCAAAGCAATCCACACTGCAAAAATACAAAAGCTACTAAAATACTAAAATACTAAAATACTAAAATACTAAAATACTAAAATACTAAAATACTAAAATACTAAAATACTAAAATACTAAAATACTAAAATACTAAAATACTAAAATACTAAAATACTAAAATACTAAAATACTAAAATACTAAAATACTAAAATACTAAAATACTAAAATACTAAAATACTAAAATACTAAAATACTAAAATACTAAAATACTAAAATACTAAAATACTAAAATACTAAAATACTAAAATACTAAAATACTAAAATAATAAAATACTAAAATACTAAAATACTAAAATACTAAAATACTAAAATACTAAAATACTAAAATACTAAAATACTAAAATACTAAAATACTAAAATACTAAAATACTAAAATACTAAAATACTAAAATACTAAAATACTAAAATACTAAAATACTAAAATACTAAAATACTAAAATACTAAAATACTAAAATACTAAAATACTAAAATACTAAAATACTAAAATACTAAAATACTAAAATACTAAAATACTAAAATACTAAAATACTAAAATACTAAAATACTAAAATACTAAAATACTAAAATACTAAAATACTAAAATACTAAAATACTAAAATACTAAAATACTAAAATACTAAAATACTAAAATACTAAAATACTAAAATACTAAAATACTAAAATACTAAAATACTAAAATACTAAAATACTAAAATACTAAAATACTAAAATACTAAAATACTAAAATACTAAAATACTAAAATACTAAAATACTAAAATACTAAAATACTAAAATACTAAAATACTAAAATATTAAACACTAAAATACTTAAATACTAAAATACTAAAATACTAAAATACTAAAATACTAAAATACTAAAATACTAAAATACTAAAATATTAAACACTAAAATACTAAAATACTAAAATACTAAAATACTAAAATACTAAAATACTAAAATACTAAAATACTAAAATACTAAAATACTAAAATACTAAAATACTAAAATACTAAAATACTAAAATACTAAAATACTAAAATACTAAAATACTAAAATACTAAAATACTAAAATACTAAAATACTAAAATACTAAAATACTAAAATACTAAAATACTAAAATACTAAAATACTAAAATACTAAAATACTAAAATACTAAAATACTAAAATACTAAAATACTAAAATACTAAAATACTAAAATACTAATATAATAAAATACTAAAATACTAAAATACTAAAATACTAAAATACTAAAATACTAAAATACTAAAATACAAAAAAATGCTGGATGCTGCAAATGCTGGAGAATCAAAGACTCGTGTTAAATTTCTACTTAAAAAAAAGAAATTGAAACGCTTGCACCAATACACCTTTAAAGTTGACGCATCGCTGTTGTCATGACAAAAACAGGCTTGCTTTGTTAGTTTTTGATTTCCAACTTTGATTTGCGCTGTCATTGAAACGTCAAAAGGTAATATTTTGCATTTTCGCTAAACGAGCATTCAAAGCTCATCGTCGATGATTCATTTATCTGTTTTTATTGCACGATCGTGCCCATTTTAATTGCACTGAGCTGGCGAACAGTGCAAACAAGACGGAGAATTGCAAATTTAGAGAAAGAGAAAAAAAAACCTACAGCAAAATCCGCAAGTTAAGGTGAGGTGGTTAGGTAATTTCGGCACCAGATGATGAGGCTGCAGTTTTAGTCATCAATAACTACGTGTGTGCGTGTTTCGGTTGCTGATGTGTATCTTCGCTTCTAGTTCTGATCATCATCGACGAATGATCATGACCTGTATTTGCTGGGGAGGGGAGGTCGAGGGGTGTTGTTTACCGCGAGAAGAGCAGAACAAACTGGTTGTTTGGCGTCGTCGACTGACGAGGTTATGTAAATTTTTCTTCTAGCGTTTGCGTTGATTTGAAATGAATTGATTTTTTTTGATTTTTTTTATTTGTATTAGGAAGTTAAACTCCACTTCCCTTCAAAATGCATAACAAGCAAAAATTCAAACAGTGACTACGCTTTACCAAAGCCCCACATTAGTCACATATTGCAAATTCCAACCTGTAATTGCCTCAATCATCGCACAACAACAAGAGCCGCATTTAATCAGCCGCGTCGCGTCGCATTGCGCGAGGAAAGATGCCAACAACCGCGAATCACAGCGTGCCATGGGTGTGGTAGTGGCCGCGGCGTCGTGTAGCGTGAGATGTTGTTGTCACCTACACTAAGAAAGTTGTTTACTACCCGCGAGGTGGAATAAGTCCACCCAGCTACTATCAAATATTACTAGGAGGTAGGGTAAAACGGGGCCTGCGTTTGACGCTTGACTTGTTTACCTTTTCAGCGAACTGACAGATCTGACGCTCACCTTCTGTCGTTGTTTGCATTGCGTTCTACGATTCAATGTGGGCAATGCTAAGGTAAGCCAACTGCCAAAAAGGGCCCATTTCGCCCCAAATGCCCTCCCCGACCAAACACAGTCGTATCTCCGTCGACGCTGAATTTCGACTCGACTCGGCGGGGGCGTCGTTGTCATTCGGATTCTTTTCGACGCGACGCTGCGCGGTGTTCGGACCCGGTGACGCGCCTCGGCGTGTGTTTTGTGTGTTGTTAAACTATATTTTCCCCCGCAGCTTCAGTATCGGACGTTAATCCCTGCTCCCCGAGCGAGGAGCGGCCATTTTAGATTAGGGCTGCGATTTGTTTGGGCTTGATTCTCGCTCAATTAACGGGAGCTAGCTTTCGGTTGTCCGGTTTCGCCACTTGTCGCGGTTCGTCGTGAATTCGTTTGTTTGACGTTTAGGGCTATTGTGTTACGGAGTACACGTCACGGAAGCGTTACGCAGGGTTCTGAGGTAAGTGGTGCGCTGTAATGTATGGAATATTGAATCAATAATCGTGTTAGGGCCGGGGCTGTTACGTTGGTGAGGCCGGATGTGGTCTATGAGGTTGAAACAACGGCAACAGAAGCGTCAAAACGAAATTGACAAAGTCATGTGAAGGCGAAGCTGTACGCCGCCGATGGTGGGACGCAACGCGAGGTGCGGGCGGAGAAGAATTATTAGATTGAGGGAAGACATGGCGCAATACACACACACACACATACACAGAGAGTCGACAACATGCGGGCTATTGTTATAACTTTTTTTTCTAGTTCAAGTTGGTAGCATCGAGAGTCGAGATTTTTGATCGAAGTAGCCGGTCATCGCCGTTGTCGTTGATAGTCAATCATGGCCGCGCTCACGCCAGCTAACGAATTGAGCAATCGCAGTATGCGCCGTGCGATGGCCACGGGAAGGAACAGAACCACATATCATTGTCTGTTGTGTAAACAATTAAGATTCACTGCAAAGACGTCAACATGCGGTTCGTTCGTGTATGCTTTTTTTCTGTACAAACCCTATGGCGGTTGCGTAACACGATGGTCCACGGGAGCCACGGCCTGCTATAGAGGTTAGATTCTGCTGGCGGGACGTCACGCTGGCAGCAGTAGGCACTGACTGGGAGTTACGATCAGGAGACGTTGCTCAGAGAGATATGAGCTATT
This sequence comes from Culex quinquefasciatus, assembly GCF_015732765.1. Lineage (NCBI taxonomy): Eukaryota > Metazoa > Arthropoda > Insecta > Diptera > Culicidae > Culex > Culex quinquefasciatus. Next base: position 20,653,687 of record NC_051863.1, read on the forward strand.
GAGGCCAAGGTTGTTGTAGAACGTGCGCGCGGCTTTTGTAGGTCACCGATGATTGAGAGATGCGACTGAGTGACATCTCGCCATTTTGACAGGCGGTCAGCGTTTCTTAGCGAAAATTGAAACATTTCCGCCGATTTTCATTCATGTTGCATTTGCTAACGCCATGTGTTCGCCATCACGAGCGGATGCTGGCATCCAACGCCACAAGTCTAGCTGTAATACTGCTTGTGATATAATCACAACCAAACAATTAAGACTTATTGGTGTAGTGGTTATCGCCGCACGCGCCACTGGGAAGGTGTGACTACGTGTCGCAATACAAATCTTGGAATTCAAGATTGTCGTAAACGCTGGTCGCCTTTTAAATTGTTTACATCAATGTAAATAATGCAAAAGGTAACACTAATGTCAAAATGGCTCAAATTCAAAACTCCGTTTATGACACCCCCAAAATGGCCGCTACTGGTCGTCGTTTACCAAGAATTCACCATCAACGAACCAACAATAACAAAAACCCGAGAAGTGTAGCAGCATAGCGGCGTGCGAGGTCTTCTCGGTTTCAATTCCGAGGTGCGATAAATTTATCAAACAATGCCATAAATTCAAGACACAGTTTATTTAGTCCCCGCGTCGGAATGGATGTGAATGTGTTAGCGTGTGTCTGTGTGCGTGTGCGTGCACACAGTGGTGAGCAATTGATTCAGATTTTTCTTGTCGTGTTTGTTTGCTTGGCGAACTAGTCAGATGGTACAAATAAAGGGGAAGTTTGTGATTTCCACAAAGTTCTGATTTGGAAATTTGGCAGTTCGATAATCATAAAAAGGCACAGTTTGATTTTTTCTGAAACTTTCTTTTTTTCTTTGTCACGCTGGTCATGTGTGTGACATAACCAGCTAACCTGATTATTTTTTTATTCTTCTCTACTAATCTGAGCTCACTTCGATTTACAATGTTGAAATATGACACATTCGTAAAATTTTCCGATATTTTGCAAAAAAATATTTTTAATTTTTTTTAAATCAAGGCTTACATTTCAAAAGGGCCAAACATTCAATATTACGCCCTTTTAAAATGTTAGTCTTGGATTTAAAAACATTGAAAATCGGACCATTAGTTGCTGAGATATTGACATTAGAAAATTGTGGGTTTTGGGTGAGACTTAGGAAACATCAATTTTCATGTTTTTAAACCTTTGCATGGCAGTATCTCAGCAAGTAAGGGCCGTATCAACAAAGTTCTAAAAAGCAAAATACAGAGAATTTTCTCAGCTTTTCAAAAAAAAATTCAAAAGTGGGCAAACATGTGCACTAATTAAAAAAATAATGAAAAACTGCGACTATTTTCAAAAAAGTCACCTAAAAATGTATTTTACATGAAAACGGTGCACTTTAACAAAATTTCACTAAGTACTTTTTGATTGCAAATTTGATTTTACATCGAAAAATGAAGTGGACAAATTTTGACGAACAATACTCCGATTTTTTGAAAAAATCTGTGTTGATTCAAAAATGCATAACCCGGTCAAAGATTTTTTGCACAACTTGTAAATTTTTGAGAAGTTGGCATTTGATGTCCTCTAAAACATATCAAAAAATAAAAATAGTGTTGTTTTTTTGCAAATCAAATTTTAGTGACAAAAAGTTAAATAAAAAATCACCAAAATTTATTTTACCGTGTAGCATTTTTTCCAGTGTAGTCCGTATCAAGTCCGTATCTACACCAACAACTTTGCCGAAGACACCAAATCGATCAAAAAATTCCTTCAAAAGATACAGATTTTTGAGTTTTCATGCAGCATTTTTGTATGGACAGCTGCCAAATTTGAATGGAAAATTATATGGACAAACTAACGATACAAAATGATTTCTTTGGGCATACCGAAAGTACCAAAAAATTTTCAGCCGGATTAAAAAATACAACAATTAAAAAACTGGCGCCTTAGCCCGCTCGGCCATCAGTCTAATGAAGAATTGAAAGGATAAACACATACACGTTAAAACATTGTGCAATTTGGAAGATTGAATATTACTTCTTTTATGATGTAATTTTATTTTAATTTATTCTAAAAAAGTGTCATTCCACCAGAAAAGTGGTAAAATTACACATTTTCGGAGGTAAAATTACATATTTTTCTGACATAAAAGATGTACCCCTTGCCAAGTGTAATATTACCATGAATTTTTTACTGTGTATATGAGGTTGAAATTTCGGTCAAGTAGGTTTCCCATACTGATGGGCTACATATTTCTAGGTGTAATATTACATAGAAGAGCAATTCCAGCTCAAATCAGGAATTTTTCTGGTACTTTTGTACCCGACCCTCTCCGATTTCAATGAAACTTTGTAGACATGTTATCCTGGGCTTATATAAGCCATATTTGTATATATGGAGCCAATAGTACTCGAAAATAACATTTGAGAAGGGCGTAAGATATTTAAATATTTTTGTATTTTGTAATTTAAAAATTACTGTATCTCGAAGCCGTTGCGTCGTATCAAAAAGTGGTCAAAGACAAACTTGTAGGAAATTGGACGAGCTTTCTGAAAAAATACACTGAAACAAAAATACACGCCACATCTATAAGATTTTTTGATTTTTAAGTCTAAAACTTAAATTTAAAGGTGATGTCACGATATTTTTTGTTAAATTTTTTTGAGGAAATAGCCTAAGATGTAACAAAAAGACTCACGAAAAATGCAAGACGGTATGTCTCTCCTAAAAAAATACAAAAATCATTTACTAAAACTGTTTTTTTGAAAAGTGGTCTAAACGTCAAAATTTTTAAAAACCAGTAGTGGGGATCGATTCTCCAGACAATTTTACATAAAAGTCTCCATATTGACCATTGTCCTTTGGAAGATACAGCGGTTTTAAAAATAAAAATGTTGAAAAAACAGGTTTTTTGGTGGGATTGCAAAAACCAAGTCTGTCATATAGAAATTGCCAAAACCCACCAAAAAACCGTTTTTTCAACATTTTTTTTAAGCCGCTGTATCTTCCCAAGGATTGGACATAGGACAATGGTCAATATGGAGACTTTTATGTAAAATTGTCTGGAGAATCGATCCCCACTACTGGTTTTTAAAAATTTTGACGTTTAGACCACTTTTCAAAAAAACAGTTTTAGTAAATGATTTTTGTATTTTTTTAGGAGAGACATACCATCCTGCATTTACGTCAGTCTTTTGGTAACATTTTAGGCTATTTCCTCAAAAATTTTGAACGAAAAAAATCGTGACATCACCTTTAAATTTAAGTTTAAGACTTAAAAATTGAAATATCTCATTGATGTGGCGTGTATTTTTATTTCAGTGTATTTTTTTTCAGAAAGCTCGTCCAATTTCCTACAAGTTTGTCTTTGACCACTTTTGATACGACGCAACGGCTTTTTTAATTTTTAAATTACAAAATGCAAAAATATTTAAATACCTTACGCCCTCTTCAAATGTTATTTTCGAGTACTATTGACTCCATATACACAATAATGGCTCATATAGGACTAGGATAACATGTCTACAAAGTTTCATTGAATTCGGAGAGGGTCGGGTACAAAAGTACTAGAAAAATTCCTGATTTAAGCTGAAATTGCTCAGAATTTAATAAAATAATGCAAAACTTATGTTACACCCAGGCCTTTTACACGCAGTTGGATCACTTTTTTTTGGTGTGGCAGTCATCTGAGATTATTTTCGGGAATCAGAATTTAAATTCTAAGGAATTGAAAATAAGGAATTGAAATAAAATCGTTCAATTTTGACTGATTCGCGATGCACACTTGGATATAGGCCAAACATTCAGAAACCAAACCTTCCGATCGTCACGAGTGCAGCAAACGAAGACCGGAGGGCATGTTGTTTTCCTCTTAATCCGTGCGCATCGTCGTCCAAGGAGTCCGTCCGACCAACGGTGCATTGCTCTTGCCCGATGGATGCAAGCCAAAAAGTGCGTGTAACACTCCTTCTTGCTCGAGCCAAAAATTCAACCCAAGCCAAAGACAATCGGCGTCGTCTTCGTCGTCGTCGTCGTCGTCGTTTAGTTTTCTTCTATTTTCAATGTGACTTGTTTGTTCTCAATTTGCTAAAAATAGTCAAACGCGTCGACAGCGTCGACGCGCGCGCCTCGTCCACTTTTAAGGCAAAATCTTGACTTAAAGTGGTTTAGCTCATCTGGTTGCTTAGGTCTTCCTTTTTGACGCGCCAACCCAAGTGACGCTTGGCACATACCACGTGGCGTACGTACGTGGTGTGACGCTCGCAGCCTACTCTGACACGGCCTCCCCACCGGCTGATGTCGCAATGCTTTGCTTCTTCCAACATCATCACGAGGGTCAATTCCCTTATCACACACTCTGGTGTGGTGATGAATTACCATACAGTACAACTCAACGCAACGCGCTCTGAATCTGCTGAAACCACGACAGCGCAGACACACCAAAACCAAAACGCTGATAATGATGGCGTCCCACGAGCATCATATGAGAAGCTCACTGATACAGCTCAGCGATTCCCTTCGGCGTCGACGCCACAGAGCAGATAAGCGAGTCTAGGCCAACATTTGAGAAGGGCACATTCGCATTTCAAACAATATTCAGGTTCAACAGATTCTGATCAGCGCTTTTTAAAGCACGAGTCGAGTGACTGTCAAAAACTTTGCACGAGCCTGGGAATTCTTCCGACCGCACAAGATAAGGCAGAGAAGAAGCTTCTTGACTTGTGTGTATTGTGTAAAACATAAAAATAAACCAAATTCGGCTCGTTTCGTAATAAATCATAACTTTACACGTTTGATTTGACAGTGACATCACGTGAAAAACCGTCGCCGTCGCCGCCATCTTGGCTGCGCCAACAACTGTCAAACCCCTCCTTGCTACAATCACGCGGTAATCTGGAAAGTCGACAGATTTTGGTCGTAGATTAGACGGCATGACCTACTTTGACGGTCACCACACTAGATATCCACAGATAAGCGTCCCCGTGAAGGCTTCTGCACGTGATAGTATCACTGTCAGCGAAGCTTGCTTGTGAAGACATGGAGAAAAAAAAAGTGTCAAATCTAGAGCATACTCCTGGTATAATGTCAACCAGAGCAGGACAGCACAGCACTAATTGCAAAGTCATTTCTCGAGTGAGGGCGCCAAACAAATTCCGCTGATGTTGAATTTTTCCATTCGCACCCGGGCACTAATTGGGAACGGTTCGGATGGGAGTGGCCTTCGATTACCGATTGACGTGGATTGTGGATGCGATTTAGAAAACCAAGCCATGATTACAATGGGAATGCGACGAAAGCACTGTTATCGTCTCGAAGTTTATCTCTTATCTGGCGATTGTCTGATATGTTAGAAAACAGACACTTTGAAACACTTGGCTAAAACAATTAGACACGTATTTAATTGTATGGCGATTAGGGTGGCCCTATCCGAAATAGAGTGCCCCAAAACATCGCTTTTTGAAGATTTTCGCAGAATCCACATTTTTTATATCTCCGGAGAACGGCTGAACCAATTTTAGCTCGCCACTTGCAAAAGAAAGGTGACATGTTGAGCTTTCAGTGGAAAATACTAAGACATTTTGAAAACATTTACTTACAGATAAAATGATCCTTGCATTGTTTGCTTTTTTGAAGGTCTCGGGACCAAAGAGTTGAAAAAATCTGTGATATTTCAGAATGTTTTACGAAACATATTCAAAAATGATAAATATATGTTAACAGGATTTTGAGATATCTTTTTTTTGAAAAACAAATTACCGGATTTAGGTACATAAACTGAACATAAAGCACCATGCATGTTCGATTAATATACAAAAAAACACTTATTTTAGAATTCATATCTCAGAATCATGTTAATGAATATTCATCATTTTTCGATACCGTAAAACGGGGTGACTTTGATAGGTTTGCGATTTGAAGAGTACAATTAAAATACGTACGGAATGGTTTATAATCATACTGACCGTGGTAGAGAAAAGTTCAATGTACCTGAAGAAGAACTTTTCATAAAATTTTGAAAAGTTTAAAATGTGACTATAGTTATGAAAATGTTGATGAAAGTCACTATTTTAAACTTCTCAAAGTGTCATGATTCTCTCAATGAACATGATTTTGGAATGCATTTTCGGATTCTTTGGACAATTTTCCACTAAGGGAAGGCAAAATAAGTTTGTAAATAATAAATAATATATGTTTTTGCAATTCCGTCGTGAAACTACTTACTTTTCCTGTCATTCTTGAACGACGAAATAGCCTACTTTTCTGTACCAAAAATAACAGAATCGAATAGCAACACTTTTCAAAATTAATGCTGAAAAGTGCTACTTTTCAGTACTCAAATGGGTGCTGAAAAGTTGAACTTTTCAGCACTTGTTTCGAAAAGTAACACTTTTCAACATTTTTTTGATTTAAACGATTTATTGATAAAATACATGAAAATTTGACATAAAATTTCACTCAGTGTGTGTTTTTTTTGGAATTGCAAAAAATTTTGTATGGAACTCGTTGCAAAACTTGATTTTTTCAGCACTCTTCGTATTTATCCAACTCGGTGAACCTCGTTGGATAAATATACGACTCGTGCTGAAAAAATCCTCTTTTTGCAACTTGTTGCATAAACTACTATTTTGAAACACAGGTAAAAATAATCTTCAAATGTATAGGCAATGTTAGTTAAACAAATTTTATGTAAAATGTGAATACTTGTGATTCGTGCTTCGAAATCAGTTTAAAATGCAATATAAATCCATAATTTTAAAAACAAAACTAGTTTTAACGAATTTCAGGAAAAACTATTTTACAATTTTACCTAAAGTTTATATGTATTTTGTTAAAAAGCTTTTAAACATAAATAACTAAATACAAACAGTAATGAGCAATTCTCTACGAAATCGGTCTTTTTTCTTCAATTTTAATTTTTGTATTTTTTAATCCGGCTGAAACTTTTTTGGTGCCTTCGGTATGCCCAAAGAAGCCATTTTGCATCATTAGTTTGTCCATATAATTTTCCATACAAATTCGGCAGCTGTCCATACAAAAATGATGTATGAAAATTCAAAATCTGTATCTTTTGAAGGAATTTTGATCGATTTGGTGTCTTCGGCAAAGTTGTAGGTATGGATACGGACTACACTGGAAAAAATAATACACGGTAAAAAAATTTGGTGATTTTTTATTAAACTTTATCACTAAAACTTGATTTACAAAAACACTATTTTTAATTTTTTTATTTTTGATATGTTTTAGAAGACATAAAATGCCAACTTTTCAGAAATTTCCAGGTTGTGCAAAAATCACTGACCGAGTTATGAATTTTTAATCAATACTGATTTTTCAAAAATCGAAATTTTGGTCGTAAAATTTTCAACTTCATTTTTCGATGTAAAATCAAATTTGCAATCAAAAGTACTTACTGAAATTTTGATAAAGTGCACCGTTTTCAAGTTATAGCCATATTTAAGTGACTTTTTGAAAATAGTCGCAGTTTTCATTTTTAAATTAGTGCACATGTTTGCCCAGTTTTGAAAAAATATTTTTGAAAAGCTGAGAAAATTCTCTATATTTTGCTTATTCGGACTATGTTGATACGACCTTTAGTTGCTGAGATATTGCAATGCAAAGGTTTAAAAACAGGAAAATTGATGTTTTCTAAGTTTCACCCAAACAACCCACCATTTTCTATCGTCAATATCTCAGCAACTAATGGTCCGATTTTCAATGTTAATATATGAAACAATTGTGAAATTTTCCGATCTTTTCGAAAAAATATTTTGGAATTTTCAAATCAAGACAAACATTTTAAAAGAGCGTAATATTGAATGTTTGGCCTTTGTGAAATGTTAGTCTTGATTTGAAAATTCCAAAAATATTTTTTTCGAAGAGATCGGAAAATTTCACAAATGTTTCATATATTAACATTGAAAATCGGACCATTAGTTGCTGAGATATTGACGATAGAAAATGGTGGGTTGTTTGGTTGAAACTTAGAAAACATCAATTTTCCTGTTTTTAAACCTTTGCATTGCAATATCTCAGCAACTAAAGGTCGTATCAACAAAGTCCAAATAAGCAAAATATAGAGAATTTTCTCAGCTTTTCAAAATATTTTTTCAAAACTGGGCAAACATGTGCACTAATTTAAAAATGAAAAACTGCGACTATTTTCAAAAAGTCACTTAAATATGGCTATAACTTGAAAACGGTGCACTTTATCAAAATTTCAGTAAAGTACTTTTGATTGCAAATTTGATTTTACATCGAAAATGAAGTTGAAAAATTTACGACCAAAATTTCGATTTTTTGAAAAATCAGTATTGATTAAAATTCATAACTCGGTCAGTGATTTTGCACAACCTGAAATTTCTGAAAAGTTGGCATTTTATGCCTTCTAAAACATATCAAAAATAAAAAAATAAAAATAGTGTTTTTTTGTAAATCAAGTTTTAGTGATAAAAGTTAAATAAAAAATCACCAAATTTTTTTTACCGTGTATTATTTTTTTCCAGTGTAGTCCGTATCCATACCTACAACTTTGCCGAAGACACCAAATCGATCAAAAAATTCCTTCAAAAGATACTGATTTTTGAATTTTCATACATCATTTTTGTATGGACAGCTGCCGAATTTGTATGGAAAATTATATGGGCAAACTAATGATGCAAAATGGCTTCTTTGGGCATACCGAAGGCACCAAAAAAGTTTCAGTCGGATTAAAAAATACAAAAAAAATCGAATGACCGAAATCCTAGAGAACTGCTCTAATATTTTTTCTTCAAAACTATATCAGCAACCTTAGTGATGGTACATTTGACGTAGAAATGAAATATGAACACCTTAAATCTGATTTTTACAAGAGAAATTATAACTATCAAAGTCACTCCGGAATTCAAACTACGAATTTTTAACGTAGCTATTTTTCTAAACACTATTGAAAAACGTTACTTAATCCACCTTTAGGTGGTTGGTGCCTTCCTTGCATTCATAAAAGTGAAAACAGTACACAGCTTCAAAAAAGTGAATAAATAACACTTCGTTTTATTAAAATATCGGAGATCCAGCATCAAAAAAGTGTATTGAAAACACTAAAGTATTCATAACTTTTGATAGGGTTGTCAGATCTTCAGTCTTTTGGGCTCGGAAAGGTCTTTTGATTACCTATCCAACGATGGGTCGCATGATAGATCCGGACAATTTATTCATTAAAATATTTGAGATCCGGCCTGAAAAATGTGTATAAATATCACTTAAGTGCTCATAACTTTTGATTGGGTTGTCAGATCATCAATCTTTTGAATGCGTTGGAAAGGTCTCTCAAATACCTTTCTAACAATATATAGCATCACGGGGTTTCTTCCAAAAGCCACCCTTTTTACAATCTTCAGAAGTTTAGCTTAATTCGTTTTTTAGCATAACTTTTGAAGTACTTTACTAAACTTCATAATATTAACTAGGGTCTTGTGGGACCCCAAGACGGATCGAATGAGACCAACACGGTCCAAATCGGTTCAGTCAATCCGGAGATAATCGTGTGCATATTTTTCGGTGCACGGACTTACAGACACGGACTTGTTCAGAATTTGATTCCGAGTTGATAGGTATACCTGAAGGTGGGTCTACGAGGTCAAATAAAGTAGTTCATTTTTCGAGTGATTTTATAGCCTTTCCTCATTGAGGTGAGGAAGGCAAAAACTTTTTTTTTCAAAAATAGTACATGGACTTTGTGTGGAATACCGTAAACCGGGGTGACTTTGATAGGATTTCAATTTGTTTTTTGAATATTTTCCAACAGGTAAGGTTTTTCTCAAGATTATTATTTTTAAAACATGTACTGGGGTAGGCCACACAAAGTCCATGCCCTATTTTGGAAAAAAAGTTTTTTCAATAGTGTTTAGAAAAAAAGTTACGTTAAAAATTCTTGGTTTTAATTCCGGGGTGACTTTGATAGTCATAGTTTTTCTTGTTAAAATCATATTTAAGATGTTCAAACTTCATCACTAAAGTTGCTGATATAGTTTGTAAGAAAAAAATCAATGTTTATATTAAGTTAACTAAGTTTATAAGCTTTTTAACAAAATACATATAAATTTTAGGTAAAATTGTTAAAAAGTCGGAATTTTGCCTGAAATTTGTTAAAAATAGTTTTGTTTATAAAATTATCGATTTATATTGCATTTTAAACTGAATTCGAAGCACGAATCACTAGTTTTCACATTTTACATGAAATTTGTTTAACTGAATTTGCCTATAAATTTGGAGATTTTTTTTAATTGTGTTTCAAAAACACATATTATTTATTATTTACAAACTTATTTAACCTTCTCCTAGTGGAAAATTGCCCAAAGAATCCGAAAATGCATTCCGTTTTCCGATTAAAAATCATGTTCATTGAGAAAATCATGACACTTTGAGAAGTTTGAAATAATGACTTTCATCCACATTTTCTTAACTATAGTTAACTAACTTTATAAACTTTTCAAAAATTTATGAAAAGTTCTTCATGAGGTACTTTGAACACTTCTCTACCACGGTCAGTATGTTTCTGAACCATTCCTTACGTATTTTAATTGTACTCTTCATTTTGAGGAAAAATAGCAAACCTATCAAAGTCACCCCGGCTATCAAAGTCACCCCGTTTTACGGTACCCCAGAACATGTTATAAAAATAATAATCTTAAGAAAAACCTTACCAGTTGGAAAATATGGTTTTGTAGTGTCCCAGATTATGCCTCTAGGCATTTTTTTACAATTTAAATGATGATGGTGCCATTCTATAGCAGAAAATGTGAAAAACGAGCAAAAAATTAAAGAAGTGACTGTAAAAACATGGAAAAAAAGAGATAGGCAAAATGTAATTATGTAATGTGGTTGAATTGGCAAAATACTCCCAAAAACAAACATTAACTAAGCAAGATAAATGAAAATTAAACTACTAAAAATAAAACAAGAAAAACATATAACAAGAGAAGTAAAGTTTTTCGTAGAACAAAAGTTGCTCAAAATGATCTCCTGAACACGAGAAAAATAGAAATTTTCAAAAAAAATATTAGGCAGTAGCGGGTTAAATTGTAGATAAAAAAATCTAGATATCTTCATTTAAAAATGTATGATTTTCAAGAGAAAAGTGCAACTATATCTCTGCCTTCAGAATTGAACTAAAGGGTCAAAATATTGATTTTTGGTTGTTTTTTTTCTGCAATAATTTTATGTTGATTTTACAAATTCTAAATATTAGATTAAAAAACAACCAGAATTTTTCAGAAAAACAAAATAATCTAGGGGAACTTCTCATATGTTTGGTTAAGGATTGGGTTGGTTGAAAATGAACTTTTGGCCAGGGCTGTGGAGTCGGATGCGGAGTCGGAGCCGGAGTCGGTGGAGTTCGGTCTTTTTGGGAAGCCTGGAGTCGGAGTCGGAGTCGTAAAAACTCGAACAGCTGGAGTCGGAGTCGGAGCCGTAGTCGGCTAAATTTTATTAGCTGGAGTCTGAGTTGGAATCGGAGCCGAAAATTTCTGATTATCCGGAGTCGGAGTTATCTTTAATTTAACAAAAATTATGTTTACTTTTATTTTTTTAGTATTTGCTATAAAACAGATTAATTTACAAAACTTATTATATTTTTAATTTTTTTCAAGTTGCATGCGCTACGTTGCATTTTTAATTTTTTTTAGAGATCACTAAACGATAACCTGTTAATCAGCTCTTACCCAAGTATGTAGTATCATCATAACACAAAATAAAAAATATTGGTTTTGTAGTCAGAAATATTTAATTGATTTTTGACAGCCTCCTTTTGCCAATATTTATAAACCCTTTAAACTCAAATTTGACAAAATTAATCTAGTTCTTTCTGAAAAAAGTACACACACAGTCATCTTATACCCCGATAGTGAATGTCTTGGTGATTTTAAGTAAATCAATGTTCAGGAAAAAAGTTACGAGGTACATAAAATATTTTAAATAATAATCAATATTTATGGAAATCGAAAAAAAAATCACTGACAGGATAACTCTTCCAACAAATATTCAACGATTCTAACAATCTATTACTTGGAAATCAACATGCGCATTTTGTTTATAACTTTGTACAAAAAATTAAAAGTGTCTGAGAATGTTGATCCTTAGGTAAACTATTTTGATATTGTTGCAAATTATCGTTGAACAAATCTCAAGATTTCAGGATAGGACAGGATTTCAAGATTTGAAAATATCCGTGACGTAGAAAATATTTTTCCTGTGGATTTTGTTTTTATCCAATTCTAAGTTTTTCATATATTTTCATGGAGGCGCACGACCATTCATAAAGCTTCGTTTTAGGTGAAGATGCAAGAAGTATCACGCGCCTCCTTCTAAGTATATAAAAAAAAATAAAAATTCAAATAAATCCAAAATTCCGAGGTAAAATATTTTCTAGGTCACGGATATTTGAAAAGGTCCCCTTAAGCGCTCTTACCACGAAGTTTTTTTAGATACATTAATTTGTGATAATAAACTTCATCAGCCTTGGCGTGATGTCCATGTACGTCTTAAAAATTTCAATGGAGCTTTAAAAAATAGTTTCGTTTAAAATTGTTATCTAAAAATACAAGGTGACTATGATAGTCACTGTGCTTCTTATAATTGTCAACTTAAAAGTGAGCAAATTGAAATTATTTGTTAAATCAATCATTAAGGCCAGCTTCCTTTTAATGACCATTAAAAAAATAACAATTTGAGGTTAAGTAAATAAATCCAAGTTTACTTACCAAACTGTTTTTCTGAAAATGCCTTCAAAACTGACGTTTCAATAACGTCTAAAACTTGTAAAACTAGAAACTTTTTTCCGTTTTTTTCCACATAAAGAGTTTTTAAATAATCCTTTTTATCAATAATTTCGAAATAATACTAAACTAACTTTTGAAATATTTAAAAAATATGTGGAGTCGGAGTCGGAGTCGGAGCCAACCATTTTTTGAAAGCTGGAGTCGGAGTCGGCTAGAGTTGGTGGACCGGAGTTGGAGTCGGAGTCGGAGTCGGCTAATCCTAGAAAGTCGGAGTCGGAGTCGCTTGAAATTTGACCCAACTCCGCAGCCCTGCTTTTGACGAATTTTTAAGATCTTTTAAAGGCGTGTTTGGGTTGTAGATGGTAAATTTTGATTGCATTAAATCATTTTATTTTTTTGATTTCCGTCAAGAAACGTCGCACCGCGTTCTCGAAAATAACAAAACCAGCCCAGCACACAGCTCTAAATTCGGAACGCATAGAGTCGCATCGCTGCATTATACGACAGAAGAAGAGCATTCTGCGTGCGTTCAACTTTGATGGGAATGCACGCCGCCGTGCTGTGTTGTGTATATGTTGTGTGTTGGCGGAAATAAATGGTTGACATAAAACCGACCAGGGCTTTGTACAGCCGGGCAGACCATCCAGAAAACGGGATTAAGCGTTTGGCTCTGGATGATGTGGCCACGGGGAAATCCTCCTCCTCGATGGTCTGTGTTTTCCCAATTACTGTGGATTGCGTTCTTTGTTGCGTTGTGGATTGGGTTAAAATTGAAATTTCCCTTTTTAATTTTTTTTTAAATCTTCAATTAAAATATAATATATTTGTTTAATTAACCTATCAAAACAAAATCAATGTCCAATAATTTAGCACGTAATCGTTACAAATCTCGCCCTCTCTGAGTGAATCGTTTCGAAAATTGGTCCCAAAATTTGCCTGACAACACCATGGCGATTAAATTGTTTAATTTGTGGTCGGTTTCAACCGGCACACGATCCATCATTCGGGGCCGGTATACGAGAGCGACGGGACGGGAGTCAAAGAATGTCAGGCCAGTTAGTATTAAGAGGCGGTTTGGCAGCCCCGCAGCAGTCTTCATCGTCATCCACCCGCTCTCACACCGATGTATATAAATACGACCGTTGACGGAAAAGTGGCTCGAAGGATGAACCAAGATGACACTTTCACGGCTGAACTGCGGCTTTTTTTTTGCTCTTCTAAAATTAAACAACATTTTAATCTATGCTGTGCGCTCTCACACGGACTGTGCCGCATTCTGCAACCATCCGTGGTGGACCATTTCTCCCTTGTAACCTTTAGCAATTCATGTTACAATTTTACTTAATTTAAAATTCACCACAAAAGTTATAAAAAACGAATTTTAATGAAATTTTATTTTGTTCAAATTTCACCTAAACATTCAACTCAACAAGTCAATCCAAGCAGTCTTAACCTCCAACGTGCCAAAGGTCTGGCAAATCTTCAGACTCATCCAACCTATGAACGACCCCTCTCCGCGGACAACCCATGGGAGGGGAACCTTTCATCACGGTTAGTCATCCTGACACAGATTGGTGGTTCAGTCGGTGGTTGGCGACAAATAGACGTAACACTCACTTTTTTTTCACAATATATGTAGTTCGAAGCTAAGCCGCATTTGACAGATGTGGCGCCACTGCCGTATGAAAACAAAACCGATTCAATACTCCCAAAACATGTTCGGTTATCTGTGATTTACAAGACAAGCTCTCCTCTCCAAAGTCTGAGGGGGCAGTGGTTCAACGTTTCGCGTGTCCTGCAGGCAATCAATCATCGCAAATGGACCAGGACGACCAGGGAGCAGCGTGGTAGACAAATTTTTCACACCGGTCCTGGACCGCCGCGCGGCAGCAATTTGGCCAATTTGGCGACGAAGACGACGACCAGCGCGAAACTAATTTGGCACGTATCGGTGCAAAACTCATTTGCTGCTGTTTTTCGCCCATTTATTTGGGGAAATTGTGTGCGGAGTGTGGAGTTGCGATTTCGGTATAAGTGAAATAAACTTATTTGTGATTTAATTAGAAAAACTGTCATGGAGCAATAATTTTAAAATGGTAGTTTTTTTTTGAAGATTAAAGGGCGAATATTTTAACCCTCTACTGTCATTTTTTTCTTTTCTCTCAGTTCAGAAAGTGAGTTGCTCTCTAAGATTGAGAAAAAACATATCTATATTCTCTCATTTTCACGCATTTCTCATGACCCTACCCAAACAGACGGTAATAACTAAATTCATGCCATTTCAATAACAAATACTGTTAAAATAACAGAAATTGTTATGGATTCTTCCCGAAAAATCAATTTTTGCATAAAACTCGAATAACAGTTTATGTTATCATAACAAAATTTGTTAATGGTATGATATTGACTAAAGGCCAAAACAACTTTGGAATAACATTTTATGTTATGGAAGAATATCTCCAACCGTTATTGGCATGATGGGATTAGTTGTTAAAATAACAAAAAATAATAACAATGATTTGTTCGCAGAATAACCTAAAATGTTATTGATCTGTTATTACAATAACGATCCAATAACAAAAAATTCATAACGACGAATAACAAATCTTGTTATTAATAACATAAAATGTTATTGAACTATTATTTTCAATCAAAAAATGTTATTCCCAAGTTATTTTCGTCTGCTCGGGTATGTCAAATGAAGAAATTTTGCATAATTAGTTTTTTCCAAAAAGTCTCCATACAATTTTGAAGGCTAGTCATACGAAATGGGTAGGGTTAGTGAATTTTCACAATTTCGCGGACAGCGTGAAATTCGTAAAATTTGAAGATTTCCGTGAAATCCCGTGAAATTTATCATTTTTTTAATTCATTTCTTTAAAATAATAACATAATCAATATTTCATTCATAAAAGACTTTTTAGAGCAATTCCAGCTCAAATCAGGAACATTTCTGGTACTTTTGTACCCGACACTCTCCGATTTCAATGAAACTTGGTTGACATGTTATCTTAGGCCTATATAAGCCATTTTTGCCTATATGGAGCCAATAGTACTCGAAAATAACATTTGAGAAAGGCGTAAAGTATTCAAATATTTTTGTATTTAAAAATTTAAAAATTACTGTATCTCGAAGCCATTGCATAGTATCAAAAACAGGTCAGAAACAAATTTGTAGGAAATTAGATGGGCTTACTGAAAAAAAAAAAAAAATACACGCCAGTTCTATGAGATTTTTCAGTTTTTAAGTTTAAAAGTTAAAATTGATGGTGATGTCACGATTTTTTTTCGCTCAAAATTTTTGAGAAAATAGCCTAAAATGTTGCAAAAAGACTCACGAAAAATACAGGATGGTATGTCTCTCCTAAAAAAATATACAAAAATCATTTACCAAAAATGATTTTTTGAAAAGTGGTTTAAACGTCAAAATTTTCAGAATCAATAGTGGGAATCGATTCCCCAGACAATTTTATATAAAAGTCTCCATATTGACCATTGCCCTAAGTCCAATCCTTGGGAAGATCCAGCGGTTTTAAAAATAACAATGTAGAAAAAATAGGTTTTTTGGTGTTTTTTTTGGCAATTTCCATATGACAGACTTGGTTTCTCCTCGTTTTGAATTTTTCATCGTGACGTTTTACGGTTCGCGATTTTTAGACTTTCCGGCGGGACAATTCCGTGAGAAGTTCTTTCGGTAGTTTAGTGTTTTGAGTGGTACAAGAGTTAAGACATATTTTTTCATGTGATTTTGGTGTTGTGAAGAAGTGACACTTTGAGGAGAAATCTCGGTCACCGAACGGAGTTTTTTGGAGCCATTTGTTGCATTTTGGTCAGAAATTTCTGCCGATACAGGAGGTGGCCTTCAAGAGAAAATGGGTGTATTTTCCAAGTTTTTATTGTTGTAAAGTTGTGAAAATTGCTGAGGAAAAAGTTGAGTAGTGAGTGAAGGGGGCGGGAGTAAGTAACGTTTGCTGAGATTGGCGCCTCGATTTCTGAGCGGATCAAAATGCAGGCGGCTTGAGAAGTCGCCGGAAACGTGACGAAATAGTGAATGTAATCGCTGCCGGTTTGACGGATGATGATGCTTTTCGGGTGAGAAACTTCCAATTGGAAATATGGAGCAGCCGTGACTGACTGGTTACGGTGTTCGCTTTGTAAGCGAATGATCCTGGGTTCGATTCCCATCTGCTCCAAACGAGAAAGATCAGGAAAGATGAATTTCATGAACGAAACATCAAAGTCGCTGGAACCGGGGTTCGATCCCCCGTCCTTTGGATTGGTAGAATTAGGAATACTACTACTACAAACTATATACGTTAGGGTGGGTACGTTTTTCAAAAAGTTCTCGGATAAAGTTTTAGTATGGTTCCCCTTGTAGGGCATGCCCATAGGGACTTTCATGCCAAATATCAGCTCATTTGGTTGTAAACTGGCTGCGCGCATCAGGGTTAAAGTTTACATGGGAATTACTATGGGAAATTGAAACTTTTTGTTCAAACGCTCCTACAGGTCTGGGAAAATCACGCGCCAACTTCTGGTATGGTCAGGCCTATGGGGAATGGTCAGGAGAACACTTTTCCCGAAGAGAGCATATGGTTTCGTTGTCCCTAGACCTGGCGCATCGGCAAACAATCCGATGTCTCCGGAATCAACGGTTTTCCCTCAAAAAGCATCAAATTTTCCTTAGCATGCTATGAAAGCTTGATGAACACCGCGACGCCATACGTCAGGCAGCTACCACGTGGGTGAGAAACGGCTGGAATATTTAATTGCAAACCTTCTTTTAAGTAGAAAATGATCATTTCGAGTAATCCTGACATTATTTAGTCGAATTCAAAATCTTTGCATAGCAAATTTGTATTTTTTTTTGCAAATATTTTAACCACGTGTCAGCTGTCTGACGTATGGCGTCGCGGTGTTCATCAAGCTTTCATAGCATGCTAAGGAAAATTTGATGCTTTTTGAGGGAAAACCGTTGATTCCGGAGACATCGGATTGTTTGCCGATGCGCCAGGTCTAGGGACAACGAAACCATATGCTCTCTTCGGGAAAAGTGTTCTCCAGACCATTCCCCATAGGCCTGACCATACCAGAAGTTGGCGCGTGATTTTTCCAGACCTGTAGGAGCGTTTGAACAAAAAGTTCCAATTTCCCATAGTAATTCCCATGTAAACTTTAACCCTGATGCGCGCAGCCAGTTTACAACCAAATGAGCTGATATTTGGCATGAAAGTCCCTATGGGCATGCCCTACAAGGGGAACCATACTAAATCTTGATCCGAGAACTTTTTGAAAAACGTACCCACCCTAATATACGTGCTGGGTCATTGTCCATTTGACAAGGACTCGGAAGTGCTAAATAACGTTTGAATCCGATTGATGCAAAGTTCTTCAGGGCGGGGCTTGTCGATTCAAGCTGAAGTACCTCGCGCACGGCTAGCCTGCGTAGAAATGGGTCACCGAAGCTCGGCAGAGCTAACACCTACCAAATGCCTATGCGAGTTATTTGCATGTATAGGATTTAAAATCTAAAATACATGGAAACAACTCAATTTGTAAGAAGCGACCGCGTGGTCCCGTTTGGTTGGTTGCACACACACGCACACACACATGCAACGTAATTTTAAGTAATTTTAAAATAGCAAAATACAAAAATATTTAAATATCTTACGCTCTTCTCAAATGATATTTTCGAGTATTATTGGCTCCATATATACAAAAATGGCTTATATAGGCCTAGGATAACATGTCTACAAAGTTTCATTGAAATCGGAGAGGGTTGGGTACAAAAGTACCAGAAAAATTCCTGATTTGAGCTGGAATTGCTCTTTAAGTAAATTTTATTAGTTTTCAATTGAAAATTGTGGCATGAACCATTTGAAAAATTGTTATCAAAACCTACATTAACATGAAATTGATAGAACATTTACTAGGAAGTGAATACTGCGAAAACTTAAATGATGTTAACAAAAATCAGTCAAAGAAAAAAAAATATTCTCGCAATTTCTTGTTATTAACTTGTTATTATGTCTTTTTCAACTAAAACTTGATAAATTTGATTGAACAAGTATAATGTGATATTTTTTTTTAAAGATTGCAGAGATTTTTTTCAAATATCATTTAGAGGTGGGCAAAATTGCTCTTTTTAAGGAGCCGCTCATTTTCACTCGCTCCTTAAAATGAGTCGCTCTTTTGAACGGCTCTTTCGCTCTTTTTCATAAATGTTTTTGGAAAGACTATTTTAAAGAATGGTGTGATTTTTCATGTTTTTTTTTTATTTTTAGACTTTATTAGACATTATTTATAAAATAAACGAGAAGATTCACTTTAAACCATAGGTCTAAACGTTCGAATCATTGGATAGGGAAAGCGCCCAAACTCAAATCTAGAGTTTTGAAGAAAATTGCTATTAACTTTACAAAATTGCGCTTATATCTGCTAAAATGAAACAAATTATATTATGAGAAAATGTAAAAATTAAATTACATTTTCAATCCTAAAAAACAAATTTCTTGGTACAATTTATTGGAAATTCAATCAACGATATTTATAAACTTCAAAACAGGCAAAAAATTAAAAATCATTCCATCTTGAAACGGTTCATTCAAAAGACCGGAGTTTCAAAAAGAACCGCGTCTCTTTTATGTGTGAGCCATGGTTCGTTCGCTCTTTTTTGTGAACCGGCTCTTTGAGCGGCTCGCTCTTTTATTGCCCACCTCTAATCATTGATTTTTTTAGAAATCAATTAAAAGCAAACTTTCTTGTAAAAGTAACATTCAATCTAATCTAATATAATCTAACACAAACGCAGCCAGTCCGATGAAAGCATGCTGGAAAGTCTTGTGATTAGATTACGCCCCAAGCACTTTTCTTGTCATTATTAATAATTACAGTACATCCGAGAACACCCGAAAATGTATTGCAAAAATTAAAGCGGCCAGCCCTACTACGTTGTGTTTACCGCAGAGAGGATTCTGAGAACGGATCACATTTCACAGAATCTACCGGGGAGGAAGGATGCGTGGACATACCGTACCAAACGCTTCTGTTTACAGTTTCATATGTGTTTTGTAAAATGTGTTAAGTGTAAAGTATAGTGTGGTTATATAATCAAATAAATATAATAATGCAATATAATGATCATTTAATAAAATCCCTTTACCTATATATATAATAACCACGTACCCAAGCACACAAACAGCGACACAAAAGAAATGAAAATAAGCATGCAAAAACAAGACATCGCGTCCCCGTGGTCAGCGCACTTTCTTGTAAAAGTAACATTCAGTGAAAAAAGTCGTCTTTCTCTTTTCCTCCGGTCAATAGTTTAACGGAGGAGCAAAAAATAGATTGAAAAATTTAAATTCATCAGAGTAAAGAAATGTTTTGAGAAAATAGATAACTATTTACTTGATACTCCAAAAAAATATGTTATCAATTTTATTTAGGAAACTAATTTAATTTAGCAATATTTTCATTAGCCGTAATAACAACTTAATCATTATTTAATTTGAGATTTGAAACATATTATTTTAAAAGAAATTTAAAGAGTCATGCTTGGCTAATTCAACATTAAATTAATGTTTATTACTTTTTTTCTATTTAGTTTTTTTTATCTTTAAAGTCACCTGTTTAATTTTCACAATATTTAATTATTTAGTTTGTTTTCTGTTCAGATTTTGAATGAAATTTAGAAGATTTCGTTACAGATTGAATTATTTTTGCCTATTGATTTTAAATTAAGTTTTTGAAAAGTGCGATGAAAACTTTAAAAATATTTTCAACTGGGCAAAATGTCGCAAAAAAGTTAGAAATTCAATAAAATTTAAAGGATAAAATAGTAACAAATCAGCGAAAACTGTTTAGCTATATTAGTCGAACATTAAAAAGGCAGCTCATTAAATGACAATACGCATGCCCTACATTTTAGTTTCAAAATAGAGATAGAGCCCATCCATAAACCCAGTGGATCATTTCTAAATTACGAAAAGTTTTTTAAGTGTCACGTTGAATGTTAAACGTTGAAAGTTAAGATTTTTTAAGTTTATTGAAAACAATATATAACAATGCATAAAAAGTAGTTTCTGTAAGTTTAACATAAGATTTTGATAGTTATTTTAATATTTTTCACGTTCCGCAAAATTTCCGTGAAATTTGGTGTTTTGAAATTAAGGTCCCCGTGAAATTTGCAATTTTTGAGCGTGAAAAATCACTAATGGGTATGTAAATGTAAAAAAAGATACACGAAAAAAACGCTTTTTTTACTTTTTTTACTAGAAGTATAATTCCAAAATACGTATTTTTGCAATTCCGTCGTGAAACTACTTACTTTTCCTGTCATTCTTGAACGACGAAATAGCCTACTTTTCTGTACCAAAAATAACAGAATCGAATAGCAACACTTCTCAAAATAAATGCTGAAAAGTTTTACTTTTCAGCACTCAAATGGGTGCTGAAAAGTTGAACTTTTCAGCACTTGTTTCGAAAAGTAACACTTTTCAACATTTTTTTGATTTTAACGATTTATCGACAAAATACATGAAAATTCGACTTAAAATTTCACTCAGTGTGTGTTTTTCGAAATTGCAAAAAATGTTGTATGGAACTCGTTGCAAAACTTGATTTTTTCAGCACTCGTCGTATTTATCCAACTCGGTGAACCTCCTTGGATAAATGTACGACTCGTGCTGAAAAAATCCTCTTTTTGCAACTTGCTGCATAAACTACTATTTTAATTTTTGATTTTTTTATATGTTTAAGGGGACACAAAAAGACATGTTTTTAGCCATAGTTCGTGATGATGCGAAATCTGTTGTAGGAAATATTATGTTTTTGAAAATATCGAAAACATGGACAAAAAATAAAATCCTTTGAACATGTAAAACACATTTAAAAAACTCTAGAATTTAAATTGCTATCGAAAAGTACTTTAAATTTACATTTTTTTCTGGTGTAGGAAACATGATTTTTTTTGCAAATGGCAAAATTTTCTACGAAATCGGCCGATTTCGACCATTTTTTTATTATTTAACTTGGCTCAAACTTTGTCGCGACCTTCTCTGTGACCAAAGAAGCTATTTAGTTTCATTGGTTCGCCCATACAAGTTTCCATACAATTTTGGCAGCTGTCCATACAAAAATGGTACGTAGATATTCGATCATCTGTAATTTTTGAAGGAATTTTCAGACCTATTTAGTGTCTTCGGCAAAGTATTAGGTATTGTAAAAGACTATTCCCTAAAATCCTAAACCTGCACCTTTTAAGCCATTGAGATGTATTGTAAAAAATTCTGCCGCCGAGTTATGATTTTTGCAAAAAATAGTTATTTTTGGAAAAAATAATAA
The DNA here is from genome assembly GCF_015732765.1 of Culex quinquefasciatus. Taxonomy (NCBI): domain Eukaryota; kingdom Metazoa; phylum Arthropoda; class Insecta; order Diptera; family Culicidae; genus Culex; species Culex quinquefasciatus. The sequence goes on from NC_051863.1 coordinate 20,675,782, forward strand.
TTTCATACTCAAAATTTTTTGACCTGATTTTTTTAAACGTGAATTTTAATTTGTAATTGAAAAGTGCTGATAAAGTGCCTCGAAAACTAGCCACCGAAAGTTTGATTTCAACGAAATATTTGCAGTTTTTTTTTCAAAACTGAACATCTCTGAAAATCTTTTTTTGAATGGTTCAGAAAATTAGCTGTAACATTTTTTAACAGACATTGAAAATTGACCTCTGATTGCTGAGATACAGCGACTTAAAGTAAAAGAAACAGAGAATTTTTTTTCAAGCCTCACCCAAACAACTCAGCATTTTTATAGCAAACTTTCCGAAGAAAAAAAATGAGAAATGGTCACTCATGATAAAAAAATATGTATTTTCAAGAATTTATAATTCAGCAGCAGAATTTTTCACCATATGCCTCAAAAATTGTGGGTCCCCTAAAGTCCCCTAAAACACGTCAAAGAATCTCGAAATAAAAAAAAACGGATATTGGGAAATCTAGTTAGGCCGTTGCAAATATTTTTCAAAGTGTTTGTGTGTAAAAAAAGTTCTTTGGAATGTTCCATCTTTGTCCAGCGTTACTCATGCCCTTTGGCGTCCCTCAACATTGCGCAGCCCACGCTCTTATGACTATCTGTGCATTTATTTTTGAAAAAAAAAGGCAGTTGGTACGACGAATTGCACCCGGAATCATGTGACCGCGGTCTTCTCCCTTCAAGCGCGGTTGAAGTTGAGAAGACGTCGTTCGGTTCACTTTCGGTTTAGCACACATTCCTTGCTGCTTTGCTGGCCCTTTTGGCCTTTTGAACCGATTCGAGACTGCCGGGTTTTCACTTTTCTTCCTACTGCACAGCGACTGGTCCCATGTCCCATCCAAGTAGTCCGTGAACAGCTAGTCCGCGACACAAAACGCAGACGGAAGAACTCGTCGCCGCCGCCAACTATTGTTGGTTGCCGTGAGGTGAAACCCCCTGTCACAGATCGCGCGGTATGCACCGCCGGTCCAAGTAGTCCGCGGTGTGATCTACATGTGATCTAGATATTTAAAAATAACAACCACAGATCGCGCCTGCAACACGTAGCCAAACGCTGCGCTCTGGCCGGTAGGTTCGCCCGAAATAGTGGACATGGTAACAACACTAAGTGGTCTGAGGAGTACAACTTTGATGTTTGTTTGAATGACCAAAACTACTCAGAACTATGTATTGGAAACATCTTAATGGGGGAAAAGAATGACAGGAGGTCAATTCGACAAAGACAAACAGGCGTGTGTCCGTTTGATGTAGTGTAATACGTCCTTAAAGAATTTCTTGTATCTTCTAATTGTATCAAGTCAGCCAAAAACGCAGTTTTTGTTTTTCCAAAACCAACAAAAAAATCTACATTTTTGACAAACCAAAACATCTGCTAATCGACTTGACCGCCCCTCCCGATTAGCGTTTCAAGTTTCGCTCCATCTGTCAAGAGTTTGTTAGCGAAGAGATTTGCTGCCGATTTTTCATCGCGCTAGGTGGAAGCGCAAACAAAAATTGTTGTGCTTCCTCGCGAGAGATTATGGTGCGCGATAGACGCGCGATGCGGCGCGATGACAGGAGAGGTGGAGAAGACGGGTGGCGAGTTTAAGTCAATCGTGTAGTTGTCATGGCAACCGAGCCGAAATTGGCGCATGACGCGAATTACACGCGATAAAAAGGTTACGCGCGGCGCGGATTAAAATTAGCGACGTCCGGAAGAGGGCTTCGCCGGCGATCGGCGAAGAGATTGTCCCCTCGATCGGACAAACGGTTTCGGGGTCGAATTGGAGCCGTCAACATTGACGACCTGAAGGTTCGATTAGCGAGTACTAATGGTAATCGCGGATGAATTAGCGTGTAAATACCATAGTAGTAGGCCACGACAAGGACCGCAAACAAACTCGAACGAAGTGCCGTCAGAGAGTGTAATCTAATAACGCTTCGCGTTAGGACCGTGCTCGGGATTGACAGACTGACAGAAGGGGGATTGACAGTTGACTAACACTTTCACTCGCGATTGCTCGCACGGGTTGTGCTTCCAGTTCGGTAGCTGTTCGACCTCGTGCGGGCTTTGTCCCCGTGATGTTTATTGCTCTTTTTAGCACAGTTTCGATCACACACACACATACCGCACATTTACAAATCAAAGCAGGCCAAGTCAGATGTACACAAACACACGTGAGCGCTCGCTGCATCTTTATCGCGCGTCTTCTTCAAACATAGTCACTGTCTGTGTACGGACAGAGACACCTCTAAAGTCGACTTGGTTGACTTACACCGTGTGTGTAGGACTCGCTGAACACCGCGGTAGCAACTATACAGAGTGCAGAAGAAGAGTAAACTAAAAAAATGCCATGTGATGCGCTTCGACGGCAAGTATCTAAAAATACTGGGCATTTGAGGTCGAAATTACCATGACTACGTGTGTAGGTGCGTGTACGTGTGCAGTTGTACTGTAGGTTGCTGCGATGTGCTCTACTTTGACGTTTGTAGCTTCCTTCTACCGAGGCGATGCCGCACTCCGTGGACTCCTTCGACGAATCTGCCGAACTTCTCGTTCGCACGGAAAAGAGTTTCATCCTTAAAAAAAACAAAAAAAAAAAAAAAACAAAACTACAGAAATACAGAAATACAGAAATACAGTAATACAGAAATACAGAAATACAGAAATACAGAAATACAGAAATACAGAAATACAGAAATACAGAAATACAGAAATACAAATCGCAAAAATTACAAAAATCACTAAAATCACAAAAATTACAAAAATTACAAAAATTACAAAAATTACAAAAATTACAAAAATTACAAAAATTACAAAAATTACAAAAATTACAAAAATTACAAAAATTACAAAAATTACAAAATTTACAAAAATTACAAAAATTACAAAATTACAAAAATTACAAAATTACAAAATTACAAAAATTACAAAATTACAAAATTACAAAATTACAAAATTACAAAAATTACAAAATTACAAAATTACAAAATTACAAAATTACAAAATTACAAAATTACAAAAATTACAAAAATTACAAAATTACAAAATTACAAAATTACAAAAATTACAAAAATTACAAAATTACAAAAATTACAAAATTACAAAATTACAAAATTACAAAATTACAAAATTACAAAATTACAAAAATTACAAAATTACAAAATTACAAAAATTACAAAAATTACAAAAATTACAAAAATTACAAAAATTACAAAAATTACAAAAATTACAAAAATTACAAAAATTACAAAAATTACAAAAATTACAAAAATTACAATAATTACAAAAATTACAAAAACCACAAAAAAATCACAAATATAAAAATTGGATTAAAAAATCACAAAAATCCCAAAAAAATTACAAAAAAAAAAAAATACAAAATCACAAAAAAAAATACAAATGAGCAATTCTCTACCAAAACCGGAAATGGATTTTATTTGTATTTTTTGATTTGGCTCAAACTTTGTGGGGGCCTTCCCTATGACCAAAGAAGCCATTTTGCATCATTAGTTTGTCCATATAAATTTCCATACAAATTTGGCAGCTGTTCATACAAAATGGTACGTATATATTCGAAAATCTGTAATTTTGAAGGAATTTTGATCAATTTGGTGTCTTCGGCAAAGTTGTAGGTATTGTTGAGGACTATTTAGAAAAAATAGGTACACGGAAAAAATTTCCCGATTTTTTAATTTTTTTCACAAAACTCAAATTCCCAAATACGTATTTTTGATTTTCGAGATTTGATATGTTTTAGACAAAATCCGCAACTTTTGAGCTATAGAGAAACATGGTCAAAATTGCCGCCGAGTTATGATTTTGAAAACTGGTGATTTTTGAAAAAATCGAAATTTCATACATAAAATTTTTGACCTCATTTTATGCAAAATTGAATGCAATCGAAAATTACAGATTTTCGATAGGGCCTTTCAAGATATAGCCACCAAAGTTTGATTTCAGCGAATATTTGCAGTTTTCGATTTTAAAATAGTGACCATGAGTGACCATTTCTAAAATATTTTTTTGAAAGTTCAGAAAATTTGCTATGAAATTGTCTAAGAGACATTGAAGATTGACCTCTGGTTGCTGAGATACAGCGGCTTAAAAAGAAACACGAAAATTGAAGTTTTCTAAGTCTCACCCAACACCATTTTTAACGACGATCTCAGCAATTAATGGTCCGATTTTCAATGTTAATACATGAAACATTCGTGAAATTTTTCGATCTTTTCGAAAAAAATATTTTGAAAAAAATTAAATCAAGACTAACATTTTAAAAGGGCCAAACATTGAATATTATGCCCTTTTAATATGTTAGTCTTGATTTAATTTTTTTCAAAATATTTTTTTCGAAAAGATCGGAAAATTTCACGAATGTTTCATGTATTAACATTGAAAATCACACCATTAATTGCTGAGATATCGTCATTAGAAAATGGTGGGCTGTTTGGGTGAGACTTAGAAAACTTCAATTTTCGTGTTTCTTTTTCTTTAAGCCGCTGTATCTCAGCAACCAGAGGTCCAATCTTCAATGTCTCTTAGACAATTTCATAGCAAATTTTCTGAACTTTTCAAAAAAAATATTTTTAGAAATGGTCACTCATGGTCACTATTTTTAAAAATCGAAAAACTGCAAATATTTCGCTGAAATCAAACTTTTGGTGGCTATATCTTGAAAACGGGGCCCTTTATCGAAAAATCTGTAAAGTAATTTTCGATTGCAAATTCAATTTTGCATTAAAAAATGAGGTAAAAAAAAATTATGTATGAAATTTCGATTTTTTCCAAAAATCACCAGTTTTTCAAAAAATCATAACTCGGCGGCAGATTTTTTGACCATGTTTCTCTATAGCTCAAAAGTTGCGGATTTTTGTCCCCTAAAACATATCAAAAAATCTCGAAAATCAAAAAATACGTATTTTGGGAATTTGAGTTTTTGTGAAAAAAAAGTTAATAAAAAAATAGGGAATTTTTTTTCCGTGTACCTATTTTTTTCTAAATAGTCCTCAACAATACCTACAACTTTGCCGAAGACACCAAATTGTTCAAAAAATTCCTTCAAAAGTTACAGATTTTCGAATATATACGTACCATTTTTGTATGAACAGCTGCCAAATTTGTATGGAAATTTATATGGACAAACTAATGATGCAGAATGGCTTCTTTGGTCATAGGAAAGGCCCCCACAAAGTTTGAGCCAAATCAAAAAATACAAAAAATAAAAATGGTCAAAATCGGCCGGTTTTGTAGAGAATTGCTCAAATGTCACAAAAAACCAAAAAAGTACAAAAATATAAAAAAAATCACAAAAATTACTTAAGTCTTTGTGACACAAAAATAAAAAAAATAAATAAAATACAAAAATCACAAAAAATAAAAAAAAATCCCAAAAATAAAAAAAAATCACAAAAATCACAAAAATTACACCCTTACCAAAAATCATGATTTTTTGAGTTCCAAATCCCACTTTTCATACGATTTTTTGAGTTCAGGTACTATAACCATAAAAATGGTTATATGGGTTGAACTGAAAAATTCGTATGAAAAGTGGGATTTGGAACTCAAAAAATCATGATTTTTGGTAAGGGTGTACAAAAACCACAAAAAATAAAAAAAAATCACAAAAATAAAAAAAAACACAAAAATAACAAAGAATACAAAAATCACAAAAGTCACAAAAAAAATACAAAAATCAAAAAAAAAAATACAAAAATCACAAGAATTACAAAAATCACAAAAATCTCAAAAAATACAAGTCACAAAAATTACAAAAAATCAAAAATCCACAAAAATCACAAAAGAACAGCAAATCTTCTTGAAAAACAACTAGTAATATTTCTTTTTTCAAATGAAACTCTTTTCCGTGCGTTTGTGTTATTTTTTTCATTCACCATCCGTTCCTAAACTCTGACAATCCTATAAGCCGATGGACAATTTCAGTACGGTTTCTTGGGAATTAATCGAGTTGAACGAAAATAATAAATTGGATACTTAAAAACCCGGCCCCATCCTAATGGGGTTCGTATTTTTGGGGCTTCCTCCGCGCGCTTGCTGCTGTGCAGTTAACCCGATACAGTGCTGCCAATTTGTTTGAAAATTTTGAAAAAAAGAAAAAAAAAACTCGCCGTGAAAAGCCGGTCAGGTCGATGAGTAAAAGGACCGGAATGTGTCAAATTAAGAAGACGAAATGCTGCGCGTCCGCGTCTCCGAGGAGAGAGAGAGAGAGAGAGCGTTGAGTAGTACCGAGGAGGTCGTTACACGAGAAGCTGGCCGAGGTCGTCGGCGTCTGAATTCTTCTTCTTCTTTTTGGGCCGGCGGGGATTTTTATGGCAAATTGCCCGCTTGACGGCCCCGGCAAGATGGCGAAGACTAGCAATTTTTTCGTTGGCTTTTCCCGTTCAACCATTCAGTAAAATTACAGACAAGTAGACGAAAATCAGTTATCACTGTCAATTGTGAACGCACAGGAATAAACTTAAGGTCAAACGTCAGATTTGGGTTAAACTTACCCAAATTAGGGTTCTTAACCTCAAAATTTATTCCTGAAAAAGTTCAGTTTTCACGAAGCTTAGTGACGTTGAACATGGTGATTTTCCAATTATTAAAAATGACCGTTAAACTTTTGGTTGATGGAATTATCAAAAGATCTGAGTCTGATTGTCTGTGGCGGGATGGTGCAATTTTGCAACGAAATTTCCCCAATTCGGCCACTCTCGTCCCGCGGGAAATTTTCCTGCCCAGACTCGCCGTCGCAGTTGGCGGCGGCGGCGGCGGCATTTTTGCCCCGGTAATATTATAGCTCGCCGAGTCAATAATGGCGGTGGCCTCGACGCCAATTCAGTAAAAACGCTCGATCCGCACACGCAGCCGGTGGCCGCTAAACTGTTTTGTTTAACTTTAGCGTGTTTGTTTTATGAGATTTTATTTTCGAAACCGTAAATCCTAGCAGCCGACTCACAGTCTCTGTCTTCCCGGACTGCTTTGCAGTTCCTGATGTTCGCCAGCCTTCGCCTACTTTGCACACATTTCAGAATGGAGACGCATGGCCAGCTCGGTTCCTGGTGGACACCTTCAAGCTTCATCATCATCATTCATCATCGTCGGCGTGTTCAGCGCCGTCCCGGCGTAGGATCCGCCCAAGCTATTGTTGATGTTCTTTCACACCCGCGGGTTTCAACACGGCAAACAAACCCAGAAATCTGTAACTGCCGCCACTTCCCGGTGTCCCAAAAAAGAAGATTTTGTCAAACGAGTGGGAGTTACGAGTGCGTTTAGCAGTGCTGCCAACTCCCCTCTCCGAAACTGTCTCGCCTCCCAGTGGTGTTTGTTTTGGAAATTAGTTGCCCCCTTTAGTGGTGTGTGACATCGTGTGTCATTGCGGTCACCGTCAACAACTCGGAAAAGTTAACGGTGCGTGTGTGTTGTTATATTTTCGAAAATGGACCGTAAACATTTTGACATACGCGTAATGACAGCATGGTTGGTGCAGCTGGTCTGGTGGATCAGATTTAAGCGTGGTTTTGGACGCTTTTATTTGCATACAAATGGGTGTTAAAGCACGATGCATTTTTTTTTGGTACAGCGGTAAAACACGATTAAAAACCATTTCTAATCACTTTTTATCAAGACAACATTTCACGATAGATAAACTATGGTCCCCTTAGAACGAACTGTCAGCAGGATGCTTTCTGTCGAGGAGTTCCGCGAACTTTTTGTTTTAATTAAATTTAAAATGATATGAATTTTTAAATCAATTTAAAAAAAAATACTTCGTGGTCCTTCTTGACAGAAAAAGTCTTTCTTGATAGCTCGTTCCGAGGGTTGTCTTGTCAATTTATTTTTTTGCATTAAAATGAAAAAAATTATCAGAAATGGTTTTTAATCGTGTTTTTAACCGTTACTGCAAAATTTTGCGTTTGCGTTCAGGCCTGACGGACAATCTTGTTCTTACCTTAATGATTGGAAAGCAACTGGACGACGGCCTATGTGTGACTAATAAAAAATTGTTGAGAGCTGAAAGTCTTGCTCGCATTTCAACGAAAAAAATGTTAAAAAATGTTTTAATTACCCGTAAAGTTGAATTACAGTATTTTTTTTCTTTTTTTTTCAAAAAATGTAAGATTCGGCAAAAAACATTTTAGCAAAAAACATTAATTCATCGAAAATTCATTGGCATTTATTTTTTTATAAACCAGAACATGCTCAAAATGATTCTAAACGCAGAGGAATGCATTTTCAATTGATTTCAGCTGATTGCACTCATATTTTTATGGATATTTTGAAGTTTTTTGAATAAATATATTTTCCCTTGTTTTTTCTAGCAAATTTTTAATAATGAGGGGAGGGGGGAGGATTGTCGAAAAAGCGTTATAAAATATTTGCAGCAGCCTTATTCTTCCGATTTCAACATTTAGTCAGCCTTAATCCTGAAAGCCTGATTTCCAAAAATGTTTGATGAATATTTATTAGTTTCACTCACATTGAAACTTGTGAAACTGTGTTAGGACCAAAACATTGAATAAAAAGTTTAAAGGTTTTTTTATCAACAAAAAATGACAAAGATTAGCATTAAAAAAGTTTAAATTAAATCTTAATTTGAAAAGTATAAAATCATTTAACAAGTGCTCAACGGGCCATTTTACATGATTATTCAAAATGGGTTCGCGGGCCACAAAAAATCACCTCGCGGGCCACGTTTGGCCCGCGGGCCATACTTTGGTCACCCCTGTCTTATATGATGTGATAATACCTCAAGGATGCCAGTTGTACAGATTTTTCTGTGTTTCACAGACTTTTGAGCTTGTGCCAGGCCTTTTTTTTATATGCACAGACTTTCAAAAAACTTAATTTAATTAATATTTTGTAATTTTTTTGTTGGAACTCTTTTGTTAGTCCCCAAATGCTTAAAAACGCAATTTCTGATGGATTTCAATGACTGTAAATTGATAAATCTGAATTTTAGACAAATGCACAGACATACAAAGACTTTTTTACAGACATTTTAGAAAACCAATCCCTGTAATACCTCAATTCAGACTGAAAAAGTGGCACGAAAATAGCTCATTTTTTTCTGACATGAAAGATTTTATTTTGAATTAGAATAGTGTACTATTTTTTTTGAATGTACGACAAAAGGTCGAAAGACATAAGGTCGAATGGACAAAAGATCGAATGGACAAAAGATCGAATGGACAAAAGATCGAATGAAAAAAGGTCGAATGGACTAAAAGTCGAAAGTTCTTAAAAAATAGAGGTTTTCTGAATAAATACTTGCCCCCGGATTGTTGGAGACTTTTTGAAGGGAGGGGGGGGGGGGGAGGATTAGAGGGGTTTTACCTTCAAAAATTTAAATAAATTCGATCGATTTTTTTTATATATACAGCTATGTTTTTGAAGCCAGTTTCTTTAGGATTTATTGTGACCTTGAAAGATAGATTTAAAAGGTACAGAAAACTTGCAACAATAGTTAAGAAGCAAGACTTTTTCATTTTTCGAAACTCTTTAAATTTTAAAGAATGTAAAAGTCTCTAAAATATTTCAACGATTTTAATAAATAAAATAAAACTTGCAAAAACATTAGAGAAGTAGTATTTTTAAAACGAGCCGCTAAAATTTGAAAGAATTGAAAAATTCACAAAATCTTTACGACAGTCAAGAAAACGTTTTTTTTTTAAAGCATAAACCATATTTTAGAAGTCGAACTTTTTTTTGGAATTACTGCTCATATTTCAAAGAATTGAAAAAAAAACTTACAAAAATATTTTGACAATCAAGAAAAGGTTGTTTTAAAAAGAAAATAAAAACTTAAAAAATACTATAGAAATCGAACTTTTTTTAAAGAACTGATCATGTTGGATAGAATAGAAAATCTCACAAAAATATTTTGATAATCAAAAATAGGTTGTTTTTAAAAATAAATTAAAAACTTAAAAAAAAAATATTTGAGATGTCGAACTTTTTTTTCAAACAACTACTTATGTTTAAAAGAATGGAAAAAAACACAAAAATATTTTGACAATCAAGAATAGATTGTTTTTAAAAATAAATCAAAAACTTAACAAATATTTGAGAAGTCGAACTTTTTTTGGAAGAACTGCTCATGTTTAAATGAATGGAAATCTTCACAAAATTGGTGTGGAAGTTATTCTGTTTATTAAAAAAAAGATCAAGGATGGATAAACCAAGGAGGATAAACTCACAGAAAAAATCACATTTGTTTGTGAGAAAGTACTTTTTTCAAGAGTTTTTAACTAGTTTATAATTATAACTATTTGTTTAATTTTTTCACATTCGACCTTTTGTCCTTTCGACGTTTTGTCCATTTTCGACCTTTTGTCCATTCGACCTTTTGGAATTCGACCTTTTGTCGCACATCCATTTATTTATAACACAAAATATTATTTGACATAAAAATTTAAATTTATCCTGTGCAATTTAAAAAAAAGACAAATTCTTCATAATTTTCGACAGTCGATTTTTTTTTGAGTTTTTATTATTAGCTTTAAACTTTGTAGGGACCTTCCTTATGATTATAGAACACTTTTTGCATTATTGGTTGGTCCATACCAGGCCTGCAAAATGTTTCCAACCCAGCGTACACATAAAGCAAACCAAAATGTCAGTTCACTGCTAGCATCTGACTGTAAGCCTACTGTGTCCGTTCAACCACTGCCGCCTGACTCGTGCCGGTCGGCCGCTGAAGAATGAGAGACGTGAAAAAATGAGCTACACTCACTCAATTCGTGTCGTATGACTGACTCGTAAATTCTTCTCTAAACACTATTTTGACTATTTTTAAACAATTGAATGGTTCTAGACTGTGCAAAACACTTAAAACAACCATAACTTATATTCAAAATTACATTTCCACGCACAAATACCAATTTTTTGTGTAAAAACTTGTTTCTTTATGTGTGTGCGTGCAACGTCGAATGAGCGTTGGTCGACTACTGCCTCGCATTGCAGCTGCTCAGTGAGCTAGGGCACTCACGACTGAGTCGGGTTTGTTTATGTCACGGTTTTGCGGTTCAGTGCATGGATCTGAAAAAATCGTGTATGCGTCGCCGATTTTCGCGTCAGGACCCCTGACATTTTCGGCTCTGGTCCATACATAATATAAAATATATTCTAGAATCTGTACCTTGAGAATTTCCGTGGTGTCTTCAGCAAAGTTGTAAGACAATTCATTGAAAAGTTACACTCAAAAAGAAACTCACAGACTCACAACAAGGGCAGCGTTGCTAATTTTTTGAAGAAAAAAATCTTATTTTTTGGATAACTTTGAAAAGGATTGAAAAAAAATCATGAAACCAAAAATTGCTTTCTAGAAAATTCGATAAAATACTCTGTTGTATAAGTAAATCCACTTAAAACTTGATTTTTTGTGTTTTTTAATAGTGTCCATTGTAGTTCAACCTTAGAATATTTTTTTGTGACGAGTTCTGCAAAATTTCAAGTGAAATTTTGCTTATGTCCATGGCTTGCAATTTAAACTTTCATGTTATTTTATTTAGACACAAAAAACTGCTAAAATTGGGTTTTGATTATCACTCAAATTGTACTCTACTTTGCAATTCCGATAGTTATTGATCCGATTTCCGATGTTCAAATTCAAGACTAACATTTGAAATGGATCTCAAGCATCAGATGGCGGATCAAATCTGGTAAAAAAATTAACTTGATTAGTTTTCTGTTTGTTTCAATACTGTTAATTTGTTCTCAATCAATCTTGTCAACGAAGATGTCTTGAAAGATGATCACACTTGCTCAAGTGGGACGGAATGTACGGCAGCCCAAGCTCAAACGTGGATGCACCGTAGTTATTTGCCCATTGTGACATGGACTAGTTTCGTGATGAACCTATTAGATAAGAGGTGACAATTGTCTCCAATGCTAAACAAACCGAATGGTTACGGCTTTCAACCATGAATATGTCTTATTTGTTTTTCTTCAAAAGTTGTTGAAATTGCGTTTACTTTTTTTTTCTTGATTTTTAACATAACTCAACTTTATATTGCATGTAGGGTTCCCCTTAAAAAAGAAAATCTCACCCGAAGTACCCCCACCTCAAACCAGATCAAATGACAAAACAAAGTAGCCGCGGCGCGCGCACACCATGGGAGAGAAATGTCATTGGACACGCCGTTGACCCGGAATGTGTCTAAAATAAGACATCATTCTAGTCTGCCAAACGGAGGGAAACTTAATTATTCCGTCGTCTTGCCGAGCGCGGCGCGTCTCTCATCCGTTGGCAGGAGGAGAAGAAGGTGACAGTTACGGCGGCGGTGGAGGTGGCCACTTTCTTCGTCGACGCAAACGACTCGCGGCGAATGTTTTCATAAAAAAACACAAGCAAAACTGTTTAAAAATTTAGCAAAAAAAAGGAAAGTAACCATTGCGAAATTGTAAACAAACATTTCACACTGTTCAGTGTGTGAATATTTGAGTAGGACTCCGCGCTTTTGACAGCTGTCAGTTGGTCAGGTTAAAGAACTTCTGTTGTAACTGTAAAGTACACCAAAACCCCGGTGGTTGGTCACAACTTAGTTTGATTTTGTTTTTACCTCGTTAGTTTGACAAAGTCAAACTGTCAGTTTTAACACGGTACTCACGCTCACTTTCAAAACATACGTTTGGTAGTGTGTGTGAGCGCTGAGTAAAAGAGTTGCCAAAATTATTAAAAGACAATAATAAGTTTCTGAGCAAAAACCATTTCAATTTTATGGGAATATTTCCTCACAATAAAAAAAACACACTTCTTCCTCTGTGCCGGGAAGATGGCGTTAACGATGATGATGATGATTTTGTTGTGGCGATCGCAGAAAACGCCTTTCCAACCCGGGCGGAATTATCCACCCACGCCAAGCAGGAGGCAGTTTTCTCTCCTCCCCCACCATCACAGTTTCCGCGGTTGGAGGAGGAAAATGTTTGGATGTAAACTGTGACGAAAGAGTAACAAAAGAAGTTTTGGTGCTAAAAGATTTTGACAAACTGTCAAAACAGGTTTCAAGATCATGTTTTAAAAGGTTAACACCAATTGATGTTTTTTTTTTAAATCAAAAAGATTTTTTATTTGAAAAATTTTTGTTGTCATAATTGCTGACATAAGAAAATGATTACGAAGTTATATTCCTACCTTGAATTACTAACCTTGCTGATTTTGACAGTTCTTTCCTTACAGGTCGCCTGTGCGTTCCACGAATCAATATTTTCCTGTCGCTCTGTTCGCTTTAAATATTTAATAATGATATAAAACCAGTCAGCTTATTTGCGTACCTTCCCGGCGTATTTTTTTTTGTGCTGTTGTTACGCTTGTTCGGTGACCGCGGCCGGTTTGGCACTTTTAAGGGTACCCAATTTCGCACTCACACCACCAACACAAACCCAACGCCACTATTCGTGTGTTTGTGTGGAGTGGCCGCTGGTGCATATATTTGAAGCGTAAAATGTAATCATCATAAAATTAACCCGTTTTTAAGTGCGTCGCCAAGTTGCAGCATTTCTTCAACACTTTTTTTTTCTAGAGATGTTGACGGATATTTTGTAATGGGACACGTGGACAGCAACTGGGGGAGAAAAAAGAGGTAGTCATTTTTATGTCCCAGTTGGTTAAGCCGCGTTAATTGGTCCTCTTTGTTAACAAATCGTTAAGAGATCGTTTTTTTTTGTTTGTTTTTCTCTCATCGTCACGAGCTGTCACAATATTGTGCGCTAATGGAGACGTATGGTGTTTATTACACGCCAAATTGGCAACACTGTAACTTTTCAACTTTTAGTGTTTTACTTCCTACTAAAAAGACAAACTCTAAAGCTAGACTAAACCAATCAAGCTCATATTTGAACAGTGGATACATTGTTATATTGGAAACATTTTGTCAGTTCGGTTTGCAGAAAAAATTGACTGTTTTCGAGAAATCTCAGTTTATTGAAAAAAAAAATAACAAGCTTTCCCTTAGCCCTTAAGGTCAGATTTGATCTCAAAACTAGCTTAGAACTGCTGATTTCTTGTTCAATTCCAACCAGAAATGTATTCATAAACCAAACTACAAGCTGTTTGTATGAGGTTGTTCATTTTTTCCCCCCTGAATGGCCTCTGGCCGAGCAAAGTTGAACAACAACGACGACGACGAACGTTGGAAGGTCGTTGATACGAGTTATCATCATCGTTCAGCTCGACCCATGCGAGGCCTGGTTTGTATTGGTAGTGGCATCAGTTCACCGTACACAAACTGGTGGCCGGTTTTGATGTTTGTGTATTATCGTTTCGTTTGGGCGTGATTGTGCGTTTATTTGCTTAATATATTTATCACGCTGCCCAGGAATTAACTCATCAAACACGAACAATCGTTCGAGATGTGAGATTTCCATGTGATACAGGGGGGAAACGGAAATGTTTCACAATATTTAGACTTGTTGAATCGTTAGTGATTGAATATTGTTAAATTCATTTCAAGAGATTAAACATTTATTTTCTTTCATTTTCAGACAACGCAGGAAAAATTGATTTCCACAATTCGAGCATTGTTCAACAACAAGGTAAGAAACTTCCTGCACCTGTATCAAGTTTCCTCGTGACTGAACTCATTGCCAAACAAACTAATCCGGTCATATCTGGTAACAAAAAAAAAAAAAAGAAAAAAGGAAACACCTAGTACAAATACCATCTAACCCACCAGTTTCAGTATTGTGTACGTCATACCGAAAAATAAAACAATCCAACGCACCACCGAAAGGCGAGGTGCTGCTAAATTTGTTTAATCGGGGAAACGTTGGATTTTTATCTCAAGGTTAAAATTCGCGTCTATACGCGACGCCTTCGCGATTTCAGAGCCGTCTGTCCCTCCCCCTGGCGTAATCACACCTTCACCCTCTCTAATAACCTGGCGCGGTCGGATTTTCTAAAATTGTGTGCGACAAGAATGCGAACGCGTGATACCATAAAACCGAAAAGTGAAATCGCAACGGATTTCTGACACGGGGAAAGATTACTTTTTTTCTGTTTGCTAGATTTGCCGAAAGTGTGTTTCGCGTGATGCGATGCAAGAGTTGTGATTGAAGGTTTTTTTTTTGTCTTGGTGAAATGTAATCGTCTCAAGACATTATTTTTTGTGAGTGACGTAATATACGAATACAACACTTATTCGTAAGCAAATCATCAAAATCTGTCACCGGATTGTTGTTTTGAATTGTGTTTATGGACCCCAGGGATGGAATAATCGCAAAAAAAAAATCAATTTCGCTTGCGAGCTTTCTTCACTCGCGAAAGAGAGAGGAGGCAAATCAAGCAAAAGAAAATCGCTCCCGAATTTCGCTAAGAAAATCATTCTGTTGATGATTTTTTGTGAATTTCCTTGTCAGCACCACTCAAAACTATATATTTCGCTTTGATCATTTTTCGACGTGTGACGTTACACTTGTAAGTGTAGTAATGAAAAAGATGTTCCGGTGAAGATTTTTTTAGATTCCTTTCACCGATTATTTGTGCGTGAGAGTGGAGGGCCATGTTCCCTTCGGATTTTTTTCTCTTGATGAACGTTCAAAGAATTTCTTTTGATGATGATGGGCCCTTTTGTTTAGTTAGAAATAATAAGGAATTCAGTGGGAATTTCTATAATTGGTGAAGTTTAGTGATTGAATAGTGAAGATAAGGTTAGATATAGAATAGTGAAGATTAGGTTAGATTAGATTAGATTGAATAGTGAAGATAAGGTATGTGAAACACTAAAATTCTTCAAAAGTGTACTGAACAGCAGCCGCGGGACCGTATTATATATTGTATTTCAACGTAGATTTTTCCGCAGAAATCCTTTATGAAAAGTAAATCAAACTTTGTTTTGAAGTGAAATAGTGTTAAGAATGTATGAAAAGTTCACTTTATAACACGAAAAGATCCTCAACTATGAAAAACTAACAAAAAAAAGGGCACATTTGAACATTTTTTTTTTGGTTTGGAGTGAACATTGTTATGTGCCCTTTTGTGTTTTAGATGTTTTCAATAGGAAATTGTTTGCTACCAATCTGACTCTTGGAGCACATGCAGGGAGTGTACTAATGAATGGAATAGTGGAATGAAATGTTTGGCTCGAAATTTGCATTGGCTTTATGTTTTGCACATTAAAATGCATAATAAATGCATTATATTGTTGTGACACATTTTGTTTTACATAAAATTCCGTCTCTCCTGCCGTAAAACGGGGTGACATTGAGAGTGTGGTAAAGAAGTGTTCAAAGTACCTCAACAAGTAGTTTCCAACAAAAATGAGTTAACTATAATCATCCAATCATTGAAGGGTTATTTAAATTCATTCAAAGTGTCATGTATTTCTCAATGAAAATGAGTTCGAGTCGGAAATTGGATTGCATTTTCGAGTTCTTTGAACAATTCTAGAGTTTTTTTTAAAGGTCCTATAAACATATGAAACACAATAGCTTATAGGACCCTTTTAAAAAAAGAAAAAAAAACTCTGGAATTTTACACTAAGAGCAATTAAAATTAGTTTCTTATTTACATAGTTTTTAGTGTTTTTCAAACTAAATTTAAACTATCAACAGATTTATGGGCAGTTCCAGAGGAACAAATTTCTTTGTTTGGAAAAATTATTCATGCCGAAAAATGGTGGTAACAAACTTTTATATTTCATAAAAAACATCTCTTATGAATGTTGATCGAACATGAAACTTTTTTACTGATTTATTTTTAGGTTTATATAAACTTTCTTAAATGCAGTTGTGACCAATGAGTAATTTTCTACGTTTTCGCAAATCGACTTTTTCTTGTAGTTTTCGTGTTGCATGCATTTCCTGTGTTTAAAAAGACATTTTGCATCATTTTTTTGCCAGAAATTAAAAATATTAAAAATCAAAATTTCGAAAATTATTTTTAAAAATATGAAAAATGGAAAATAATTATTTTAATCGAAAGTGCTTTCCACATTTTTTGATGATGTTTGCCATGTTCAAGTTATTGGAAACCCATTTTGTTTTTTTTTTTCAAAGAAAAATTCGGGTTTTCTGTATTTATGAAAATAAGGAAAAATATTGTTTGTCTCTGCTGATCGGGCAGTCGTTTTCTCTTAATGATATATATTTTTTTTTTGAAAAATGCCTCTTTTTTCAATGCAAAAAATAAATGTTGCTAATTTTTCTACGCTTCTAAATAAAATATATTTTGGAATTTCAAAAATCTAATCCAGCAATGAAAATATCCAAAATAAGTGAAAAATAAACAGATTTTTCACAAAATTTCATTTCAGTTACCAGCATTTCCATTAAAACTGCATAAAAAATGCAATAAACTGAAATGTGTTTAACAAATACCTTAACCCTTTCAGGCCTGAATTTTCAAAAAAATATTTTTTTAGTCAATGATGGGAAAATGATTCTTATGACCATACGAAAATTATAGGCTAGTTTTGGAAATTTTGATATTTGGGTCATATATGACCCATCAGGCTCGAAAGGGTTAAAGGGCAACCATTCTCATTAAGTTTATGAACCACCTATATTATATTTGTCCAAATTTGGGTTTTGTGATTGTTGGAAAAAATCTAAAATATTGGTTATGGTTGTCCTAGTGGACAGTAAATTAAAAAAAAGGTATTTTTTTATAAAAGTTTTTCGATATAATTTTAAACAGTCATTCTTAACATAAATTGAATGAATCGTTACTAAAGTAGAAAAAATGGTAAATTAATTTGATTTTCAATTGTTTGAAATGTTGTCCTCGATTGTCTACATGGAGGAAGGGTGGTGAGTGTCCACGTTGATTATGGATGGCCCAAATGGTCAAACAATGTGTTTTCAAACCATTTTTTTAATTTTGTTTAATAGCATACATTTTTGTTGGAATGAAAACAAAACACATATTTTTTTTTTATTTTTTTATTTTTTATGAGTCATAAATATATTGAACCCCTGATGGTTTGACACTGATTGGGGACCATTTTTGGAGTTTTTTTTAAAGATCCAAAAAAAAAAAAAGAATATTTTCATTTTTGCCTTTTCGGGTGTTTTTGAAACCGCCTTAAGTCGGATTTTTTGTTTCATTATTTTAATTCTAGATATGTTAGTTTTGATAGCACACTTGACCTCCGTGTAATAAAATGAAAGTCCGTCGCTTTCAGTTTTACTTTGTCAAACCATCGGGGTACAGACTAAAAGTGTCAACAAAGAAGTGACCAACCACGGGTCATCTCGATTGATAATAACGCATTCCGCATATAAAAAAATAACCTCACATTTTCGATTTCCCAAGCAAACGTATCCGAAATTTGTATTGTCTGTTTCTCTCAGAGGTACAATTTCAGAATGTGCCGCTGACATTGTTGACAGCGATTTTCTGCAATTTTGTTAATATAAAAAAACATACCCGGCAACAATGCCATGCGATTCGAAGAAGAAGATCAACAAAAACAAAACGCGCAGTATAGAGCTATCTAAGCCCCATCTCACGCACACTAGCTTACCATTTGTTTTTGCTGGCGGGTACAAATTTTAACCTAAAAACCCTTCGTGTACAAACACGCAATACATGCGCACGTAGATAACTCTATAGAAATCTCCACGGTTTCTCTCACGCACACCATGATTCTGTGTTAGTATTTGTATTAAAGTATTGTTTTGGTTTTGATCGATTGTGATTGGCTGAATTCCAAGCAGCTGATTTTGTTTACACTATTTTTACGCATACATAGACAAATCGAGTAGACAAATTCGCCTGTGAAACCAGCTGTATACCACGTGCTCGTGGTATAACAAAGGACACAGCTGATTTTGACAGACGAATCTTTCTACTCGATTTCCCTATGTCTGCGTGTAAATTTTGTTACAAACTAACACAAACTCGCGCGTGGATATCTCGGATTTGACAGCGCACATTTGCCGAAAGTGCGGCGTGTCGTTTCGAGACTGATTTACCGCGTGTCTTTTCCGAGAATACGCGCAATAGGGAGATGGCGTCGCTATTTTTAGACCACGCTTTCCACTTTTTCTCATCGAAACCGACTACTTTATCGACCTAATTTTGCTGGGCGAGATAGAACGCCGTCTATTTTTAGACGATGACTCAGCACTTTTACACTCTTGCGCTTAAAAAAACCAGGTGGCAGCACGATGTAACGCCACGTCCCTATATTGTTTGACGTTTGTTAGGAGAGTCGAAAAAGTGTCAACAAATCACTTGGTGCGTAGAGTTATCTACGTGCGCATGTATTGCGTGTACGTACACGAAAAAGTTTGAGGTTAAATTTTGTACCGTCCAGCAAAACAAATCCAGCAAAACAAATTGGACAATACATTGCTTGTTGTCAGGATGCAAATTTAGACACTAACTCCGGCTTCTGAACATTTAGTGATTCCGAGTCTATAGGTCTATTTTGAACTTTTTATGTTACCGATGTATCGAGAACAAGTGGAAAGACTGTAAAAGGCTTGTTTGTAGAGTAGAGTTAACTTTACTTCCAACAGCAAATTTGGCTGCCAGTCAATGTATCGAAAGATTTGCTTTCAAAAACCAAAAAGCCTGTGCGAAAAGAAGAACTCTGTATCGATTTTACCCTCAGATACAGTCGTTTCACGGCATTGTCATCAAAACTGCTAGAATGAGCTTACCAGGAGCAAAGTAAATTTTGATGTTTTCGACAACGACTGGGTTACATTGAAACATTCTGTCTTTCGATGTTAGCGCCAAGTGTAAGTAAGTTCTGGAGTTTTTTTTTGAAAAGGTCCAATAAACCAAATTTTCTGTTTTTGCATTTTGGGTGTTTTTTAATACCCCTGACTCAAGGCAGTTGCAAAAACACCCAAAATGCAAAAACTGGAAATTTGGTTTATTGGACCTTTAAAAAAAAACTCCAGAATTCTTGTTTTGTGAAAGAAATAAGATGTGGCATATCACAGGGCTCCCACCCTGTAATGCCCTTCCCGGTACCCATCCAAATTATCATCCTTCACAATATTGTCATGTAGTAGGCGCTGTGCTGTGCGTGTATATTTACTTTGTACGACAGTGAAAACAGAGACGCCAGCTCTCGGCAGTAGTCGGGGTACACACAGTACCTACCCAAAGTTGGTGCGTTCCGCATAATCTCATCAATCATCATCGCTTGCTCGCTTACTTGGATGGCGCTGGTGTTGGTGGTATTTGGGAAATTTGTAACTGAGCTTTGAACCGATTAAATTTTGGGTGAGGTTTTCTGGTGTAACTTTTTCCTAACTCAAAGCAGACCGAACATTAAATTTCCTCTCTCTGGTGTGTGAATCAGCAGCAGCGCGTTCCGATGCAGGTGCAAACGCGAGAAGCACGCCTCTTTGGGTTGTTCGGTTACCGCTGAGGCAATATCGTGCACAGTTCGCGTACAAGTGCTCCTCTTCCGTTATCTTTTATTGACTTTCGTTCTTTTTGTTTCTGACTTACACCGCTTCGGTTGGTTGGAGCTCCCCGTTTGATGAGGGTGAAAGCATGAAACCTTTTTTTTTTCTTTCTGGTGTATAAAAATTTCATACGCCAAGGAACTCACCGCTTCTTCGCACAGGAGCGAGCTCCAAGAAGAAGATCCCAGCAATCGTGTAACCATGGTAAACAAAACGTGGTTTGTTTACTTTCCGTCCAATCAAAGGCGCGCGCGCGCTGGTAGTGGTGGTGGCCGCGTCAAAGATAGTGAGCACATTTTTCGAGGTCAGTTGGAACACACCACACGTCTGGAGCAGTGTGGCACAGGTGTCGTGTCTGCGGTCGTCGTCACTCACAAACACGCCGGCATCTAGAAGCTCAGTAGGCGCCTCCGCCGTTCGGAAGTGCATACGTGTACCACGGGCGAGTTTTGTTTACTTCCCGCGAACACACAGACGCGCGCGCGATTGTAAACAACTCGCGGTAGCTATAGCAACAGCTGATGCTCGCACTAAAACCAGCATCAGCTGTCTGACAGCCGCTGCCGGCGGCGGAACTCACACTCACACCGCCGACGGAGCGCACCCGACCGATCGTTCTGCGCTAGTGTGCGTGCGGGATCGGGCCGTGAGTGACTTCGGGGGGCCTTCTCGGGGGTAAACATAAATTTTTCAATTCATTTCAGTTTGGGCCGTGCTCGGGAGTGCATCGGCACACGATACATATCCGCCGCCGCCGCGACCAGCAGCAGAAGCAATCAGTCTAGCGGGGAAGAAGACATACTAGAGACACGTTCCGCAAAGTCCCTCCCCCTGCAATCGTTCTGCCGCGGTGAAGCCAGCTTAGCTCGGAAGAAGAAGAAGAAGAAGAAGGGATTGGAGCCAAGAAGGGAACGGAGAGAGAGAGAGAGTGTGTGCGGGGATCAATATGTGAGAAAAAGAAACTGGCCTCCTGTGCAATATAGCGAAAGCGAGTCGGCTGAACGGGAAGAAACCAAGGAAGATTTAATGAGTTTCCGTTAAAGTTATTAGAAATTTTAAGTGTTACGCATCGTTACAGTTAAGTTTGATCCCGGAGAGGGGTGTGTGTGACGGCGACGCATCGTGGCGTGGCATTCGGAAGTTGACTGAAGCCAAAGCCGGGGGACCTAATCGTGTGAGGGTCGTGTTGGGTAACAGAAAAAAAAAAACTTTGCAGGGGAGCGAGCGAGTCTGACACGTACACTTGTCACACTTGTCGGGTGGTCGAGTAGGAAAACTAGTCGAAGGTCGCTGCGGTTAGAAGGAACGCACATCGATCGGGAATCGGAGCAGTCCAAGTTCCCGGAACTAGAGAGCCATATTCAGTTAATTGGAAAGCACCACGCTAAGGGAATACACAGTTCCAAAGTACGGGCTCGTTGAGTTTGCGTTACACTGTTTTCACTCTCTCGGTGTGGTGTGGCCAACCGACGCCATATACGACGACCGGGAAGCGCAGCGGAAGAAAACCAAGAAGCAACGACAACCACCAGCAAGTGTGTGTATCCGTTTCGATGTCTCTGTGGCTACTTCGATTTGGAGTGTGCGATACGGTTTCTTGTTTCTAATTGATTAAAATTGACAGTTGTTTTTATTGCATTGTTATACATGTTTGTTATACGACTTTTGTGTGTGTGTATTTGTGTGGCACTCTGGGCCTGTCGGTGTGATTAAGTCGTGATCGGAACTTGCCCACGAGGCGTGACTGCTAGAATATATCACACACGTTTTCACGGAGTCTGCTGGAAAATCACAGAAATGGTAATTATCCACACTAGTCATAGTTATAACCGCACATTTCGGTAAAGTGTTGGCAAACAAGTTCTCGAGACAAAAAAAAAAACGTGTTTTTCCGAACTTATACAAAAAAGTAACGCAATCGCGCTGGAGGAGGACGACTGAAAAAAGCTGAAACGTGGCACGTGTTTGCATTCAACTCACGGCAATATATTCATGAAGTTTATGTGTGCATAGAGCACACACACTGCACCGCAGCTAGTTATTAATTAGCAGCAAGTATCGAGACAGAGAGAGAAGCAAGTGTGACCTAGTTGGAGAACCACCCCGGCGATGTTCGGTGTCGTTTATGCAAATTTTGACACACTCTTGCAGCGCCGCTACCTACGTTATCAAAAGTGCAACCCTGCATAGACGCGGATTTTAGCAGTAATGTCCGACGAAAACTTCAACTGCACTAGCATTGACAGCGTTGAAGACGATGATGATGCAAACTGGGAACGCAAAACAAGCAACAAAGACACGTCATTCTGACGGTTTAGCGAATTTTCTCAAACAAAAGATCCACTAGACTAGAAGTTGTGTGCGTGTCGTGTTTGTTTGTCACACCGTCGGCGTCAAGTACGAGTGTCGAAGAAGTGACATGTGATGTAACAAGCTGAAGAACCGATTCTGACTCCAAACCCTGCAGCCCAATGCTGCCATTTTCGGGCAGATAAAATTCCATTGAACCGCATCGGACCCAAACACACATGCTCAGCCCATTATCATTATGGCTCCGGCTAATGCCAAGTGTGTAAACAACGCGGGCTGAATCACGGCGTTTGCGGCCTCTTCTCCTTCTCCGTACGTGGTTTATGATGCCCATAAGCGAGTCCCGACAGCCCAAGAACGGTAACAGCAACAACAACGCCGAGCTGACGGATCATGATGATGCAAACTCCGCAGTGGCAATTGCTCAAGGGAACAACAACACAGCGAAGAATGCTTGGAAGCCACACCAATACAGCAAAGGCGGCGGCGCCGACTTCGTCGCCGCCAGATACATCTATTTACGTGTAGATTGTCAACAGAAGCAGCAGCACAGAGTTGTTTACGCCTTTTGCGTGTATCTCCGCTGCAGCTTCGACTCTATTTTCGGCTGTGTCGCGAGCTACACCAACGCGACGCTGGCGTTTGGATGTGTTGGTGAGCGCTCAGCAGCGCTGAGCTCCAGCTCCAAGCAGCTCGCAGTATTGGTGAGCGGGGCTCTCTCGTTTGTTGTTGTTGATTGGGTATCACATTTCACTATGGTGATAACAACAACGACGACGACGACGATAATAATCGACATTTCACTTTCCGGTTTTTTTATTTCGTTCATGGAGAGTTCCACCACATTCGCCTCGTTTGGAGCGTCGGATGTGTGGTGGCGCGGAGGCGGAACCTGGACGCGCCGCATGGACGCCCTAATTTAATTTAAGCTAACAATTTATGAACGTGGCTAACCGCAGCCGAGCTCGCGGCGAGGATGAAAACGTGGCTTGGTTTCGGGCGTGGATTAATCATAGGTGGCGGCGAATCGGTCCAACTCCAGGATTACAGAGCGTAGTAGGTCGGGCGGTATCTAATCGACAGCGTTTGCACAAAATGGCAGCAGTCAAATGGGTTTTATCAAAGGCGCTTTTGGCGTTGCGTTGTTGGTGGTCGTGGACTTGACCAATGGCGACGGTGTAAACACGCACGAACACACACGCGTACAAGCGGAAATTGCGACGTTTCTACGGCGAAGGATTTGCCAAGCCGCTGATGCAACTGTCATGTAAACACCAAAGGATAAGGCGGCAATCAATACACGAAGATCTCGCGAGTGTTGACTCTGAAGCGATTACTCATGATGGGATTCCGTCGCACAGCTGCAACGCTGGAAGTTCCAAAGTCATAAGAGACGCCTTATCAAAGCTAAAGGGCCTGTTCGACTCAATTGCTCTCGACCATACCGAGACGTCAAAAAGTCTTCAATCCCCAACCATTTGTCGCGTTTCCGTTCCGTTCACCCTGCCACAACTGTATTACCTGTGCAGTTGACCTGTATGTGCATATAAGGCCAAGTAAAGCTCCTCGAAAAGACGGCCATATAAAAAGTATGCAAACAAGCTTCCATAAAAGCGAGAGATTCCACGAGCGAAACGCGGAAAAGAGGGGGGCAGCGAAGCGCCCCCCCCCCCCCTCTGGTCACATTGCTGCAGCTAAGCTCGCACTGCATGTGACGTGACATCATTGATTTTTGCCCCCGTAGCCGTGCCGCGCCGCTTAGGCCATTCCTGCACAAACACATCCAAGCAGGCTGCGGAGAAATTCTTCTCAAATTGCTAGGCCGCAACACGAGAAGCCGTGACATAACCTCAACGCGCAAACACGTTGTGTTTTTTTTGTCGAATTAGACCCGACTGGCAGCACTGCCGGTGACGACGCGTAAATGGATTGTTTATGGCCAACAGGTGCGGACAAGCGGGCGTTGGAATTCTCGCCGCCGAAACGCCCCCATCCAATCCCGGTTTAGCGTGCATCGTGACAGGTCGCCTTAGGGCATCTCCGCCGCGCAACTTCAAAATGGCGACCGTTTAAGGGTGAGCAAGCTAGATTTTCTCACGTGGGATGACGATTCGAACGGGATAAACAATCTTCGAATGCGACCGGCCGGCCGGCCGGGTTATGAATCAGCCCCCTCCCAGTGTCGGAGGAGCGAACTAAAAATAGACGCGGACGCGGGATGCCGAAATCCCGTGCGGCTGAGCTCACAGACGGCTGTGCGATGACGCTACGCTTGTGTGGTGGCGCTGGGTAACGGGTTGACGGATGGATGCTCCCGAAATACTCCCACCTTGTGCGGCGAGAAAGAAATTTTGGCGTCATTCGTGGCCAAAAGGGGTGCATTTGCGCTAGGGTGGAATTTGCAAAGTGGTTCACGTTAAGGCATTGCCGACAGGACTGTCGGTAGACGCCAACACGTCAAATTGGGCAACTTTTTGACAGTTGTGAGATAATTCTTTCAGGAGAGAATCTTCGAGGCGCTTAAAATTAAAGTTGTATTGGTGATATGCTGAATTCTTCGACAGATGACGCAAGATAAGCTTTCCAAAGATGACGTCACAGAGTTGAACATATGTCAAAGTTCACTAAGCTAGAACAAAGTGAGAAAACATGGTAAAAATTAGATACTGCCATTAACGCAAAAGTAGAAAATATATGCTGTCAAACTGACAGCGCCTTTCCCTATGAAAGCGACAGGGTGGCCACTGAATTCGGGAAATCGGGAAAAAATGATTTGTTTTCAAAAAGGAAGAAAAATCTGGAAACCCCAAGCAAACTAAATAATGTTTGGTCTTTTGAATAATAATTTCGTAATATTTTGTTTAATTTTGTTTATTCACGATTTGCATCTATTGATTGAAAGCTTTTTCATACACCCCCCCTCCCCTTCAAAAATGGTCCAAAAAAAGAGGACTTATTTTTCGAAATGCTTTGATATTTTAATGGAAATAGAAGTTTAACCAACTAAAAACAATTGAAATGCATTCTCCTGCGTTTAAAAATAATACTCAGCATGTCTGGAATCGATCCAAATAGTTTTATTTTTCGGCGAAAAAAAAACTACATCAATACTTGATATTTTGAAAACTAATAATAGCAAAACAATTCAGCAGGTGTAAACATCATTTTAAAACACATTTTTCATTCAAATATTGATAATATGGCTTGAAATATCCTCTCTCCTGACTTTGGGGGACATAAACTTCAAAAAATATTTGCAACGACCTTAAATGACGAAAATGTCCAAAAAATACCTGAAATTAAAAAAAACATCAACTAATTGATGTATTTTTCATTTTGAAGATTTCTAAAACGTAACCTAGTTTTTTTTCTAAAAAAACACATTTGGTCCGCAAGCTCATAATTAAATTAATTTGAAAAAAACTTGACTAGCAAATAAAATCCGTACGTTTTTAGTGCTCAATAAATAAATTTTGGAAATCTTTTTTGCTTTTTGGAAATATTGTACGATCAGTACCTTGCTGGACTCGGTCGTTCGAAACGACCGTCGGCTCAACAACCGACGAAATAGGCGGCGGGCCAGATGCGGGCATAAAAATGTCAAAATCTCTTCCCCCTCACTTCGTCTCGCCTTCCAGCTGCGCTTTGTTGACAAACAAACGGTGCACGCGGTCGCATGATGGCGGCATCGAGCCAGAATTAAGGGTGATCATTTGGATAAAAATGAAACTTTTTTCAATGAAAAATAATATTTTTCCAACCGAATAAAAAAATTGCGAGCATGTTCAAACAATTATTCCTGATGTCGGAGAAGTGATAAAAAATCAAAATTTCAATCCATAATGTTTCTATAAATTGAACTTTTTCACTCCAATTGGGGACCCCTAGGGCCTAGGTCTATCCACGAACGTTTCCAATGACCGTAAGAAGATGCCAAACAATCCAGCTACCAGCTAAATCCACAATATAAAAAAATATTAAAATTGTAAATATGATAAAATAGATTAAAGACAAAATAGGCCATTACAAATGTGTTTAAAGAATAACTCTTCATTAAACTGGATTTTTTATAGAAATAAAATTTATGTGAAAACATTTGAACATTAGCAAATAAATAAATCAATATGGCTTTTGAGAATGGAATATAAAATATACAACTTAGATATTTGGTTTTTTTGAACGAATAAAGCTGTTCTCGCGCGTTTATTGAAAAAATTAAGCCATTACAAACTTAATTTAATGTTTTTGTTCCCCTTTATTCGAAAATTCCGTAAGAACTCTCGGGGAAAACATTTTTTTGTGAAAAGTCATTGAAAAATCTTTCAAAAATTCTGTCCTTGTTGTTTTTTTTAATCAAATACGTCAACTTGATTTTTTTTGCAAATTCTGATTTTTAGGACCAACGATCGGAAAAAGACATAAAACCTAAAACATTTTTGGATTGATATTTTCCAAGTTTTGGTTGTAGAATATCTGTATAGGGGAAATTCTCATATGTTTGGCAGGTTAAGCACTCGATCCTAACTCCTTCCAATT
This sequence comes from Culex quinquefasciatus, assembly GCF_015732765.1. Classification (NCBI taxonomy): domain Eukaryota; kingdom Metazoa; phylum Arthropoda; class Insecta; order Diptera; family Culicidae; genus Culex; species Culex quinquefasciatus. The sequence continues at coordinate 20,703,005 of NC_051863.1, forward strand.
TGCTGATTTTCACTATTTAAACAACTAATTTTGCAAAACTTTTGGTAGAAACTTGCTTGCTCACTTCTTATTGATCCACGGGTCCCCCAGAGACCGTTATTATAAAAAAAAATTTCCATCCAAACCAATGATTGGACATGGTTCCTGGGACCATTTTACACCTCTGGACCAAGTTTCAAAATATTTGCCGGCAGGAATTTCGAATACGGTCAGTTTTAGTGTTTCGAGTAGAAATTAAGGGAAATCACATGTAAAATGCGTAGAAAAAGATCAAAGTTTCAATGTTTTAACAACAAAACATTACTGGTCATGGTTTTAAATTGTATTAACATGTAGCAGAATGATATAAAAACGATTTACAGCTCTGACTTAGCCGGATTAAGCCGATGTTAAGTGACTTAAGTATATTATTTACAAGTTTATGCCTTAATATCTAAAGAAAACTCCTACATCAAGTGATTTAAAGTCAAGGAAAACTAGGTTGCACAAAAATAACTTAAAATGGGGTGACTTTGAGCCAAGGGGTGACATTGTACCAACAAACGCTTTTTTTTTTTTTCGTTACAAACATGCATATATTTCATCTACAATCAACAAACAACGTTTTTTAGATGTGACTTAACTCACCTAAGCCTGCTTGATTAGCTTAAGTATAGTAACAGCATAACAATATCTTAGGAACGCAAGTGAAAAGTTTGAAAGTTAATTAACAAAAGGTGACGCCTTACGCCTGTGCTGAAGAGAGGCTTATAATGTATAAGTGTATCAAATGTTCAAATCATAATCAAGAAGTGTAAATTGAGGTTTTGTGAAATGTTAAGTGTGAAGTGTGCGTAGGACTAAAACAAGTGGTTGCTATTGTAATCAATTACAGCGTTGAGCAACCGATCATTGTACACTTCGGCGGTTTTAGGCGCTTTGTACCGTTGCCAAACGACGTCAAAGTCCGAATGTACGGACTCAGAGGCTTGCTCATTATGTAGCCCAAGTCCTCGTCCCGTTGCCTTACAAAAATCAGGTACGTGATGCTTAGTAATATGATATTTTGAAGTATTAGGTAGCTGAAGGTCTTCCCAGCTAGACACAAATTCGTGGATACTTTCTTCAAAACTAGCATCTAGTTTAAATGAGAAACACTTATTATATACGTCGTTGAACTTCTTCAGAGCCTGATAAATAAATAAATAATTGTTAAAATCTCTCACCTTCTTTCTCAAATAGCTTACCTTAGCGTAACCAAGTAAATCAGAATTAAGTTCCAAGCAATCAGCCGCCTTCAATAGCGCGTGACAAGCCCGGCCTAATCAAGCAGGCTTAGGTGAGTTAAGTCACATCTAAAAAACGTTGTTTGTTGATTGTAGATGAAATATATGCATGTTTGTAACGAAAAAAAAAAAAGCGTTTGTTGGTACAATGTCACCCCTTGGCTCAAAGTCACCCCATTTTAAGTTATTTTTGTGCAACCTAGTTTTCCTTGACTTTAAATCACTTGATGTAGGAGTTTTCTTTAGATATTAAGGCATAAACTTGTAAATAATATACTTAAGTCACTTAACATCGGCTTAATCCGGCTAAGTCAGAGCTGTAAATCGTTTTTATATCATTCTGCTACATGTTTATACAATTTAAAACCATGACCAGTAATGTTTTGTTGTTAAAACATTGAAACTTTGATCTTTTTCTACGCATTTTACATGTGATTTCCCCTTAATTTCTACTCGAAACACTAAAACTGACCGTATTCGAAATTCCTGCCGGCAAATATTTTGAAACTTGGTCCAGAGGTGTAAAATGGTCCCAGGAACCATGTCCAATCATTGGTTTGGATGGAAATTTTTTTTTTATAATAACGGTCTCTGGGGGACCCGTGATTGAGCTATTTATCACTCGAGTTCAGTTGAAAACGCTTTTAATTAGCTTTGAATGAATGTCAAAGTTCTGACCTGCCAACATTAGAGGCACGCTGGAATTAGATGCTGTTCCCCTAATATATTAAGTATTTTGTGATATTTTTTCTTAAAAATTTTCAATTAAGTTAAATTCAACTTTTTGTCATTTTATGTTGTTTTCCTATTCAAACATAAAATCTTATGTATTTTTTAGTTAATTTTTTAAATTTTAGATTTTTTAGTTTTTCTTTTGTTGAAATATCTTTTTTTTTATCAATTTGTTGTTAAGTTTCTTTTTTTACTAAAATTGAAAATAGATTGTTTTTAAAATATTTTTTTAATAATGATTGGTGGTAGATGTTCACATTGTTATACACAGTTTTCGTAATCTTTTTTTGGGTGAGAAATCTCTATTATTTGAGGTTCTGGCAAAGTCGAAAATTCGAAAATGGGATTTGACTGGCCACCCTGCAATGTAAACAGTGCAGGCGTGTTGTCAAATGCCGTGACGGCAAAATTTTACCATCTTCAGAAGCCAGTGCTCAGTATCTTTCCACAGTAATTGCCGCTGACAGGGTTGATATTCCGGGTCACACGGCGCTCGTAGTACTGCTGAACTCTCACACCACCGCGCGCTGTTCAGCACACTCCAACAAACACCGTTTCAAGGTTAATAGCGTGTTCATAGCGCTGCTTTTAGCATAACATTCTAGTCGAGGGGTAGGACAGTGAGCGAAACTAAGCCTGATTTGACAGAAATGTCATATTATGACGTTTCTACGAATCGATCTCAAGTGAGCAACTTTGAGCAAGTCATGCTAATTACGAGGCATTCGAGACAACTTCAGTGTCCTACCCCTCGTTTCCGGTCTTTACCTTTTGCTCTTTGGCTGGCGATGACGGGGATGATCCCCCCGTCTCTTTTTTGTTGGCCCCATCCTATTCATATCCTCGACGGTGACGCCAACTGCGATGACACCTAAGGTGGGAGGGAGGGGTGTGTACTCGCTTGTGAGCATTTCTTTTTTGTTGTTTTTACTGTATGTGTACCACCCCCCCTCGAGAGACACACTCATGACTTCATTAGTAGGCGTTGCTTTTAGTGAAGCTGCTGCTGCTTTTTTTTCTGCTTCGTATATAGGTTAAGTCCTTCACTGAAAGCGTCACCGGGTAGAACCTAACCTGAAAGCGGACGCTTCTTTCATAGGAAATCATTTTCAGAATTATGAAAAAAAAAAAACAAGTTTTTTTCCAGAGCTCTAAAACGTTCTATTGACTGACGGGTGCAATTTCCCAACACACGCCATCAAGTCATCGTGCGGATTCGGGACTCGCAACTTTCTTGGGGCAGGTTTCACTCATCAAGAATTCAGTCCCTCCTCCCAAATACTTTTATTACTTCCCAGCACGCGAAACCGCTGCTGACCCCTTTCCGGTGCGCGGTTGTTTGTTGGGTGAAAAATAAACAAAATAATATGGAGACGGGGGGTTGGCCAAGATGGCGACGGGGCGTTTTGCTCGATTTTCTCTGTTGCATGTGTCAATCCCCTTCCAAATGTCAAACGCCCATGGCTTATTAGCCGAGCGCAGCGCAATTTGACGTTTGTTTGAGCCGTAAGGCGTTTCTTTGGTAACGCGCCCCAAGGGTCTTCAAAAGCTCGTAACCCCCTTGTGACATAACACGTGCGCCCTAAGTAGCCTCTGTGCTCTGTCATAAATATGTTACAAGCTTTTTTAAGTGCACTACTCCTCGCTGTTCTAGAGCGTGGTTGGTGGTGACAACATCGGCTCGCTTAAAGCCTGCTTTTCTTTGACCTTCTGTGGCGTTTCCATGGCGATTCCTGCTGGCAGCATTGCCGCGAATGCAAGTTTGGGTAACCGCCGTCGCCGCCGCAGTTGTTAGTCGCCGAGGATTAATGATGTGCTATTTATACGAACTTCCGTGGGGCAATGTGGACGGACCTTCCCTTTCCCCGCTTATTGTTTGGCTTATGTAATGTGTGTGTGTGGATGGAATTGACGACACACTAGAATATGGTGGACACAATGTCGTCGGAGAACTTGAAGGACTTCCCGAAACCTGGTTAGTGGTCAGCAAATTATGGAGGTCGATCGGCTCTGTCACCGCGCGCTGACCGAGTTATTGTGACACTGGCGATATTTTTAGGATGAGTCGTTATGAAATATTTATTTGTTTACTGGATGGACAATTGCTTTTTGATGGTTAGCATGCTGTCAGTTTTGAAAGTCGATCCTTTAAACTTGTCTTTGTTTTTTTTGTTATTCTTGCTGGTACTCTAGGCCAGCTCGCTAGCATATTTTTTTGTTGTTTTGTACTGAAAAGATACTCAAAACATTTAAGATAATTAAAATACTTAAAATACTTAAAATACTTAAAATACTTAAAGTACTTAAAATACTTAAAATACTTAAAATACTTAAAATACTTAAAATACTTAAAATACTTAAAATACATAAATACTTTAAATACTTAAAATACTTAAAATACTTAAAATACTTAAAATACTTAAAATACTTAAAATACTCAAAATACTTAAAATACTTAAAATACTTAAAATACTTAAAATACTTAAAATACTTAAAATACTTAAAATACTTAAAATACTTAAAATACTTAAAATACTTAAAATACTTAAAATACTTAAAATACTTAAAATACTTAAAATACTTAAAATACTTAAAATACTTAAAATACTTAAAATACTTAAAATACTTAAAATACTTAAAATACTTAAAATACTTAAAATACTTAAAATACTTAAAATACTTAAAATACTTAAAATACTTAACATACTTAAAATACTTAAAATACTTAAAATACTTATAATTCTTAAAATACTTATAATTCTTAAAATACTTAAAATACTTAAAATACTTAAAATACTTAACATACTTAAAATACTTAAAATACTTAAAATACTTAAAATACTTAAAATACTTAAAAATACTTAAAATACTTAAAGTACTTAAAATACTTAAAATACTTAAAATACTTAAAATACTGAAAATACTTAAAATACTTAAAATACTTAAAATACTTAAAATACTTAAAATACTTAAAATACTTAAAATACTTAAAATACTTAAAATACTTAAAATACTTAAAATACTTGAAATACTTGAAATACTTAAAATACTTAAAATACTTAAAGCATGAGCATGAGCATGAGAGACCACCCATGGTTGTCCTTCTCCGTTGCTGAACAGGACCGTAAACTTAAAATACTTAAAATACTTAAAATACTAAAATACTAAAATACTTAAAATACTTAAAATACTTAAAATAATTAAAATACTTAAAATTCTTAAAATACTTAAAATACTTAAAATACTTAAAATACTTAAATTACTTAAAATACTTAAAATACTTAAAATAATTAAAATACTTAAAATACTTAAAATACTTAAAATACTTAAAATACTTAAAATACTTAAAATACGTTACAAACTTAAAATACTTAAAATACTTAAAATACATAAAATACATAAAATACATAAAATACTTAAAATACTTAAAATATTAAAAATATTGTGGATTTAGCTCGTAGCTGGATTTTCAGGCATCTTCTCACGGTCATTGGAAACGGTCGTGGATAGACCTAGGGGTTCCCAGTTGGAGTGAAAAAAAATTCAATTTGTAGGAAAATTATGGATTAAAATTTTGCTTTTTTTTATCACTTCTCCGACATCAGGAATAATAGTTTGAACATGCTCGCATTTTTTTTATCCGGTTGGAAAAATATTATTTTTCTTGGAAATAACTTTCATTTTTAATCACATGTTCACCCCTAATTCTGGCTCGATGCCGCCATCATGCGACCGCGTGCTCCGTTTGTTTGTCAACAAAGCTGCAGCTGGATGGTGAGACGAAGTGAGGGGGGAAGAGATTTTGACATTTTTATGCCCGCATCTGGCCCGCCGCCTATTTCGTCGGTTGTTGAGTCGCCGGTCGTTTCCAGCGACCGAGTCCAGCTAGGAACTGATCGTACAATACTTAAAAACCTCAAAAAGTATGCTTAAAATATAAAAATACGAAAATGAACAAGCTGATTGATTGAAAAATTATAGTTTTTGAAGCACAAATCAGACATCTTTGGGAGCGTTCTTTTATTACGTAACGCAAAATTTGGAATTTTGACCCCCCTCTCCTACTCCGTAAAAAATCGTAACAGATGAGCAATCCCCCCTATCCCCGGTGTAACGCGAAACGCAAGGTCTTTTTGCATTTTTTTTAATTAATTCTTGTATGAAAATTTTGCGTTACGTAACACAATTTTTCAGCACACCCCCCTCCCCCAATTTTCGTAACATTTCGTAACAGACCCCCTCCCCTAACTGCGTTACATAATAAAAGAACGCTCCCTTTCCACTTGTCTCGTCTCAGCTTCCAGTATCTCTGTGGAACGTGCGTCCATGACGTCACGATAGAAAACTCCTAATTATGCGATAAACCGAACATTCCAACCAGTTGGGCCCAAATACGCCGCCCAATCGATCGGGGCGCATGTTTTCACAAACCCCCCGTCAGGTCCCCAGGCAACGCAGAAAACAAACTTCACTCATTCCGCGAACGGGGCACAATCGAATGACCTAGAAAATTGAAACAAAACAACCGGAGTGCAGAGGGCCTACTTCCGTCAATTTTCGCCTGAAGGTCACGTCACGCGTTTTTTTTTTGGGTCGGAAAATCGAAGCAGGCGACGGCCGGCGATGGTTGGCAGTGTTGCCAGGATAGTTTTTTTTTAGGGGTAGGTTAATGTTGACCTGTCAAACTTATGTCAAACCATCGGAAGTCTGCCGTACGGTGAACCCTCGATGGTTTGATATTGATTGTTGTCAGAATTGTCAAACTACCAGAGTGTTAGTGTAGCCCAAATTGGTTCAAGGCAATCACAGTAGCCCACCCTAGTCACACACAAACACACGAGAGCAATAACAAACTAGATTGACGCGCGTGTGTGTCTGTGTGTACGCTTGGTGTCCAACTTTGCCAAGCGATTGATTTCGAATTATAAACAATCAGCAATCATGGCATGCTGCTGCCATCTGCCGGCATGTTCCCGTATTTTGGTGCGTTCGTTTTATGGGAAAATTTCATTAAATCTACATCGTCGCTGAAGCGTACACGTGCGATATTGTTTTATTTTTTTATTTTTATTGTTTCGCTCGAATTCTATCCCACCCTCCCTCTTCTAAATTGAGGTTGAAAAAGTGCAAGAAGAGAGAGGAAAGTCGGAATTCGCTCACAATTCTACGACACGCCAAAATCTTTTTTCGCTGTGTTCGTGCCTGATTGAAGCACAAGCCGTAAGCACTCGGGGTTCTGTTGAATAATGTATTCGTCTCACTCTCGTACCGGGCACATACACTCACTTGAATTTAGCATAGCTGCAACAGGAAGGAAGAGGCATGTCAGAATTTAGCCATTTTTGTTTATAGTTATTCCACCGCGTTAGAAAACCCTTTTAGTGTCATTTTCCTTACAATAAAAAAAACTCAAAAAGTGACATCCCTAGCGAACTGTCACTGCAAAAGGGGGTCGTCTGACAGCGTGCAGTGCACGCAGTCTACCTTGCAGGCGAAGTAACGCCGCCGTGGCGGTAGGCACTTGTGTTTACACTCTCTCTCTCTGCTCTGTCGACAGTGCCTGAGTGCAGCACTTGAACGGGTTCCTTTGATATTTTAATAAGGCATATCTCGCCTCTGCTCATCCGCTGCTTCTGGTTTACAACAGAAGTTCTTCTTGTTTTTTTTTTGCATTTTTGTGAATCTAACGAACACGGTTCGTTAGCGGAAGTGATTGCGTTTTTTATTTTGCATTACAAATTTTATAGGTGTGAATTAAATATCATAGTTTTCGTGAACATTTTTTCTTCAACTTTGACTATGTAGCGGGGCGAATGAACTGTCGTCAGCAATCAGGACTTGTTTGTCCTTTTTTTTCGGCAACTTGCTTCCATCTGACATCAGTGGTCCAAGTGGTCTCATGTTTCAGCAGCGAAATAAATTGGCAATAATCGCACGCTCGCACCATCAACCAGTTTGATCGAAACCTGCGCATGCCTTTCTCCTTTGACGATTTTTTTTGTTAAGAAAGGGTAATTTCATAATTTATCGGATATTTTTTCAGATATTTTTTTGTTGTTTCGAGTTCTGTCAAGGGAAGTCAAAGTGGAATTAGGATATAAAAATTTAGCTTTTTGCATAACTAATGAAATAAATTTTTCGTTATTTTATATTTTTTTTTGTGTAAAACTATACCTAGATGTATGTAGCCTAGTATGTCATGCAAATATAGTCGTTTCACCTTTCCGTTCTTCTTCGGTCTGATAGCCGAGCGGGCTAAGGCGTCAGTCCTCACTGTAAGTGCATGGTTTGAATCCCGTCTAAGCTATAAATGCAGTATGTAATACTAAATGTCTCTTCTCACAAAGGTGATGTGCATGGTTTTGCATGCGATTTCCATATCGGTTTGTTTTTGCTGTGCAGTTCAGATTCACTTATGTTAGCTTATTTCTCGCTGACTTTCTCATAAGGTCCTATCTACAATGGAAACTTATGTCGCACTGGTTGTTTTGAAAAAGTAAACTTGAATTATTGTCTGAAACGGGACAAACAAGTAGGGGAAAAATGGCTAATTTTCACATCATAATTATGCAAATTTGGGCGGTGCAGAATACTTATAAATTAATTAACCAGCTGAATACATTAATCAATTTAAAAAAGAACTTAAAAAAAACTGGAAAGCTCGCTTCAATTTCATAAAAAGTAAATAATTATTTAACAAAATAACATTGATTATAATGTGATACATTTTACACATCAATAAAAACGTATACGAACTTTGCTGCAAAAAACACGTGTTTGAAACCCATCATTTTTTTTCATCGAGGATAACACCTTGGGGACCATCCATAAACCACGTGGACATTTTTTTTGGGAATCTGTTACCCCCTTCGTGGACAATTGTCCATACAAAAAAATCTTGTTTGTATGGATCGTGTACAATCGCCATAACCCCCATAAAGTGTCCACGTGGTTTATGGATGGTCCCTTGATATCTGCTTTAAAAACAAAAAAAATATGTATAACCGAAAAAAACTTGCTTCAGAGTTTTTTTCAGTGTCGGAATTCGAGCGAGAAGAAGGAAAATGTTTCTCAATCGCGAGCGAGCGATGCAACTTGAAGTGCTTTTATCTCTGCACTCGCGCTCTCGCTCTTGCCACAGGACTCGCGGTGAGAACTCGAGTGAGTAATATTTCTCGCGAGAACGCGAGAATCCCAACACTGGTTATTTTGTATCAATTTTTTGTTGGCATTGATAAGAACAATGCATTTTTCACAAAAAAAAGAAAAAACAAAAAATAAGATTATGTTTGGTGTTTATTATATTTTAGCTTTATCAAGTTATGTGTATTGTGTGATACATTTTCACTAAAATGAAAAATAGATTGAAATTGTTTTTTGGATTCGCGGCGAGAACTCGAGAGAGAAATATTTCGCGCGAGAGCGTGAGAATCCCGACACTGATTATTTTTTTTATCAATTTCATTTTTTGCTTGATTGACCCAATGCATTTTTTTACTAAATCAAATATCAAATATAAATGAAATAATATCACATAAGATGTTTAGTTTATTTTAGCATTATGAAGTTATGAGTATTTTGTGATACAGTTTCCATAATTCAAAAAATAGATTAAATTTGTTAATTTTTTCTACCACTACAAAGCGCGACAAAAAATAAAAAATAAAATAAATTTAAAAACAGCCCTATAAACATATGTTTAATAAATATTTTTTTTAGGAAATGTATGTAACTAGTAGAGTGTAACCTGGGAGTGAATAGAGCGGCTCAAGCCATTCTTTCTCCAATGAACCTACTTCCTACTGGCTAATTCCTTTTTCAGTGCCCATCTGGAGGTCGTCTTCGTCAGCTGATTCCGCCCGAATGGTGGGCACGACTCTCTTTCTCTAGTACAAAACGTTATTTTTCCAGACGGTGTACTTTGTCTCAAAATGTGCATTGTGCTTCCGGAAGCTCTTGCTAACATTTTGATCCAACCCGGCCTCGCAAAATTTCACCCACTTTTGACGCAGTCTCCCGAAAACTTGAAAAATTTGGGGATAGCAGATTTCACAACAAATTGTTCAAGTGCCAGGAAAAAGTCACGCTTGTGTTTGAACCACCTTCTACTTTTTTATGTAAACAAAGTGGGAGCATTCGAAAATCGCGTTACGCAATCTCTCTTTTCAGTCCCCAGAGTGTAAACAAGAAAAAAGCAATTTCAAAAATAGGCTTTGTTAAACAAAAATTATGTGTAGAGTGAAAAATTACAGACTTCATTTAACAAAAACGCAAAAAAACATGGTTTAGGGAGCGTTCTTTTATTACGTTACGCAGTAGGGGGGGGGGGGGTCGGAGGCCGTATTACGCTCCATACAAAAAATTTCAAATTTGTATGGAAATTTTGTAGTTACGTAATTAAAGAACGCTCCCTTAAGATAAGAATCATAGCATACTTTTTCATTAGGTCATAAGGTCATAAGGACACAATTATACATGTTTAGAATTATTTGAACTTTTCAAAAAAAAAAAAATTTCAACAGTTTTGGAATCAACACTAACATTTAAAAAAGTATTGAATAATTCTGGAGTTTTTTTTGGTCCAATAAACTTTTTTTTTTTGCTTTTTGGATGGTTTTGAATGTCCCTGGCTCTAGGCGGTTTCTAAAATGCTCAAAAAGCAAGAATTGAAAATTTTGTTTATTGGAAAAAAATAAAAAATCTCTTTATTTGTGAGTTTGAGTGCACACGTCAACACCTGGGATATGAATAGAGAGAATGGGTTAAGTGATTTTCGAATGATCCCAATTGTTTACATCTACAAAGTAGGATGCTGTTCAAGCACAAGCATGAAAGTTATCTTACTGGTAAATTAGCTGTTTGTTTTAAAATCTGCAGTGTGTGTTTTATTTTGTCTCATTTTTTAATATTTTTTGCTGGAAAATTGTGTGTATTTTTAAATTTCGATTGGTCAGAAGAGGTTTTTCTTTTTAGTGGGTGAAGAAGAACTGCGGCTAGAGGGTCATTTTGGAATCATGCAGCTTTTCCTGGTCCAGTGAAAAAACATCGCTAATTCTAGTGAAGCTGATCCAACAAACAGAGAAGATTTTCACTAAACTAGTAGGATTTCAAACGGATTCAAACAATAAAGACAGCTTCTGGATGGATACAACCGCATCGACTCCATAAACAACTTCCATTCATAGTTATTAAAAAAAAATGACAATCTCGCCTTCAACTTTCTTAAGATTTTTTAACTTCAACTCCAGTCACACATTTTTTATTCTTGCAAAAAAAAAAACAATTTTTAATGATCGATAACAATACTCTCTATTTTTAAATTGGTAAATTGGTTCCACTTTGACAGTTCAAAATTGAGGCCGTTTTACGAACCACTATTCAGCACCCTGGTCAACACTGTCAAGTTACCCTATTTGTTGATGTTATATCATGATATTTTTTATTCCTAGTACCTTCCAAAAGCAACGTTCGTTTTGCCGAAATGTGTCGTAGATTATTGGCTGCCTCTGTCATCCACGTAGGCGGTGGACTGTCCACGAACGACGTGATCGACATTTTTTAACGTTCCCTTTTGTGTCATTCAGTATTATTAATTAAAATTTAGGATCCACAGTTAGTTGGTACCCTTTTTTCTCGTATCTTAAAGAACCACGTGGTTCATGGACGACCCCCTTGCGCATGGAATGTGAGTTTAATCAAGCGAAATTTGTCTCCAGGGATTAATAGTTTATCTAGTCGAGCGTGTTTGCTCCTGTCACCGTGGGCGCTCTAGATTCCATGCGCGATAAATTCTGCTAGGGCAAATATTTTGGACGATGGATTTGAAAGAGTTTGGAGAAAATACGTGCCATAGAGCAGTTTCTAAGACTGAGCACGTTTTGTCAACATTTTAAGATGTTCCTTTTGACAACCACCAGTGCTGCTTATTGATTTATCTTATTTGATGTTTTGTATCAAATTTGCCACACCATCAATAGCTTTGCCCTATTGATGGTTATTGCTTTGGGGAGTTTGCCATATCCCCATAACATAATACAAGAAGAAAGGCGAATCAACAAAAGTGTGATGAACATAATTAAATTAGTGGCAAACTTCGGACGGCGGCACCAATACCCATTTGGAAGACAGGTTGCGTGGCTCCACGTTGCTGCGTGAAAGTGAACATACACACGCACATTTTTGGGAGGAGCCGAACGGGTTCTGTAAACAAACAAGCGCAAAAAAAGCGAAATGACGAACTGGCAACCGGTTTGGCAGCAACAGAGCAGTTCTCTAGGATTTCGGTCATTCGATTTTTTTTTGTATTTTTTAATCCGACTGAAACTTTTTTGGTGCCTTCGGTATGCCCAAAGAAGCCATTTTGCATCATTAGTTTGTCCATATAGTTTTCCATACAAATTCGGCAGCTGTCCATACAAAAATGATGTATGAAAATTCAAAAATCTGTATCTTTTGAAGGAATTTTTTGATCGATTTGGTGTCTTCGGCAAAGTTGTAGGTATGGATACGGACTACACTGGAAAAAATAATACACGGTAAAAAAATTTGGTGATTTTTTATTTAACTTTATCACTAAAACTTGATTTACAAAAAACACTATTTTTAATTTTTTTATTTTTGATATGTTTTAGAAGGCATAAAATGCCAACTTTTCAGAAATTTCAGGTTGTGCAAAAATCACTGACCGAGTTATGAATTTTTAATCAATACTGATTTTTCAAAAATCGAAATTTTGGTCGTAAAATTTTTCAACTTCATTTTTCGATGTAAAATCAAATTTGCAATCAAAAGTACTTTACTGAAATTTTGATAAAGTGCACCGTTTTCAAGTTATAGCCATATTTAGGTGACTTTTTGAAAATAGTCGCAGTTTTCATTTTTAAATTAGTGCACATGTTTGCCCAGTTTTGAAAAAATATTTTGAAAAGCTGAGAAAATTCTCTATATTTTGCTTATTTGGACTTTGTTGATACGACCTTTAGTTGCTGAGATATTGCAATGCAAAGGTTTAAAAACAGGAAAATTGATGTTTTCTAAGTTTCACCCAAACAACCCACCATTTTCTATCGTCAATATCTCAGCAACTAATGGTCCGATTTTCAATGTTAATATATGAAACATTTGTGAAATTTTCCGATCTCTTCGAAAAAATATTTTTGGAATTTTCAAATCAAGACTAACATTTCACAAAGGCCAAACATTCAATATTACGCCCTTTTAAAATGTTTGTCTTGATTTGAAAATTCCAAAAATATTTTTCGAAAAGATCGGAAAATTTCACAATTGTTTCATATATTAACATTGAAAATCGGACCATTAGTTGCTGAGAAATTGACGATAGAAAATGGTGGGTTGTTTGGGTGAAACTTAGAAAACATCAATTTTCCTGTTTTTAAACCTTTGCATTGCAATATCTCAGCAACTAAAGGTCGTATCAACATAGTCCGAATAAGCAAAATATAGAGAATTTTCTCAGCTTTTCAAAAATATTTTTTCAAAACTGGGCAAACATGTGCACTAATTTAAAAATGAAAAACTGCGACTATTTTCAAAAAGTCACTTAAATATGGCTATAACTTGAAAACGGTGCACTTTATCAAAATTTTAGTAAAGTACTTTTGATTGCAAATTTGATTTTACATCGAAAAATGAAGTTGAAAAATTTTACGACCAAAATTTCGATTTTTGAAAAATCAGTATTGATTAAAAATTCATAACTCGGTCAGTGATTTTTGCACAACCTGAAATTTCTGAAAAGTTGGCATTTTATGTCTTCTAAAACATATCAAAAAAAAAAAATTAAAAATAGTGTTTTTTGTAAGTTTTAGTGATAAAAGTTAAATAAAAAATCACCAAATTTTTTTACCGTGTATTATTTTTCCAGTGTAGTCCGTATCCATACCTACAACTTTGCCGAAGACACCAAATCGATCAAAAATTCCTTCAAAAGATACAGATTTTTGAATTTTCATACATCATTTTTGTATGGACAGCTGCCGAATTTGTATGGAAAATTATATGGACAAACTAATGATGCAAAATGGCTTCTTTGGGCATACCGAAGGCACCAAAAAAGTTTCAGCCGGATTAAAAAATACAAAAATTAAAATTGAAGAAAAAAGACCGATTTCGTAGAGAATTGCTCAACAACAAAAAAAGTCGAAAAATTGTTTGGATTTGCTCAATCTGATAGTTTTGGCGTGTTTGTGCGCGTCACGGCGTTGCCAACGTAAACAAAAATGCTGCAAAAATAACCGGATCGAATTGGCGAAGCCAAGCAGGCAACGAGACGACACTCGTTTCAATCCTAGGCAACAGGGAAAACCCTTGAGCGCAACAACACAAACTTTTGCCGTGTTGTTTTGAGAGATAGAGAAAAAAAACAAGGTCAAGGTCAAGTAGTGGCACGCGGGGGAGGAAAAATGGCGTCCTTCCTGTCATCATCGCGCGTCGTCTTCTTCAACGGTGAGGTTGGCGGGTAGCCTTCCTCAAGCGAGAATGACAGACAGACACGCGAGGAAGAGAGAAAGAGAGCTGGGTTGCCAAGCGGCTTTTGTGTACCGATACGGTCGTTGCCAGGGGGAACCGATGATCGCGGTATTGCTTGTTAAACCGGGATGCATTGTTTCAAGCGAAACACTGTCACAGACAGGCTTGATTCTGACGTTTCGAGCGAGAGGATGGAAGAGCGGTAGAAGTAGGCAGTGCGTGTCTGGAGGAGAAATGGAGGAAAAAGGAAAGCTGTGGCCTGCTATGTTATTAAATCGATTTGAGATTTTTTTTTCCAGTTGGGTTGTCTCGACAAGAACAGTCTCTAATTCTTTATGTAAACTAATGTCAAATACATAAACAATGACTTTTATATCCCGCAGTTTGGCATGTGTTTTTTGATCATCCCGCCAAACATATCATAGTAACCTTGGGTTGCAATGGAAAAAAAAAATTGTCAAAAATTTTCAACTGTTGTTTTGAACAGTTTGGAACGGACCCAACGAACGATTCGGAATCGGAAAGTTTAGCAGGAGAAAAGGAAAAGCCGTGCCGGCCTATCGGTTCAACCACTATCTGAGCCAGCCGTGTTATTTGAATTACCAGACTGGAACAAACCGACCTTGGTCAGCCAGTGGGTCGAGTTCCAGCTGCCCTCCAATCTGGAGTCTTTAGCAGATCTTATCCCATCGGCATCTGTCCGCGACCCAAAATGATGGCCGTTTGATCGCAAAATTAGCAAGCTTCTGAAAATTACTGGTTCCATAGAATGAGCTACAGAAGCTGTCAATTTAACGCCAAAATTTTGAAGCAAATACCATCCAAATTGAAAAAAAAAATGGAAGAAAAATCTACTAAATAAGATGTTTAATGATTTTTATGACTATATAAAGTATAAAACATTTGAACGTATCAGCTAGAGGACATTGAGAGCTCGATTTTACTATCAGGTTGTTTTAAATATAATAAAAAGGTTTATTATTTTAAGAAAATGATTTTATTTGTACATATTTCCAGGGTTTTCTTTAGGTAGATCAAAAAAGGTAATCTTGAGTCTTTTTTTAAAGTGACTTGACGCTAACAGGGCGGAGTGCATAGCGCAGTGATCTTCTTGGGACGTAGCATTTTTGATAGTAGTTATCTTAATATCAGCGTATCTCTGACGGACAAAGCATAACTCAGAACTGCCGGTTGTAATCGATGATCCGAACGTACTTCAGCTCGCCACCAGCGCCACCGCTGTAATGCATTTTGTTTGTGAGTTGCGTTGATCACTCCATTAATTCGTTGAATTTGCCGCAACTTTACGTGGGTTTACCTTGGGCAGATCCACCGTACTATGTTCCGGATAGTGGACGATCAACAGACAGGTCATGTCTGCCTATTTTCTCGTGCCAAACGGTCAAGATGTTGCAATCTAGCCAGTCGGTTATTTCTAATTCCTAATCGCTGGGTTGAAACAGTTCCAAACTGTTCAAAACAACAGTTGAAAATTTTTGACACATTTTTTTTTCCATCGCAACCCAAGGTTACTGGGATATGTTTGGCGGGATGATCAAAACACACATGCCAAACGGCGGGATATAAAAGTCATTGTTTATGTTTTTGACATTAGTTTACATAAAGAATTGGCGTCTGAAAATCAGTTTGGTCCTAATTGCCTGCCCGAATAAATGTCCGAATGATGAACCCCTAAAATTGCGTGCGAATAACCTTTTTCTCCTTTCTCCTTCTTCCACAGAATGCCCCCGGAGCGGTATCCTTTGTCACAGGACGATGGTGATGGCAGTCTGACAGCAGCAGCCAACGGAACAACAATAATAGGCGGACACGTTACAGTGGAAACGACCTCGCCCGCAGCAAGTCCCAGTCCGGGACAATTTGACGCGACAACGACGACGGTGGCGACACCTCACAACGGTTCCAGCATGGTGCTGTCAACGATTCCGGTGGAAACGACCCACCAGCTCATCCTGCAGCAACATTTGGCCCACCAGCCGCCGCACCAGCAGCAGCAGCATCACATCATTACCACTGGCAACACCAATCAAAGCGCAATCAGCAGCAGTGTCACCGCTGGCAACACTGGCATTATAATCAACAACAACAACAACAATACTAGCTTTAAGAACCACAACAATATCATAATTAGCAGTAGTGGCGGCCTCGCCGCCAGCAGTAACAATCACACCTACACGATTAATCTGAGCAGTGGTCACAACGGCCACGCCGTCATTACCAACGGAATTCCGCTCCAGAGTTACTCGTCGGTAACGACTAGCAATAGCAACAGCAACAACATCAGCAGTAGCAGTAACAGTACAACCCACAGTCATCACCATCATCAACAACAACATCAGCAGCAGTACCATCATTTACATCCTGCGCCAAACAGTGCTGCCAATGGCATGGCAACGGTCCTTGGCAACGGAACCACGACGACGACGACGGCGACGGTATTGGCGCCACCTGGCGGGCAGCAATCGTTGCCTCCGCCGCAGTCCAAGCTGGTCGTGCTCCAGCAAGGACATTTGGGCGAGAATTATATAAGTGAGTTTGGTTTCCTTGTAACGTAGTTATCAATCTAATAAAGAGTTCGTGGAGACGCATGGTGCCTCAACTGAGTCTGAACTACCATGCGTTTCCATCAATACCCTTAAGCGTTGTTCCTAAACCAACTTTCTGTCAACCCTTCAGCGACTACGGAAGGCATGAACGGTGTCGGAAATATTGTACTCCTGGCGACTGAACAGATGGACTCGGACCATGAACTCATAAACAGCAGTGGAAGCGGTAGCAACAACCTGGTGATCACCAGCAGCAGCAGCAGCGCTAACGGACACTCGCTATCCCATCACCAGCACCATGCTATCCGCTCGGCAGCTGCGACCCTCACCTCCAACGGGGTGGTGGTCAACGGCGTCGGAGGCAGCAACGACGAGGAACTGACTCCGCTGACGTGGCTCCACGACAAGAATCTGCTGAAGGGTGCGTTGCTACCTTTGAATCAGCTGTGAACATTGAAGACTAACTCAAGAATCTTGCAGGTATCAACCTCTCCAAGGTGCCGGTTTCGTCTCCGGACAGTCCACGACAGGTGGTCGGTCGTCTTTCACCTACCAGCGACTTTGTGGAGGACTCGAGCGTATCCGAGGATAACACATCCTCGGCCAACTCGTCGTCCGATCAGGTAAGATTACTAAAAGCAGACTCATATCTACAGGATACTAACGCTCAACCCCCACAGAGCATAGGCGTGTACTGCACGGAGACCATCCATCCCGGCGGTCGCCCCGCAACGATCCACCACTCGAACCTGCACCACCTGCAGCACCATCCGCAGCACCACCACCACACAACGTTCCAGCTGAGCAACGGGTCGGGCCACAAAACGATCACCACCACCATCCACGGCGACACCATCATCGAGTACACCGCCGACGACAAGGAGCTCAAGTCGCCGTCGTCGACCGTTTCCTGTGCCTCTTCGTCGTCCTCCTCCCCGCCATCGTCGTCCAACTCCTCGCTGTACAGCGGTTCGTCGCCATCGCCCAACTCCAACACCGTGGTGACATCCCACGGAGTAGTACAAAATGGCGGCGGCAGTGGCGCCAGCACGCCCCATCAACACTTTCACAAAAAGTACCTGCGCGAGGAGCACGTCAAGCAGCTGAAGCAGGTTAGCAGTTCGTACGCGACCCCGGTCAAGCAGCAAAGGTAGGTGTCCTCTAGTCAGCGTAGCGCATTGATTCCAGACCTTAACCAGTTCCCCCTTCTTCTTCCAGCACGCTCAAGTACGACGACGGTGACCTGGTGGACGACCGTGCCTACCCGTCGGCTCCGGTTAAAAATGGAAGCGGCGGCGGTGGCGGCTACACCATGGCGGCCTCGCCCAACGTCAGCAGTGACGAATACAGCAGTACCTACGGTGGCATGAAGCCACCCTCGCCACCGCTCTCGCCGCAGCAGCTGGGCGCTACAGCGCTGTCCGGGATCCACGTGCTCCCGCAACCTCCGGCGTCTCCGTTGCCTTCCCCGGTCGGGAACGGTTCCAAGCTGTCACCACCCAAAGCAAAGCATCCGACCAACGTGCCATACGACCCACAGGTTCACGTGCACAGTAAACCGCCGTTCAGCTTCAGGTAGGTTTACGGTGGATCTTGTA
This sequence comes from Culex quinquefasciatus, assembly GCF_015732765.1. Taxonomy (NCBI): domain Eukaryota; kingdom Metazoa; phylum Arthropoda; class Insecta; order Diptera; family Culicidae; genus Culex; species Culex quinquefasciatus. The sequence goes on from NC_051863.1 coordinate 20,721,656, forward strand.
TCGGTTGGGATCTTCTAAATTGCAACGTTTCTTGCAGCTCCCTGATCTTCATGGCGATTGAAAACTGTCAGCAAAAGGCGCTTCCGGTCAAGGAGATCTACGCGTGGATTGTGGCGCACTTCCCGTACTTCAAGACGGCGCCGACTGGCTGGAAGAACAGCGTTCGACACAACCTCTCGCTGAACAAGTGCTTCCAGAAGGTGGAGAAGGCAGCGGTAAGATCCACCAAAGCATCAATGAGGCTCGTTAGTTACAACTCTCTCTTTGCAGAACCTCGGCAAGGGTTCGCTGTGGATGGTGGAGCCCCAGTATCGACCCAACCTGATCCAGGCCCTGTCCCGATCTCCGTTCCACTCCGGCTCCGGAATCGACAAGACTACCTACAAAGCAATGCAGGCCCAGCACCAGCAGCACCAACGTTCGACCGACAGTCCCACGAGCAGCGTTGGAAGCAGCTATTCCAAGGTAGATTCCATCCCCGCTAACGCTAACGTTAACCCCCACTAACGCTCCCCATTTTTTCAGGACAATTTCCCGTACCTCGCCAGCCGGTTAGCGCCGGGTGACGCACAAAGCCATCTGCACCATCTGCACGACCAGCAGCACTCGGGCCACCCTGATATGGACGGGGACGACTTCAGTAGGTCTTCGACGCCCATCGATTACGACGGCGGAGATCTGCCCCATCAAACGGTGACGGCCGGTCCGTACCACGTGACCTACCACCCGGTGGGGACGACGTCCAACGGGATCAACTACTCGACGGCCGCCACATCCGGGATGCTTCCGACGGGGGTTGATGGCTCGGCACCGGGATCTGGCGATCCCAACGGTCGAAACTGGAGCGCGGACACAATTGACGACGTGAACGCGGCTACCGCCATGCTGGCGCTCAAGCACGGACCAAAGGTCTTCACCGAAGGCTTCCACAACGGGTAGGTTCGGGTCAAAACTGGCGAAACTTGTTGGCTTTAACATCCGCTTTCGTTTCTCTTTAGAAACCCTCCGGTCATCACCACCTCACCCAGCGAGGACCACACGTACTCTGCCGGAGGCAGTATTCCACCTGCGGGTGTGGCCAGTGGGCGTTCCAGTCAAACCAACAGCGACAACAACAGCAACGGAACGTCGTCGGACGGGGCCTACGAGAGTAGCGAGGAGAGGTTCGTAGCTCCAGCTTGAAGTTGAAACTCATAACCTAACTCAACCCCCTTTCCAAACAGCCAAACCCTGAACGCAACGGACCTGGAGGAGCAACGACGCCAGGCCGGCGTCGACGCACTCCTCAACCTAGCCGGCATCACCAACTATTCCACGCCAAACTCTTCGCTGAAAAGACCCGCATCCAGCATGGAGCCGGAATCGACGCCACCTACACCGTCGGCATCCGTCATCTACCAGCAGTACCTGGAGAGCACTCCGCCGTCCGGGTACAGTGTGGTGGTGCAGGCTCCGCCTGCGGCCCACCGCAACAGTTACTACCTGCCGGCGGAGGAGCTGTCCGCCTCCGGTCACCATCTCCAGTCGTCGTACCAGTCGTCGCCATCGCCGCCCAAGAAGGCCAAGACCGCTTCCGCGCGGATGCTTAAAAAGTTCAAGAAGAAGGCCACCTGGGTGCGGTAATATCGCGCCGAACGGAAGCGGAAGCAGCGACCTGCCGCCGGCAGCATCACCAAGTGCGAATAGGGTTAGGTTGGAAGTTGATGGCTCATGATTTGCGGGTTTCGGCGGCTGGTTCCCGGTGGGTGTGACGCGAAGCACTTCCGGAACATTGTTTTAACTTAACCTCAATTGGCATTTGATTGTACTCACCCCTTCATTGCCATTGCCGTTTGCTAAATCTGGCAGCAAGTTTGTACTGGTTTGACGTTTCACACCGTTGAGAAAATTTCTTCAAAACTGTCGTTTTAGAACAAAGTCTGGCCCAAAACACGTCAATTATTATTGTTGTCGAAAAAACACGTGCTTTCACTTTGGTTGCTTTGATCAGACTGAAGAGGAAAGTGCAGCAGCTGTCAAGCTGTCAAAATTGACCGTTCGCAAACCACGTAACGCTGGTAACGCACCAGCCAGGGATTCCAGCCGCTGAACAAAAAAAAAAAACGCCGGAGCCTACTTTTTAGCGCCAACAACGCAGTTTTGTTTTTCTATCGATTTTTCCCCTCAAACTTAACTAGCAAATTATACTATTTTTAGTCAATACCGTAAGCTTACTTGCTCTGGCAGGTTTCCGCCGGAGGTCGTTGTCTGCGGCTCTGCAATCGGAGAGAGTAAGAGTGTAGACAAAATTTTACCAAAAAAAAAAGTGTTTAAAATGTGCTGCGCGCGGGATGAACTAAAAACAAGCCTTCTAAATTTAAAAACTGAGAAAAAAAAAGAAATGTTCAACTCTGAAAGAGACGAACGCTAGCAAGAAACCAAAATTGCATTTGAACTGTTTATTTTTTCTGTTGAAAAAGTTATTATTTATTTAAGGGGATGGGGGAGAGAGCCAGTGCGGGGTGCGAAGAGAAAAGTTTTGTTATTGCATATTTTATACATAAACACACAAAGAAAGTTCGATGAAACAATCTTTTCCGGCGTGTGACGTTACACGCTGATTAGGGTTTAAGCGACTTCTTTTTTGTTTGTTTGAATAGAAGTATGTATAAAGTGTGAGCTGATGCAGACGTGGATGCGGTACGGAAAGATATCAATGAACTTAGTCACTCGCGCCTTTTACTTAGGATTAGAAGACGTAAATTTACATACTTTTCAACTAAATCTAAATTTGGAACACAGGTTGGGATTGGTGTAATTCGCGGAGGAAAGAAAAAGGCTACATTTAAACGCAAACCAATAGGATAATTACCAAAACTGAGAGAGGGAATAATGAAAATAACAATCAAAAAAAACTGGAACGAGTGTACGGAATGGCCTTTTGTGACACACACACACACACACGCAAGTTGTGTTTTGTTTTTTTTTTTCACGTTTCGAATGTGTTTATGTTCGCTTCTTTCTGGTGCCAATTATTATTGTTAGACAGTGAGTAAACAGAGTTGGCGGCGCAAATGCTTTTCAAATTACGGCTAACGCAGCAGTAGGCAAATTAGAGTTGAGTAAGGGCTATCAGAGTTTAGTAAGTGAGTAGGTGTTTAAGAGAGAATGATTTCAAAAAAGATTATGGTTAAGTTTTTACGAGGTAAACGTGTAAGCTGTTATAGCGCAGAGAAGATTGCTGGGATTAGTCGCGTATCTTTGTAAGTGTCTTCGTGACAGTTCTTATACCAGATTGAAGGTTATAAAAATATTACTCTATTTAATTGACGTTTGTGTTTTTGTTTTATTTTTCTTCTGTTCAGAAAGCCTTTTCTACTTTTTATATTAGTCAATATAAAATCTAATACATACAGGTGTCATCATGCGCCGAACAATCATTAAAGCCTAAAGCTAACAAAAAAAAAAGCTAAAAGCAAATCACCCGTACTGACGACGAGAGAAGTTGCGCAGTAAAGCTATCTAGATAAGTTGCGCACGCGACACTAATTGTTGCCTACCTTGGGGATGATTTTTTTATCAAGCAACAAAACGTGTTTCAATGTTGATCTCATTAGTTGTGCGCGCATTTGAACCAAATTTTACGGTGCTGGCAGTCAATTTTTCGCTTTCACACAGTACACACTCACACAAAAACACCAGTACACTAAATGTCAAGCGTACACGCGTATTGCAAATCACTCAGTTTTCGTCAAAATCAACCTTAATTTTTAATTTCTTAAGTTCAATTCAATTCAAGAATTCCTAATATTTCCCTAAATATCCGTAAATTTCAAATATTCCTAAATTTCTAAAAGTCGTAAAATTCTAAAAATTTATTAAAATTTACTAAAATAAAAAAAAGTAAAATTTTTTAAAATTTCTTGAAAGTCTTAAAATTGCCAAAATTCCTCAAATCCCAAATTCCTTATTTTTTTTAATTTCCGAAATTTCTTAAAATTCCTAAAATTTCTGAAATTTCCAAAATTCTTTAGATTTTTAAAATTCCTACTATTCCTAAAATTCCAAGAAGTTAAAAAAACATCATTCTACAAATTCCAAAAATTCAAAATTTTATGAAATTCTTAAAATTCCTAAAACTAAAAATTCCTAAAATTTCGAAAACTAAAAATTCCTAAAATTCCTAATATTTTTAAAATTGCCTAAAATTTTATAAAATTTTTTTTTTATTTCTTAAACTCCTAATTTTTTAAGGCGGCGAATGAGATAAATGTTAAAGCTGCCTGAAATAAATTAACTACCACCACCACCTATTTTTTTTAAATTCCACAGCTTATTAAAATTCCCAAATTACCTTAATTACCTTCCAAAAAATCCTAAAATTCATTAAATTCCAAAAATTTCTGAAATTACAGAAATTCAGAAAATACTAAATTCCTAATACTCTTAATATTTAAGAAATTCATAAAATTCATAAAATTTATAAAATTCATAAAATTCATAAAACTAATTAAATTAACAAAATTAATAAAATTAATAAAATTCATAAAATTCATAAAATTCATAAAATTCATAAAATTCATAAAATTCATAAAATTCATAAAATTCATAAAATTCATAAAATTCATAAAATTCATAAAATTCATAAAATTCATAAAATTCATAAAATTCATAAAATTCATAAAATTCATAAAATTCATAAAATTCATAAAATTCATAAAATTCATAAAATTCATAAAATTCATAAAATTTATAAAATTCATAAAATTCATAAATTTCATAAATTTCATAAAATTCATAAAATTCATAAAATTCATAAAATTCATAAAATTCATAAAATTCATAAAATTCATAAAATTCATAAAATTCATAAAATTCATAAAATTCATAAAATTCATAAAATTCATAAAATTCATAAAATTCATAAAATTCATAAAATTCATAAAATTCATAAAATTCATAAAATTCATAAAATTCATAAAATTCATAAAATTCATAAAATTCATAAAATTCATAAAATTCATAAAATTCATAAAATTCATAAAATTCATAAAATTCATAAAATTCATAAAATTCATAAAATTCATAAAATGCATAAGATTTATAAAATTTCTAAGATTTCTAAAATTCCTAAAATTCCCTTAAACTCTCTTTAACTCCCAAAAACTATAATTTATTTTACAAGATTTCTAAAATTCCCAAAATTCCTTAAATTCCAAAAACTCAAAAAAATCCAAAACTCTAAACATTCCAAAATAATCTAAAATTTGTAAAATTCATAAAATTTCTAAAATTCATGAAATTTCAGAAATTAATTAAAATCCAAAATTCCTGACATCCTAAATATTTCAAAAATAACCTACATTCGTAAAATTCCTTTAATATCTTAAGTTTCTAAAATTCCTTGTCATTCCTTAAAAAAAAAAAAAAAAATTGTTTTCAAATTTCTAAAATTTCAAAAAGTATTAAAATTTCCTAAATTCCTTAAATTCTTAAAAATAATAAAATCCCAAAAACTATAAAAAAATCAAAATTCTAAATTTCCAAAAAAAAAATCCCAAATTTCTTTTATTCCTAAAATTCCAAAATTTAAAAATAAATCACAAATAATTACAACTCCGAAAATTCCTAAAACTTTTAAATATTCTAAAATATAAAAAGCCCCGAGATCCCAAAACGATCTTCTTACGATTTTTGATGTTTGTTACATTTTATTTTGGATCCAGGAGTAATTTTTCTGTGGGTTTAAAATCCTAAAAATCCAAAAATTCAAAACTGCGAAAAATCAAAAAAAAAAAAAAACAAAGGTTTTGGAATTTTTCAAAAATTCTAAAACCTATGGAGTTTTAAAAAATTCTCCAAATTCTAAAAAAATCCAAATTCCTTGAAAAATTTAAAAAAATTAAAATTTCCTAAAATATATATATTTTTTCAAAATTTCTAAGCTTCCAAAATGTTTTGAAATTCCCAAAAACGCCAAAAAATCCTTAATTCTAAAAAATTATAAAAAACCTGAAATTTATCAAATTTCTATAATACATAACAATCCTCAAATTCCAAAAATCCAAAAAATCCAAAACTCCTAAAATTTCTAAAATTCTTTAAAATTCCTTAAATTCTAAAATATAATGGCTTTAAAACCTTTACCATTGAAAAGTCAAACAAAATAATTTTGATGCAATATGAAAAATGAAAGAAAAGATTTTAGAATTCATGCAATTGGAGAATTGAAAATTATTGAATATTGTAATTGAAAAAGGTGCAAATACAATATTATTGCTTAAACAAATGATTTTTTTTTTGAAAAAAAAAAAAAACAAATTTAAAACAAAATAATATCAATTCGATGATTTTCCGCTATCTTTGATTACAAATGAAAAGTTAGTGAAACTCACCCAAATCTGAGATTTGCCATTTTTTGGGTACGGTTTTGTCGAAAACAGAGTGATTGCAAATGAGCGTTTAGAATAAGAGAGAAATGTGCCAAAAATCATCAGCAAAAATGCACCTTGGTTGAAGCGCCCATTTGTTAGTTAGAGTCGAATCTGTTTCTTTTTAGGTGTTTTTGGATGTTACACATCTTTCAACAAATAATATTGACAAGGTCAAGTAGCTACTACTACTGTTTCAGCTGAAAATCTATTGTTATATAGTCTTCCAGATGTATATTTACACTCGTACTTGAGAACAACACAACTGTAGGATATTTAGAGCAAAAAATGGAATCAATTATCCCAATTGGAATAGTATTACGACTTAGCAGTTCAGCGACACAAACACACACACACTATCGCCCTGGAGTTAATCATAAATAGCAAATACACTCCTGCATATTGAACAAAAAACGAAAACCTGTTATAGCAGCTACCTAATTAGCAAACTACCAAAATGTTAACAATACCAACTAATACAAATCTAACACGCAAATCTATTGTTCGACACACGCAAACAAACACAAATAAGGAAAAGAATCAACCAACAATTCTAAACGTAACGACAAAACCCTTAAATTGCTGGAAAATAAACGTATTACCTAAAATAAAGCTTCTTAGAGTCAAACTTCACCAGTGTATAATCATAGCGCAGCAACTACTTAATCGGGTACGAGAATAATAATTATACTAGTTCTATTAAAAAAAACAAAGCGAAAGAAAAACACACACACACATTTCTATATACATATACTTCAGAAATAAATAACAAAAACAAAAGTAGCGCCTATAAATAACATTAGCAAAAATAAAACTACGTCACAGTAGGCCGTTTAAGAACAATATTAAATGAAAAAATAAACAACAAAAACAAACATAGACTGCACATTACAAGAGGAAAAGATGAAAAAACACGGAATAGTAAATAGATATATTATACAAAACAAGCTGCACGCTCGATGGAGGTGACGCATTCCGCGCCGGGCTAAGAAGGCCATGAAAGAAGCAATACCCATGTAGAAAAAAAAGAAAGAAAACTGATGGAAACGGACTGCAATTGAGGTTATAATCAATTGTTTTGATATTCATAAAAGTGGCACTAAAAAAAACTCTAAACGAACACAAAGAATACACGCGCGCCTACTACACACGACAACTTCAAGAAAGTACACGCAAAAAAAAAAAAATCAATGGCAAAGGAAAGAGAGCAAATTATGATGCAAAAAGGGAAAAACAAACAATATACACAACCACATTAAACTTCTGTCCGTTAGCGTGGACGTCCGTAGTGCTATTTTACTCTAGAGGATAGTCGAACATTTACCGATTAAGCACCAAACACACATACACATACACAAACCAACACACGGTGAACAGGCAGTATTCGCTGGTATTCACGTATTCGGGAAAAGTAAAAGTACACCACAAAACAAAACAAAAAAGCTGGAAGAAGGAGAAGCCATTTAATGGGAAAATAAAATGGAAAGAAACATGTTTCAAATTTAATGCGTTTTGCTTTGACTTAAAGAATCCGAAATAACCCTTTTTTTTAATTTTTAGTCTTCACAGTCCAAAATTTAAAATTTAAAAACTAAAAACTAAAAACTAAAAACTAAAAACTAAAAACTAAAAACTAAAAACTAAAAACTAAAAACTAAAAACTAAAAACTAAAAACTAAAAACTAAAAACTAAAAACTAAAAACTAAAAACTAAAAACTAAAAACTAAAAACTAAAAACTAAAAACTAAAACTAAAAACTAAAAACTAAAAACTAAAAACTAAAACTAAAACTAAAAACTAAAACTAAAAACTAAAAACTAAAAACTAAAACTAAAACTAAAAACTAAAAACTAAAACTAAAAACTAAAACTAAAAACTAAAAACTAAAACTAAAAACTAAAAACTAAAAACTAAAAACTAAAAACTAAAAACTAAAACTAAAAACTAAAACTAAAACTAAAAACTAAAACTAAAAACTAAAAACTAAAACTAAAAACTAAAAACTAAAAACTAAAAACTAAAAACTAAAAACTAAAAACTAAAAACTAAAACTAAAACTAAAACTAAAAACTAAAAACTAAAAACTAAAACTAAAAACTAAAAACTAAAAACTAAAACTAAAAACTAAAAACTAAAACTAAAAACTAAAAACTAAAAACTAAAACTAAAAACTAAAAACTAAAAACTAAAACTAAAAACTAAAAACTAAAACTAAAAACTAAAACTAAAAACTAAAAACTAAAACTAAAAACTAAAAACTAAAAACTAAAACTAAAAACTAAAAACTAAAAACTAAAAACTAAAAACTAAAAACTAAAACTAAAAACTAAAACTAAAAACTAAAAACTAAAAACTAAAAACTAAAAACTAAAAACTAAAAACTAAAAACTAAAAACTAAAAACTAAAACTAAAAACTAAAACTAAAAACTAAAAACTAAAAACTAAAACTAAAACTAAAAACTAAAAACTAAAACTAAAAACTAAAAACTAAAAACTAAAACTAAAACTAAAAACTAAAAACTAAAAACTAAAAACTAAAACTAAAAACTAAAAACTAAAACTAAAAACTAAAACTAAAAACTAAAAACTAAAACTAAAACTAAAAACTAAAAACTAAAAACTAAAAACTAAAAACTAAAAACTAAAAACTAAAAACTAAAAACTAAAAACTAAAAACTAAAACTAAAACTAAAAACTAAAAACTAAAAACTAAAAACTAAAACTAAAAACTAAAAACTAAAAACTAAAAACTAAAACTAAAACTAAAAACTAAAAACTAAAACTAAAAACTAAAAACTAAAACTAAAAACTAAAAACTAAAAACTAAAAACTAAAACTAAAAACTAAAAACTAAAAACTAAAACTAAAAACTAAAACTAAAAACTAAAACTAAAAACTAAAAACTAAAAACTAAAAACTAAAAACTAAAACTAAAAACTAAAAACTAAAAACTAAAAACTAAAAACTAAAAACTAAAACTAAAAACTAAAAACTAAAACTAAAAACTAAAAACTAAAAACTAAAAACTAAAAACTAAAACTAAAACTAAAAACTAAAACTAAAAACTAAAAACTAAAAACTAAAACTAAAAACTAAAAACTAAAACTAAAACTAAAAACTAAAAACTAAAAACTAAAAACTAAAAACTAAAAACTAAAACTAAAAACTAAAAACTAAAAACTAAAAACTAAAAACTAAAAACTAAAAACTAAAAACTAAAACTAAAAACTAAAAACTAAAACTAAAAACTAAAAACTAAAAACTAAAACTAAAAACTAAAAACTAAAAACTAAAACTAAAAACTAAAACTAAAAACTAAAACTAAAAACTAAAAACTAAAAACTAAAAACTAAAAACTAAAACTAAAAACTAAAAACTAAAAACTAAAACTAAAACTAAAAACTAAAAACTAAAACTAAAAACTAAAAACTAAAAACTAAAAACTAAAAACTAAAACTAAAACTAAAACTAAAACTAAAAACTAAAAACTAAAACTAAAAACTAAAAACTAAAACTAAAAACTAAAAACTAAAACTAAAAACTAAAAACTAAAACTAAAAACTAAAAACTAAAAACTAAAAACTAAAAACTAAAACTAAAAACTAAAAACTAAAAACTAAAAACTAAAACTAAAAACTAAAAACTAAAAACTAAAAACTAAAAACTAAAACTAAAACTAAAACTAAAACTAAAACTAAAAACTAAAAACTAAAAACTAAAAACTAAAACTAAAAACTAAAACTAAAAACTAAAAACTAAAAACTAAAAACTAAAACTAAAACTAAAAACTAAAAACTAAAACTAAAAACTAAAACTAAAAACTAAAAACTAAAACTAAAAACTAAAACTAAAACTAAAAACTAAAACTAAAAACTAAAACTAAAAACTAAAAACTAAAAACTAAAAACTAAAACTAAAAACTAAAAACTAAAAACTAAAAACTAAAAACTAAAAACTAAAAACTAAAACTAAAAACTAAAACTAAAAACTAAAACTAAAAACTAAAAACTAAAAACTAAAAACTAAAAACTAAAAACTAAAAACTAAAAACTAAAAACTAAAAACTAAAAACTAAAAACTAAAAACTAAAACTAAAACTAAAAACTAAAAACTAAAAACTAAAAACTAAAAACTAAAAACTAAAACTAAAAACTAAAACTAAAAACTAAAAACTAAAAACTAAAAACTAAAAACTAAAACTAAAAACTAAAAACTAAAAACTAAAAACTAAAACTAAAACTAAAACTAAAAACTAAAAACTAAAAACTAAAAACTAAAACTAAAACTAAAAACTAAAACTAAAAACTAAAACTAAAACTAAAAACTAAAACTAAAAACTAAAAACTAAAAACTAAAAACTAAAAACTAAAAACTAAAAACTAAAAACTAAAACTAAAAACTAAAAACTAAAACTAAAAACTAAAAACTAAAAACTAAAACTAAAAACTAAAAACTAAAACTAAAAACTAAAAACTAAAAACTAAAAACTAAAAACTAAAAACTAAAAACTAAAAACTAAAAACTAAAAACTAAAAACTAAAAACTAAAAACTAAAAACTAAAAACTAAAAACTAAAAACTAAAAACTAAAAACTAAAAACTAAAAACTAAAAACTAAAAACTAAAAACTAAAAACTAAAAACTACAATTTACTTTTTACGATGGATCAACTATGGTCCACTTGGAAAGAGCTATCAAGTAGGACCTTTTCTGTCAAGAAAGGCAGCGAAGTTTGATTTGATAAAAATCCCATTTTTGCAATTCCGTCGTGAAACTACTTACTTTTTCTGTCATTCTTGAACGACGAAATAGCCTACTTTTCTGTACCAAAAATAACAGAATCGAATAGCAACACTTTTCAAAATAAATGCTGAAAAGTAACACTTTTCAGCACTCAAATGGGTGCTGAAAAGTTGAACTTTTCAGCACTTGTTTTGAAAAGTGACACTTTTCAACATTTTTTTTTTATTTAAACGATTTATTGACAAAAAAATGAAAATTTTACATAAAATTTCACTCAGTGTGTGTTTTTTGGAATTGCAAAAAAAATTGTATGGAACTCGTTGCAAAACTTGATTTTTTCAGCACTCTTCGTATTTATCCAACTCGGTGAACCTCGTTGGATAAATGTACGACTCGTGCTGAAAAAATCCTTTTTTTGCAACTTGTTGCATAAACTACTATTTATTTATCGTTGTGTACTGGGTGATGAATAGAGCGAATGCGTAACGTGATCTTAGAATGATCCCACTCTGTTTACGTCTACAAATTAGGAAGCGGTTCAAGCACAAGCATGACTTTTTTACTGGTAAATGAGCTGTTTTATAATCAGTTGTTTGTGTTTCATTTAATGTGTGTTTTCAAGTTTCGATCGGTTAGAAGAGGTTTTTTTTCAACTTCCATTCATAATTTAAAAAAAATGACGATCTCCCCTTCTACTTTTTACAACTTTTTTGCCAACAAATTTTTCATTCTTGAAAAAAGGCGTTTTTTTAATGATCGATAACATCGACACTTCAAAATTGAGGCCGTTTTGCGAACCAGCACCCAGGTTGTGAACAATAATATCAGCAATTTCAGCTTAATTTAAGGACCCAATTGCAAAAAAAAATATCTGTTTGCAATTCCGTCGTGAAATCGCTTACTTTTCCTGTCATTCTCAAGCGATGAAACGACCTAGAATTCTCTATAAAAAAAGACAAAATAGAAAATTAATACCTTTCAATAGCATAAAATGAATGCTGAAAAGTTGTACTTTTCAGCACTTGTATCGAAAAGTAACATTTTTCAAAAAAAAGCCCTATGTATTTTTTTGTACGACGATTAAAAAACCATTTCTGATCACTTTTTTATTTTAATATGCAAAACAAAAGTTGACAAGACAACATTTTTTGATGGATCAACTGTGATCCCCTTGGAAAGAGCTGCAAGTAGGACTTTTTTTGTCAAAAAGGATCGCGAGGGTAAAATTGATTTACAAATTCATTTAAAACTCTTTGTGGTACATCGGGTCATTGTACTCAGAAAAATAAGCTTTTTCACTGTAAACAATAACATCAGCAATCTAAGCTTCATTTTAGGACCCAATTCACTCAATACACTGAAACCCCGATGGTTAGACACCAATTGTTGTCAAACGAACGGGTTCACTTTTTAGTTTGACACTCTCTTTACACGGATCTCAAACACACATTTTCAAACGTTTGGTTTGATAGTAAGGGTGAGTCCCGTGTAAAAAGTGACAGTTCGTCACTTTTTAGTTTGAATATTTACAAATGCATAAATTTCAACCTGAATATTTGTCCCTATTTTGGACCTACTAAGCCGAGCGCACTTTTTATTTGATGTATTCTCAAAGGCTGCTATTAGGCAGCCTTGCTTGTATTACATGAATAAGTTGGTTTTTCTTAAACACATTTTTGGCAAAAATACTTTAAATTTCTGTAAAAGCCCAAGAAACTAAAACATTTTTTGTCCCTTTTTTGGGGATATTGCTACTAGCATACGACCTTCTTTGGGCATATTTTCGGCCTACCTTCTGATTGGTTGAAATCTTGAAGCACGTGGCGAACTTTTTTGACGTACGGTTCAGCCCCAGCTCGTACTGTACAGCCGCATAAAATCGGTCGACAAACCTGCTAAATCATTGTGATGTTTTAAGCCACAAATCAACATTAGAATGATTGATTTCACTTGCATTAGGTGCATAATTAGCTTGGTCATGATTTATATAATTCTTTACGAGTTTTAAACATAATTAAACAGTTGTGGCGTAGCCAAACAATAAGCCCGTAATATGCAAGAAAGACTGTAACTTGTGAAAAGCGCACACACACTGTCACAATTTGTAGAAGTGTCAAATGGACTGAATATAGAGCCATTCTCTCCGAAATGGACGAAGTCTTTAATCAGTTATTTTATTGATTTGGTGGCAGTTTAGTGATTGTTTTTGCAACGGGATTGTGCAACCCACCAAAAAAAAACATATTGCCGGTGGTTGGAGATTCGGGAGACGGCTCTCATTCGTGTGCTGAGCGATGAAAGCCGTGACGCTGAGTGTCAACAAGCGGTAAGCAAAAGTGGTGAAAATTTTCGACCTAATGGGCAATTAGCGATTTGCCAAGACAAACGTGAAGAGTGCTATTCTTATTGCTTTATTTCTAATTCAAGAGCCAAATGTAAATTATTCTTGCCCACCAAAATAAAGATAATAACTGCACGTATCATTATCAAGTGGCAGATTCCTGCCAGATTTGGTGAAATGCTCAATTTCGTTGAATTAAGTTTGGTAGACCCAAAATAGGTACTAGGCCCAAAATAGGGACGAATACGCTATTCGACATCTTCAACTTCGACCATGCTTTCCCACTGCCCGCACAGTTCGGTTACCAACCTTTCCCAGAAAGGTTTATTTACATGCTTACGGCGCAGAATCGGTTTCGCTTCTTCATGAACCCCGCAAGTTTGCTCCGCCAAACACGGAACGGCCCATTCATTGTCAGGTTTTCCCTCACGCCAGAATGTAGACCCGGAGTGTGTGTTTAGTTTTGCTTCCTCGATAAATTTTAAGGAAAAATAGTCTGAAAATTAGGGCTAATATCAAATTTCCAGGTTTGAGTTAGTTGAAACCGTCACAAGTCGACAAATTAAGGAGTACCAAATTCCTGTTAAAGTTCGCACAAAGAGCGTACGAAAAACCTTGACCGAAACTTTTGCAAGGCTTTTGCGAGGCAGTGAAAATGCGTTTGATCGATAAAGTTAGGCAAATGGTGCTGGTGCCCGTTTCGCCCAAGTACCTCCGGATCTCCTCCATCCTGATTGCCATCTACAAAGTGGTACGTCAGTTCACTAATTGCAATTTAATGTCTTTTTTTTTTGAATAATATAATTTCTCCTTCAAAAATAAAAAAAAAAGCTCGTCGCCCATGTCCTGCTGTTTATCATGCTGCTCGGGTTGGCCCACGCCGAGGAGATGAGCACCATTCTGGGGGCGGACATTGCCGACCAGAAGGAACGCGAGGAGTATGTTTACATTCCGACCAATGCCAAAGGCGAAACCATGAACCAGATGCGCTTCAAGTCGGCGGCCAACCTGGCGTCCGGTAAGGAAGTGCAGGGGGAAATTGATTTCCGTTTTTTTTTTCGTTTGGGGCTAAAAAGGCACGTTTGTCACGTGCGGGTTGCATACCAAGCAGGGGCTAGCGTTTGCTATTTGATATAAATTGTATTTTACTTGAATTTTCCCTAATTTTTAGGACATTTTGCTAAATTATCTCTGCTGATCTGGGTAAATTCTTTGCAGATTCAGAAATTTTGCTGTTTTATTGATAACCTCTGCTGGTTGATGAAAAAGAAGGTTTTTGGCAAATGTGTGGAAGATTTATCACAATTTTGTGACGTATCGTCCTTCCTTGAAAAAGCTACTGTTGTTAAGAAAACGTAGCAAGTTCTGAATTGGCCACAATTAAAATGTCGCGGACTTTTTTGTATTTCTATTATCCAATTCCTTGTCATGCTGGCCATATCTATAACATAAGTACAGCAATACAATTGTCTCACATGAACGTTTGTTTTTTCAATGTTAATGAGTTAATTTCGAATTTGGAGCTGTGAATCTAATTACTTTACCTGTCATTCTAGAACGGCCTACTTTTCTTCAAAAAAAAAAAAAAAAAAAACAGAATCGAAAAGTTATACTATTCCATACAACGGCTCAAATGAATGCTATAAAGTTGGACTTTTCAGCACTTGTGTTGAAAAGTTATACTTTTCAAACTCATTTTGAAATGCTGGAGAATTGACTAAATACAATGGTGTTTTTTTGCAATAGAGAGGAGAAATGTTGTTTGCGACTCGTTGCAAAACCTGATTTTTCATCACTTGTCGTATCTTTTTTTTTTATTATTTATTAGAGAGACTTTCAGACCATTAAGGCTGTTTCGGCTCTACTTGTCGTATCTATCCAAACTCGGCACACCTCGGTAACAAACGACTCGTGCTGAAAAATCTACTTTTTGCAACTTGTTACATAAACTACTATTGTAAAATTTTGATAAAGTGCACTGTTTTGAGTTATAGCCATGGAAAGGGGCAACTTTTGGTTTGGTTGAAAATAAGGGTGGTTCACGTTTAGGGTGGTTTTGAAAATCTAACCTTTCAGGAATATTTTTAGGATTTTTCCGTCTTCTAGAAAGTTGTTGAGCTTACTAATTCAATCAACTTTGTCCAAGACATCAACATTTTATCTCGTAATCTACGCCTTCTACGACCAAATTTATAGAAAGCCTCAGGGAATGAACATTTTTATTCTTTTGACTTGCCAATTTGGACTTAAGGGTCAAAAGTAGAGCGTCCAATTTCCCGTCCCGGGAAAAAAAATTCCCGGGAATTCCCGGGATTTCCCGAAAAAAAATATTTCCCGTTTCCCGGGAAATTTGTAAATTTCCCGGGAATTCCCGAAATTCAAGCGAAAGTATACATTTTCTTAAATTTTTGGAACCATTTTCATGAAAATGCTCTGAAAAAAAATGATAAACTCAACATGATTTTGTTCAATTAAATTTATTGTTTGGTTTATATATCAGGATTTATTTCAGGGTAATATTAATTTCTGAAGCTACTGGAAATAGATCTTGCTTAATGAGTATTAAATTATTAAAATTAGGTAAGCTTTTTACAGATTGATGTTATTTCATCACAACAATATTAACTCCTAACCTCCAAATGAAAATGAGATTTTTATACGTTTTTGTTTACCATGATCAAATGAGATAAAAATTAAATTTGTGCAAGAAGAATTAATTCAGTTGGTTTAATACCTAGTATTAAAGAAATTACAATTTGAAATAAAATAATTTTGGACCATTGGTGCAACTACAAGTGTTAGAGGGTTAAATGTGAAAAAATGGAAGACTATTTGTGGAATGATGCTAATTTATCGTTTAATTTAATAATGTGGCATAATAATACAAAAAATAATCATTTAAAAATTACTTTGTAGTGCTTAAGAGGTTCTCGAAAAATGCAAAAATATATTCAAAGCTTGCTTCAAATATTTGAAAACATTGGGTTGTTTGAAGTAAAACCAACACTAAAAAGCTTTATAATTTGTTCAAGAGCTGAAACCAGTATTTGTCATGAAAAACATAATTTCTGCATTTTTTTTCTCATTTCAACAAACTGGTCTCAGAGGCAAGTTTGAAAGAAATTTTATGATTATGGATTATGGACTCATTTTACTCACAGTTTAAACACTTTGATAATAAATATTCCTCAAAAAACCTGAGATTGGAGCTTTTCAAATTAGAAAAAGTATACATTTTCTCGTAGCTGAATGATTTTTTACATGCAGTCAAGCTGATAATTGATCTTCACACTTATTTTAACCACTAAAGTTGATGTCCTATACAATTTTGTTGCATAATATTAATTAAAACCAAGATCAGGTCAATTTTCAATAAATTTAAAATTTCCCGGGAATTCCCGGGATTTCCCGGGAAATTGGCTGAAAATTTCCCGTTTCCCGGGAAATTTGTAACCCCGGGAAATTGGACGCTCTAGTCAAAAGTTACACCCATTTTAAGGTAAAAAAGATGCAAATTTAAAACTTAAATATCTCGAAAAAAAGCTAGCGCCAGGTTGCATTTGAAAGAGGAGATCCAGAACTAAAAATCTCAGAGGTGTTTTTCTTCAAACTTGAGATATTTTCATTTGAACAAGTCTAATTTTCAAGGGAAAACCATACGGGATCACCCTAACGAAATTCCAAAATTGTAGAAATGAGAAATTATCATTTTAACCCAAAATATAACCAAAAATCGAGTTGTTGACAATTTGGCTCAAATCTGAGGGCAGATTCAGATTCAGCGGGCAAAATTACATGGGAAAACGTAAATTTGGACAATTTTCGAATCTCGTTGGGGTGGTCCCATTCCTTCGTGAAATTACTTATTTTTCCTGTCATTCTTGAACGATGAAAAAGCCTACTTTTCTGTACTAAAAATAACAATCTAATAGTAACACTTTTCAAAATAAATGCTAAAAGGTCTACTTTTCAGCACTGAAAAGTAATACTTTCCAACATTTTTTGATTTAATTGGCCACAATTTTTATTTAACAAAGTACATGAACATTTGACTTCCACTCAAAGGGTGACAAAAACAAAATTGATGGAATTCGTTGCAAAACTTGAATTTTTTAGCACTCGTTGTACTCATCCAACTCGGTGAACCATGTTGGATAAATGCACGACTCGTGCTGAAAATATCTTCTTTTTGCAACTAAACTACTATTTTTATTTTAAAAAATGTACTCATTTTTGTCCAGCATTAAAACAAATATTCTCTTGAATTTCCTTTTTTTTTGGACATTGCTGATCCGACCTTTGGTTGCTAGTTTTGCAAAGATTGAAAATGACCAATAATAAGTTTGTTAGATTCCTACTCAATTAACCCTCAATTTTCAACCGACGATACCATTGGAACCATTGAACAGATTTTAAATGTTAAAAAGTGAAACTTGTGTGAAATTCTCTCAACTCAAAAAAATATATCCAGCTTTTTTAAATCAAGAATTATATTTCAAAAGAGCTTAAATCAAATTATTTGGCCCTATTAAAAAGTTATTCGTGATTTAAAAAATCTGAAAAAAAATCAAGAGGCTAAAAAAACACACAAGTGACATATTTCAATATTGAAAAATTGATCAATGGTTTACAAGATATCATCGATTGAAAAATAATTGATTGAAAAATTTATAGAACTTAGAAAATCTCTTTTTTGGTAATTTTCATTCTTTGCAAGGCCTTTTATGAGCAACCAAAGGTCGGATCAACAATGCCTATAATAAACAATTTTTAGAAAATTTCCTAAGCTCGAATTTATTTTTGTCATGTTGGACAAGGATGTCTGATTTGTCTGATCACGCCTTCCGTCGAATGGGGAAGTAAATGTTGGCCCCGGTCTAACCTAGAGGTTAGGTCGATAGCTCAGTCCAGGTGTAGGAGTCGTCTCCCTGGGTCCTGCCTCGGTGGAGTCGCTGGTAGGCAGTTGGACTCACAATCCAAAGGTCGTCAGTTCGAATCCCGGGGTGGATGGAAGCTTAGGTGTAAAAAGAGGTTTGCAATTGCCTCAACAATCAAGCCTTCGGACATCAAGTTTCGAGTAGGAATCCCGTAATCGGGAACGCCAAGGCAATGCTGTAGAGCGAATAATTTGATTTTTGATTTTTTTGAAAATAAAAATTAATTAAATTAAGCATGATTTGGTTAAAACTTAAAAACGGTGCAATTTATCATAATTTTTGCAAGAGTAATTTGCTATTTAGGATTAAATTCCACATCTAAAAGTGATTTTTCGGTTATTTTTGTGTGCAATTTCGGTATTTTCTAAAAACAAATTAAAAAATTCAAAAAATCATAATTTGGCCTAAAACAAAAGTTGGCACTTGCAGTCTACTGAAACAATGTAATGTTTGTCAAAATAAAGTTTTTGTGATAATGGGTAAATTTTGTTTTGAGTGTAACTATTTTTTCTGAACAGGCCACCAACACCAACAACTTTCCCCAAGACAACAAATCGATCATAACATCTTTTTTCGAGTTACAGATTTTTGAATGTCATCATAGCACTTTCCTATGGACAGCCCCCAAAATTTTAGGGAGAATTTTTTGAAAGACATTTTTTATACAAAAAATAAAAAAAGTGGATATGCAAAATTTAAGAGATTTGCTTAAAATGTCTCAGCAACTAATAGTCCAAGCTTCAATGTTAAAAAATCAAAGATTTGTGTTTTTTTTGATTTTTTGAGCAAAATACTTTGAGATTTTGGAATGACTTCTAACATTTCAAAAGCGCCAAGTATTGAATATTGAATGAAATCGGCAACATTTTTTTCCTCATTATTTTTTCTCTGAATAGTCCTCATCAATACCCACACATTTAGATTTTTTACCGAATTTGGTAAAGTTTAGATCGGTAAACCATCTATCAAAATGAACAAAATATTACCAAATTTCGGTAAGTTTTTACCGAATTCGGTAATTTTCAGTTTATCGAACTGTTCAGCAAATTTGGTAAACTTTACCGAATTCGGTAAAAAAATCTAAGTGTGTACATCTTTACCGAAGACACCAAATCAAATGGACAGCTTCCATAACTTTGTATGGGTGAACAATGGCACATAATGGCTTCTTTGGTCACAGGGAAGGCCTCCACAAAGTTTAAATCAAATAAAAAATAGAAATAATTTACATTTCCTGAATTCGGGGAGAAATGACCACCTTCATGAAAAGTGAATCAATTAATCATCAAAAAACAAAACTTCTATTTTCCCCCAGTAACTCTGTGCATGCTCTACATCGGCACCACCCTCGCGACCATCTACGTCCTGAGCTGCCTGGGTTTGCTCATCGGAACGCTCCGCAACCGGCACGAGTTCTTCATCCCGTGGATGGTGGTGGACTTTTTCGGCACGCTTATCTCCGCCTCCGTCATGATCGCCGTCGGGTACAACAAGATGGCCTACTGCGTGATCGGCAAGTGGCAGTACTGTAAGTATCCATTCCAGTAGCGCGCCTACTGCGATCACTAACGTTGCCTACCTTGCAGGGGGATTCTGTGCCGTGATGGTGGCGTTCAACGTTGTCGTCTGGCTGGTCGTTCGAATGTTCTACAAGAATCTGGTGCACATGACCAAGCTGCGCGAGGTGGCCGTCGTGGCCATTCCGTACCCATCGCCGGGAACCGCCACCGGTGCGACCGCGGCGGCCAATGGAGGGAAAAATCCGTCGTCGGCCGTTCCGTACCATTACCGGCGCGAGAATATGCACCTCAGCGATGGTGGCCTGAAGCACATGCTGCTCGATTCCAACGAGGCCAACTATCTGGTCTAAGAGGGGTTCGTTGCGGTGGATGGAACACACACAGTACTTTCCCCATGCTAATGCGGCAGTGATATGAAGATGATGATAACCATTTCAAATAAAAAGCTTTGCTAAAATAATAACGCTTAAATCGGAAGTGATCGGTATGAAGGTATTATAACTTGGTATTATAGGTGGAAAGTGCAAAGAAGCCAGAAGCATTCCAAATCTTGACATTTTCCAGAAATCGATTTGATCTCGTAGCAAATTGGTAGTGACCTTAAAAATTTAAACCCCACACAAGGCAAATAACGTGTAGTTACAGAAGACTCTATCGAACATAATAAATGTTAGCTAAAAAAACTAAGCGTTTTCCATCCAGTTAAACATAGTTTATGTTACAACAATTTAAGACTTTGCAGTGTTTGTGTGACATAAGGTACACTTGTTTAAATTTAAGTTTAAATGTTGTCTATTCCATTGTTTGTTTGACATAATGTTTCTTAAAGTCAATTTGTATTTGAATAAAGCTTTCTTTTAGAAAAAAAACAAAATGACTAACATTGTTTTTAACTGCTTATATTATCGTATTTTTTTAACAATTCCTAGGCAACTTGGGCTTAGACAATCATCACGTAACATGACGAAATCCAGTCTGCGATCCACTAAGATCACCGTCTCCTCGCGAAGCGAAGCAAACTGCTTATTAAATCGTATTTTTATTAAACTCAAATAGATTTTATTGCTTCTGGCTCGAACATGGACAGATAAGCTGTCTAATTTTGAGCATGTAAGCCATTTTTGCGATTCCCTGGAACACTCAAAACTTCAATGTTATTTTACCGAATTTATCAAAAAAATGCGCAATAACGGAAAGTAACTTCTCCCAAAAAAAAAAAAAAACACAAAAAAAGGAAAACGTTTTCGATCTGGCTGCTTGGGTTTTCGTCCAATCGATCTAGTATTAGGGATTTACGCACAGTAAAGTTAAGTTATTCAGTCCTTGTGAATATATTCTTAAGAAAGCTGTTACACTACGGCAAACAAACAAACAAACAAACTCACACTTTTTGACAGTTTACCAGTTTGCCTGGATTTGTTTGTACAAACGTCAGCCTGGGTTACATTTTGCCTTGTTTGCGAGTTTGGCAAACTGTCAAACACGAAAAAGTGCGAGTTTGTTTGCGGTAGTGTAATGGCTCCTTTAGTTTTCAACATTCTGAAAACAACATTTCCCAAAATCCGTCTGATTTACTTTTTGGAATGTGAGCAATTCTCTTCGAAATCGTTTTTTTTTCATCAATTTTAATGTTTGTATTTTTCAGTCCGGCTGAAACTTTTTTGGTGCTTTCTGTTTGCTCAAAGAAACCATTTTGCATCATTAGTTTGTCGATATAATTATCAATACAAATTTGGCAGCTGTCCATATAAAAATGATTTATGAAAATTCTAAAATCTGTATTATTGGAAGGAATTTTTTGATCGATTTGGTGTCTTCGGCAAAGTTGTAGGTTTGAATACGGACTACACTGGAAAAAAATGATACACGGTAAAAAAAATTGGTGATTTATTTAACTTTTTGTCACTAAAACTTGATTTGCAAAAAAACACTATTTTTATTTATTTTTTATTTTTTTATATGTTTTAGAGGACATCAAATGCCCACTTTTCAGAAATTTCCAGGTTGTGCAAAAAATCTTTGACCGAGTTATGAATTTTGTAATCAATACTGATTTTTTTTAAATCGAAATAATGGTCGTAAAAATTTTTCAACTTCATTTTTCGATATAAAATCAAATTTGCAATCGAATAGTACTTTAGTGAATATTTGATAAAGTGCACCGTTTTCAAGTTAAATCCATTTTTAGGTGACTTTTTTGCAAATAGTCGCAGTTTTTCATTTTTTTTAACCCTTTCAGGCCTGATGGGTCATATATGACCCATACCGAAATTCGGTTGTATAAAATCACACAGTGCTCAAAACATATAACATTGTTCAGCAAAGTTGTAATTTATGAGTTTCTCTACCTAGGAAAAAATGTTTGAGTGGTTGTTAATGGCCTTTTTGACGACCTAGAACATCCTGAAAACCTGAAATTTGGAAACTTCAGAAAATGTTGAAGATAATTCAGGTTTACATCGATTTTTCAAGGCAAATGAAGTTAAGTTATTACCAGTCACATCCTCACGACCATTTGGGACCACTTCGATCCCTTTGGATCTCTTTTGGGATGATCTAGGTCCTCCAAAGTGTCCTGGAATACAGATCTTGGAGTCTACCGCCGTAACAACACGATTCTACCAAGTTTCCGATTATGGTTCATATTCAGTGATGTCCCTGGGACCCGTTGGCAACACTATGAGCTATGTGGATCACTTTTGGGATGATCTGGGTCCTCCAAAGTGTCCTGGAATACAGATCTTGGAGTCTACCGCCGTAACAACAAGATTCTACCAAGTTTCCGATTATGGTTCATATTCAGTGATGTCCCTGGAACCTTTTGGCAAAACTATGAGCTATGTGGATCACTTTTGGGATGTTCTGGGTCCTCCAAAGTGTTCTGGAATACAGATCTTGGAGTCTACCGCCGTAACAACACGATTCTACCAAGTTTCCGATCATGGTTCATATTCAGTGATGTCCCTGGGACCCATTGGCAACACTATGAGCTATGTGGATCACTTTTGGGATGTTCTGGGTCCTCCAAAGTGTCCTGGAATACAGATCTTGGAGTCTACCGCCGTAACAACACGATTCTACCAAGTTTCCGATCATGGTTCATATTCAGTGATGTCCCTGGGACCCATTGGCAACACTATGAGCTATGTGGATCACTTTTGAGATGTTCTGGGTCCTCCAAAGTGTCCTGGAATACAGATCTTGGAGTCTACCGCCGTAACAACACGATTCTACCAAGTTTCCGATTATGGTTCATATTCAGTGATGTCCCTGGAACCTTTTGGCAACACTATGAGCTATGTGGATCACTTTTGGGATGTTCTGGGTCCTCCAAAGTGTCCTGGAATACAGATCTTGGAGTCTACCGCCGTAACAACACGATTCTACCAAGTTTTCGATCATGGTTCATATTCAGTGATGTCCCTGGGACCCATTGGCAACACTATGAGCTATGTGGATCACTTTTTGGATGTTCTGGGTCCTCCAAAGTGTCCTGGAATACAGATCTTGGAGTCTACCGCCGTAACAACACGATTCTACCAAGTTTCCGATCATGGTTCATATTCAGTGATGTCCCTGGGACCCGTTGGCAACACTATGAGCTATGTGGATCACTTTTGGGATGATCTGGGTCCTCCAAAGTGTCCTGGAATACAGATCTTGGAGTCTACCGCCGTAACAACAAGATTCTACCAAGTTTCCGATTATGGTTCATATTCAGTGATGTCCCTGGAACCTTTTGGCAACACTATGAGCTATGTGGATCACTTTTGGGATGTTCTGGGTCCTCCAAAGTGTTCTGGAATACAGATCTTGGAGTCTACCGCCGTAACAACACGATTCTACCAAGTTTCCGATCATGGTTCATATTCAGTGATGTCCCTGGGACCCATTGGCAACACTATGAGCTATGTGGATCACTTTTGGGATGTTCTGGGTCCTCCAAAGTGTCCTGGAATACAGATCTTGGAGTCTACCGCCGTAACAACACGATTCTACCAAGTTTCCGATCATGGTTCATATTCAGTGATGTCCCTGGGACCCGTTGGCAACACTATGAGCTATGTGGATCACTTTTGGGATGATCTGGGTCCTCCAAAGTGTCCTGGAATACAGATCTTGGAGTCTACCGCCGTAACAACAAGATTCTACCAAGTTTCCGATTATGGTTCATATTCAGTGATGTCCCTGGAACCTTTTGGCAACACTATGAGCTATGTGGATCACTTTTGGGATGTTCTGGGTCCTCCAAAGTGTTCTGGAATACAGATCTTGGAGTCTACCGCCGTAACAACACGATTCTACCAAGTTTCCGATCATGGTTCATATTCAGTGATGTCCCTGGGACCCATTGGCAACACTATGAGCTATGTGGATCACTTTTGGGATGTTCTGGGTCCTCCAAAGTGTCCTGGAATACAGATCTTGGAGTCTACCGCCGTAACAACACGATTCTACCAAGTTTCCGATCATGGTTCATATTCAGTGATGTCCCTGGGACCCATTGGCAACATTATGAGCTATGTGGATCACTTTTGAGATGTTCTGGGTCCTCCAAAGTGTCCTGGAATACAGATCTTGGAGTCTACCGCCGTAACAACACGATTCTACCAAGTTTCCGATTATGGTTCATATTCAGTGATGTCCCTGGAACCTTTTGGCAACACTATGAGCTATGTGGATCACTTTTTGGATGTTCTGGGTCCTCCAAAGTGTCCTGGAATACAGATCTTGGAGTCTACCGCCGTAACAACACGATTCTACCAAGTTTCCGATCATGGTTCATATTCAGTGATGTCCCTGGGACCCATTGGCAACACTATGAGCTATGTGGATCTTTTTTGGGATGTTCTGGGTCCTCCAAAGTGTCCTGCAATACAGATCTTGGAGTCTACCGCCGTAACAACACGATTCTACCAAGTTTCCGATTCTGGTTCGTATTCAGTGATGTCCCTGGGATCCTTTGGCAACACTCGGAGCTATGTGGATCACTTTTGGGATGTTCTGGGTCCTCCAAAGTGTCCTGGAATACAGATCTTGGAGTCTACCGCCGTAACAACACGATTCTACCAAGTTTCCAATTATGGTTCATATTCAGTGATGTCCATGGGACCCTTTGACGAACACGAGAAACCAATCCGCGGACGTGGAGATAAGTGAGATTGAGGGGAAACCTCGTATATTTTTGACCCATATAGAGTTCGATACCGATCATATAGCCCAATTTTCAGCTCGAATTTTGCCTGAGACTATGTTAGCGAGTAGAAAGTTGCAGTTGTGGCATTTCTCCGTGTATTGCTGCAGAGTTTTTCAATGCTCAGATTCAGCCGCCCACAGATCGTTCGAGAGATTGAATGTGTTGGGTTTTGGGAGGTTTATGACTTGAACAAATTCAACTAACGCTGCAATCAAAATCCTCCCTCGACCGTCACCTACCCCTTTTGCCTCGCCAGATGGGATTCAAGCCATCCTTTCGCTTACAAAGCGAAACCCGCCAGGAGCTGGCACCCTTTAGCATTACTAGACTCCAAGAACTGTATTCCAGGACACTTTGGAGGACCCAAATCATCCCAAAAGTGATCCACATAGCTCATAGTGTCTCCAATGGGTCCCAGGGACATCACTGAATATGAACCATAATTGGAAACTTGGTAGAATCGTGTTGTTACGGCGGTAGACTCCAAGATCTGTATTCCAGGACACTTTGGAGGATCCAGAACATCCCAAAAGTGATCCACATAGCTCCGAGTGTTGCCAAAGGGTAGAATCTTGTTGTTACGGCGGTAGACTCCAAGATCTGTATTCCAGGACACTTTGGAGGACCCAGATCATCCCAAAAGTGATCCACATAGCTCAGAAGGTTGCCAAAAGGTTCCAGGGACATCACTGAATATGAACCATAATCGGAAACTTGGTAGAATCGTGTTGTTACGGCGGTAGACTCCAAGATCTGTATTCCAGGACACTTTGGAGGACCCAGATCATCCCAAAAGTGATCCACATAGCTCAGAAGGTTGCCAAAAGGTTCCAGGGACATCACTGAATATGAACCATGATCGGAAACTTGGTAGAATCGTGTTGTTACGGCGGTAGACTCCAAGATCTGTATTCCAGGACACTTTGGAGGACCCAGATCATCCCAAAAGTGATCCACATAGCTCAGAAGGTTGCCAAAAGGTTCCAGGGACATCACTGAATATGAACCATGATCGGAAACTTGGTAGAATCGTGTTGTTACGGCGGTAGACTCCAAGATCTGTATTCCAGGACACTTTGGAGGACCCAGAACATCCCAAAAGTGATCCACATAGCTCATAGTGTTGCCAAAGGGTCCCAGGGACATCACTGAATATGAACCATAATCGGAATCTTTGTAGAATCGTGTTGTTACGTCGGTAGACTCCAAGATCTATATTCCAGGACACTTTGGAGGACCCAGAACGTCCAATAATGAAATGTAACTTTTTTTTGCCTGTTTCTGTTTACTCACGGAAAAAATGAACTACTGGTACCAAAATTGTAGATTAACACAGCTCAGAAAAATTCAGGCCTGAAAGGGTTAAATTAGTGCACATGTTTGCCCACTTTTGAAAAAAATATTTTTGAAATGCTGAGAAAATTCTCTATATTTTGCAATGTTGAACTTTGTTGATACGACCCTTAGTTGCTGAGATATTGCCATCAAAGTGTTTAAAAACAGGAAAATTGATGTTTTCTAAGTCTCACCCAAACAACCCACCATTTTCGAATGTCGATATCTCAGCAGCTAATGGTCAGATTTACAATGTTAAAAAATGAGAAATTCGTGAAATTTTCCGATCTTTTCGAAAAAAAATATTAAATAGTAGTTTATGCAACAAGTTGCAAAAAGAGGATTATTTCAGCATGAGTCGTACATTTATCCAACGAGGTTCCCCGAGTTGGATAAATACGAAGAGTGCTGAAAAACCAAGTTTTGCAACGAGTTCCATACAACATTTTTTGCAATTCCAAAAAAACACACACTGAGTGAAATTTTATGTCAAATTTTCATGTATTTTGTCAATAAATCGTTTAAATAAAAAAATGTTGAAAAGTGTTTTCGAAACAAGTGCACCCATTTGAGTGCTGAAAAGTAGAACTTTTCAGCATTTATTTTGAAAAGTGTTGCTATTCGATTCTGTTATTTTTGGTACAGAAAAGTAGGCTATTTCATCGTTCAAGAATGACGGGAAAAGTGAGTAGTTTCACGATGGAATTGCAAAAAGAAATTTATAGCAAGAGCGTAATATTGAATTTTTGGCCCTTTTGAAATGTTAGTCTTGATTTAATTTTTTTGAAAATATTCTTTTCGAAAAGATCGGAAAATTTCACGAATGATTCATATTTTAACATTGTAAATCGGATCATTAGTTGTTGAGATATCGACATTCGAAAATGGTGGGTTGTTTGGGTGAGACTTAGAAAACATCAATTTTCTTGTTTTTAAACTCTTGCATGGCAATATCTCAGCAACTAAGGGTCGTATCAACAAAGTTCAAAAAAGCAAAATATAGAGAATTTTCTCAGCTTTTCAAAAATATTTTTTTCAAAAGTGGGCAAACATGTGCACTAATTTTAAAAAAATTAAAAATTGCTACTATTTTCAATAAAATCACCTAAAAATGGATTCAACTTGAAAACGGTGAACTTCATCAAATTTTCACTAAAGTACTTTTTGATTGCAAATTTGATTTTACATCGAAAAATGAAGTTGAAAAATTTTTACGACCAATATTTCGATTTTTTTAGAAATCAGTATTGATTAAAAAAAATCATAACTCGGTCAATGATTTTTTGCACAACCTGGAAATTTCTGAAAAGTTGGCATATGATGTCCTCTAAAACAAATAAAAAAATAAAAAAAATAAAAATAGTGTTTTTTTTTGCAAATCACGTTTTTGTGACAAAAAGTTAAATAAAAAATCATCAAAAAAATTAACCGTGTATCATTTTTTTCCAGTGTAGTCCATGTCCATACCTACAACTTTGCCGAAGACATCAAATCGATCAAAAAATTCCTTCAAAGATACAGATTTTTGAATTTTCATACATCATTTTTGTAGGGATAGCTTCCAAATTTGTATGGAATATTATATGGACAAAAAAACGCAAAATGGCTTCTTTGGGCATACTGAAGGCACCAAAAAAGTTTCATCCGGATAAAAAAAATATAAAAATCAAAATTGAATGACAGAAATCTGAGAGAACTGCTCATATAGAATGTATGGACAAACAACTTGCCGCAGAGTTATGATTTAAAAAAAAAACATGTTTTTTTGAGAAAATAGAAATGTGTGTTATTTTTTTAATTAAATTTTTAATACAAATTCAATATCAAATTTGCAATCACAAAGGACTTTACATACTTTTTTATAAAGTGCACCGTTTTCAGGAAAATATTGATCTTTGGTAAAAATCGAACATTTGTATGAAAAATTTAAAATTAATTTTAAGATGCAAAATCAACAATGCGTTGGTGCACATTGTATTCCTTAAAAAAATAAGTTTTTTCAAAACCTATTTTTCCAAAGCTACAGTGAACTCTCTTGCTATCGATCTTCTCGATATCAATATTGCTCCAGCTGTCAATAAATTTTTCAGTTCCTTCAAATAGATTGCTCTGATTTTTTTTTCTATAATTTGATAACGTGTTACGCTCCATACAAAATTTTTAAAATTTGTATAGAAATTTTGTTACGAGGGGGGAGGAGAGAGGGGGTCTAAAAATCCGATTTTTTGCGTTACGTTAAAAAAGAACGCTCCCACAGTTGATTGCCTGTTAAATTACATGCTGCTTGTATTTTAACAGGCATGTTTTTTTTTCATTACTTCATAACTGCCATTTTGGCCGCCATCTTTGATTTAAAACTTCTTAATCACTTTAGCGTAATTTAAGTATCATACTTTTGAGCACAACAAACAAAAATATGTCAACGGAAAAAATGATGATTCGATTACCCGAAGTGAAATTTTGTCAAGGCCTTCGGATAATCGAGTCTGGACTGTATTGAACATATTTTTATTTTTTCAAAGATGTTCCATCACTCAAACCCACCGTACTCACCTGCACACACATCCACCTCCCAGCCAGCCGATGTTGACAATCGACCAAAGAAAAGAGTTCATTCACTCCCGTTTCATTCACTATCACCGCCGGCAACGTGTGTGTGTGCAGACTTAAGCCACTTCACCGTTTACTCTCGCACTCTGTTTGTAAATAACAGAACACCTTCATCTTGGCACTATCAATCAGACCCACAAACATTTCTCTCTTTCTCTCTCTCCAACACAGTCGCAAACTGCGCTCTCTCCCGCTCTCGTTCTGCTCGCGGGACTCTTTTTCCACTTACCAACCGGATTCCGTTTCGTCGATCGGTCAGTCGTGCTCATTCATCCGTCCGGGACCGTTCGCGTAGCCGAATTTCGAGTTCCGTTCCCCGTTCGGTGGAATTATCTCACTACTTTAATTCGCGTCGCGCGTCCTTTTTCGCTCAAATTTCGGCTCGTGGCAGGCTGACTGTCGCCCGACGATCACCGGTGTGAGTGAGTTCTGTCAGAAAACGGTGCAAATTTGACGTTTCCGCGCGAGCTTGACTGGCCTACTAGCGTCGCGGTCTCCAGAGTTTCGCAATCGAAGTTGGGCCCACCGGGTTGTTGAAAAACACTGATTAACACTCAAAAAAAGTTCACAAAAGACGGAAATATTTCGACTTTCGACCTCAAATCGGTGGGCAAAGTTTTTGCGCGACCCGACTCACTCACTGACAGTGCGTTTGGGTGGTATTTTTAACAAGCCTCGCGCGCGCACAGCTTCGTCGCGTTCAAGAAGTTTGTGGGCCGATTGAGAGCGAGAGAGAGAGAGCGAGAGGCAAGTGGGTGTGGGTGTGGGTGCGAGAGGCGCGGGCGACCCTCATCGAAGCAGCGCGACGCGTTCTGTGTGTGTGTGCGGTGTGGTGACAAGTGAACGCAGCACGATCACAGAAAGAGAGCAAAGAAGGAAGAGGAGATCGCCGAAGAGAGAGAAACGAGTGATCGATCAAGTGATCGCCTTTTGCTGGTGTGAGTGAGAGGTGGGCGACAGCATAAAAGAAGGGTGAGAGAGAGGAAGGAGAGAAAGAAAAGAAAAGGGAAGAAAAGTGCTGTCTCAGTGATTTTTTTTCGTCGTTTGTCGCTCACGATCGCGGAATGTTTGTATTTTTCTTCCGAATCGGAAAGTATTAAATCACCCACACGGGGGTTGTGTTCGATTTTTGAGAGTTTGTGTGTGGGAATGTGTCACGGTTTGGTTCGGTGCAAAGTGAATCAAAAGTAGCGGCGACGGCGACTGAAAAGCGGTCAAGAGGTTTATGAGTTTGACAAGAAGGTACACAAACACAAAGATCGCGGAACAGCGGGAGAGAAGAGACATTGGAGATTTAGGAAATTCTTCGCAAATACAAAAAGGGACTGAGAGAATACGCTGAAAAGGTAAGAAAACTTTGAATTTACATCATTTATAACATTTTAGCAAGATTTCTTTTTTTTTTTACTGAATGGAAAATTATCAAAAAAAAAAAAAAAAAATTACTAATTATTGATGAGAAAAGTCGTTCTAATGTAACGAAATGGCCTACTTATCTTCACATAAAATAACAGTGCTGAAAAGTTAATTATATCAAAAAGTTCATCTTTTCAGCACTTATCTGGGAAAATGATACTTTTCGACACTTTTTTTTAGTTGACCAAACATACCGACGCAATACTGAAGCGAAAAATATTAATGGATTCTTTATGAAATCCTTCACAAAAATCAAAAAAAAAAAATTATGCGGTACTCCAAATTTTATCCAAATCTGTTGAACCTCGTTTTATAAATGTAAAACTCGTGTTGAAAAAAACATCATTTTGCAACTCGTTGCAATATTCGATTCTGATTGTTATTATGAAGCTGTAAGGATGAAAAACCACAAATAAAAAAATAAAAAAAGTTAATGTTAGATTTTCACTCATTTAAAGTTTGAAGCATTATTTTTAATATTTTTTCAATTATTTTAACATAGAAAAAAACATAGAAAAATTATAGCTAAAATAAAAAAAAATGAGATTTTAACCGATGAACTTTTTGGATTAAATAACTATAAAACTTCTACAATTACAAATAAATGTTTATTTCTGAATCAGTTTCTCTGAATTAAAAATTTATAATTTTTACCACAAATTATCCCAAATAAATTTTAGAATAAAAATATCCTGGAAACATTCTACAAATCTGGAGTTTTTTTTTTGAAAAGGACCAATAAACCAAATTTTCAGTTTTTGCTTTTTGGGTGTTTTTCAATACCCCTGACTCAAGGCGGTTTCAAAAACACCCAAAAAGCAAAAACTGGAAATTTGGTTTATTGGTCCTTTTAAAAAAAAAACTCCAGAAATTCTTCTTTAAAAAATCATTCGAATGATCTACTCTCTCTCTGTTTGAGGTACGAAACGACCACAACTAAAATTTTGAGAAAAAAAACACCGAAAGAGAGGAAGAAGGTAACAAGCACCACAAATCTCAAGCAAGGAAAAATTGTTAAAAGATGAAAAAGCAAAAAAAAAAAACATTTTCATTCCTTCCTCTTTCACGTTCGTTTCGTGAGAAGACTCAGACTGTGATCAATAGCAGCAGCAACAGCAATAACAATACAATTTCAACGTGAATAATGCTCATGAAAGAGAGAATAGAATGAAAGACGACAAAAGCCGGAGAAAGAGTCCAATATGTCTGCATGTCCTATGTGTGAGTATGTGTTCATGTGTGGAGATTGGAATTTCGCCTGTCCGCCGTCGTCGCCGCAGGTTCGGCAGCCTCGCGGCTTGGAGGCTGCTCGGGTTGGCCACCGCATTGCTGAGGAACCCAGCTTCGGAGATTTCAGGAAAAAAGATGATTGGAGTCTCTCGCAATTCGTAAGACTTTTAGTTGAACTTACTTGCTTGGCAGGCGTTGCTACTTCCCTGGTTGGCTTGTTTAGTCTCTTACGGGTTGTGATTTGTTATGATTGTAGCGATTGTTGAACGATCGGTCAATTGTGTGTTCCGTACGAATGATCGCACAAGCTGCAAACTAGGTAAACATTGTGCCTGATTGAATGATTTAACAAGATGTACGATGTAAACAGGGCAGTGTTTTAGAAGCTGGTATTTATTTTAATATTCTGCGGTTTAAAATGTAGTTAAATTCAGTTTTGCTTTTGCCATTGAAAAGCTATAGCAACGTGCACATTTATCAGAGCTTTTGCGCCAAGATTTTTGTCACAGACATTTTAGTATCTTCAAAAGTACGGGTACTATCGATATGCTTTTTATTCAGCCCCTAATGTAATATCTACAAATTTACAACAATGTTTGCCAATTTTATACAAGCAGATTGTTGAAGGATTGGGTTCGTAAGTTTGACAATTTTGGGTTACGAAAACAACAACTTCCTTAGTTGCTGTGCATGTGCTAGGGTGTTTTAACCAAACAAAAAAGTTCTCAGATTACGCCAATCCGAGGTTCCCCTTGTAGAGGATACCCATTGGGACTCTCATGCCAAAAATCAGCCCATTCACCCTTCAAAAGCATCGCATTGTCCTTAGTATGCTATGACGGCTAGGTGAGAACCACGACGCCACATATTAGACGGCGAACACGTGACAGAGCATACACTCAAGTTTTGGCTCGGAAACATTCTTTAAAGTAGTACATTATAATTATTGATGTTCCTTGTTGTTCCCGGACCTGTAGGAACGATTGAACGAAAAAACAAAAAAACCCCATCGTAAATTTCCATGTAAATTTTAAAACGTAGGGGACAGGTCAATTTTCAACAAATGGGCTGATATTTGGCATGAGAGCCCCCGGCATCTACAAGGGGAGCTTCGGTTTGCCGTAAACTAAAAACTTGTTTGTTTGGTTGAAACACCCTAATGTGCAGGCGTTGCAATTTTTGATACTTGAAAATGACACATTTGCAACTGTTTTCAACCCTTTTTTTATTTTATTTATTTATTTTTTTATTTTTCTTTTTTTTATATTGGGTTTAAGAAAAATCATGTGTAAATCAATTATTATAATTGTAACAGTTCTTCAATTCAGCAAAATTTGGTTTAAAATGCACTTTTTGTATATTTTATTATTTGACTGTTTGTTCCAAAAAAAATATAAAAAAAATTGCATGCTTATTTTTAAAATATTTGGGCACTCTACGAAATCGGTTTTATTTTTAGAACTTTAATTTTTGTATTTTTTAATCCGACTGAAACTTTTTTGGTGCCTTCGGTAAGCCAAAAGAAGCCATTTTGCATCATTAGTATGTCCATAAAATTTTCCATACAAATTTGGCAGCTGTCCACACAAAAACGATGCGTGAAAATTCAAAAATCTGTATCTTTTGAAGAAATTTTTTGATCGATATTTAAGTTTTACAACCGAATGTGTGATGAAACTTGCACAATTTTTTATAATAAATGAGCACCATAGTTTCTTTTAAAGAGATTGTTCTTTGTTCGATCGATACAATTTTCAAATTATGAATATTGCAACATTATTAATTTTCTGTACGTTCTCGCAAATCTACATTTCTTTTATTTTGTTTATATGGATTCAGCTTTATCCATGCATTCTCTATGCCAAAAGAAGACATTTTGCGTCATTACTTTTTTTTTCCATACAAGTCTCCATACAAATTTGTGTACTGGTCTTACAAAGTGGTCATGTGAATTTTAGAAAATCTGTATCTTTAGAAGGATTTTATCAGAGCGATTTAGTGTCCTCTGCAAAATTTTCAGGTTTTGATTACTGTGACTACTTCGAAGATGCCATGAGTTTTTTTCTTAGAATAGAAGTAATACATAACAAAAACTTGCTGCAAAAAGTCTTGGAAAATTCTTGGAATTGCTGAACAAAATTGATAAAAAAATCCTTGACTGTCAATCCTTGAGTTTGATGATTTCATCACATTTTTTTTAAATTTCGAGACACAATTAACATTCCAACGCCCAAGGCTCCAAAAAAGTTGGAACGGTAACTTCAACTCAACGGATCTCGGGCATAACTCAACCAATCAAGATGATTCTTCTTTCCAGTGATTTGTTAGGATGTCTAGATGATTCTAGAACTTTGCAGAACTTAATTTGATCAAATCTGTAATTTTTGCGATTAAAAACATCGTTCCAACTTTTTTTTTCGCGTACAAAAAAAATTCGCCAAAAATTCCGCGGAGGCAGTCGTTTTGAAAAAAGGTGGAACGATGTTTTCGGTCGCAGAAATTACAGATTTGATCAAATTAAGTTCTTCAAAGTTCTAGGATCATCTAGACATTCTAACAAATCACTGGAAACAAGAATCGTCCCGATTGGTTGAGTTATGCCCGAGAACCAGCGAGTTGAAGTTACCGTTCCAACTTTTTTGGAAGGCTTGGGCGTCCGTGTAAGTTGGACATGCGTTGGGCGTTCCAGTGTTAATTTAGATTAAAATTCCTATAGGCGCTCGAAATGGTTCCCATCTTTTTAATTCACTAAATTAAGTTTTAATTTCCAAAGTTAGTATTTTTTTCAATTTTGGATTTTTTGATTCTTTTGCGCCAGTGTTTAGGACGGTGCAAATTCTGGTACCGGGTTTTTGAAAAAAAGGATTTTTGTTAATCTTAAAATATTGTAAACGGGAAAAACTATTTTAGGGTCAAGCCTAATAAAAATAAAAAAAATGTTCAAGATATGTGTTTTTGCTCTTATAAAATAATAGGTTTAGTGGAAAAAAAATATCAGTTTTTGATAGAAGAGACGGAAAATTTCACAAAGGTTTTATTTTTCATCAATGAAAATCGAATCAATAGTTTCCGGGATTTCGTCAGGTGAAAAGGTAACAATTACGATTAATTGTGTGACACTCAGGAAAAATATTTTTAACAAATTTCAACTTAAGGAGGCTGTTATAAAAGAAGTTTGAGTTGCAAAAAATATATATTGCAGATTTTTAACATAAAAATACGTAAAGAGCAATTCCAACTCAAATCGGGAATTTTTCTGGTACTTTTGTACCCGACCCTCTCCGATTTCAATGAAACTTTTTAGTCATGTTATCCTGGGCCTATAAAAGCCATTTTTGCGGAGCCAATTGTACTAGAAAATAACATTTGAGAAGGGCGTAAGTTATTTAAATATTGTTGTATTTTGTAATTTAAAAATCACTGTACAAAAATCAAAAACAAACTTGAAGGAAATTGGTCGAGCTTTCTGAAAAAAATACACTGAAATAAAAATACACGCCACTTTTATGAGATTTTTTGATTTTTTGGTTTAAAGGAAAATTTTAAGTTGATGTCACGATTTTATTTCGTTCAAAATTTTTGAGGAAATAACCTTAGATGTTACAAAAAGACTCACGAAAAATGCAGGATTTTATGTCTCTCCTGAAAAAATACAAAAATCATTTACTAAAACTGTTTTTTTGAAACGTGGTCTAAACAAAAAAAAAACTGGTAGTGGGGATCTTTTTCCCAGACAATTTTACATGAAAGTCAAAATATAAATGTAGAAAAAAAAAGGTTTTTTGGTAACTTATGGGAAATAGGACGAGCTTTCCGGTAAAAAAATTCACGATACTGAAAAATCGAGTCTTTCATATAGAAATTGACAAAAACCACCAAAAACCCTATTTTTCAACATTTTAATTTTCAATACAGCTGTAACTTCACAAGGATTGCACATAGGACAATCGTCAACACAGAGACTTTTTAGTAAAATTGTCTAAGAAATCGATTCTCACTACCGGTTTTTTTTTTTTAATTTCGACGTTTAGACCACTTAAAAAAAAACAGTTTTAGAAAATGATTTTGATTTTAGGAGAGACATACCATCCTGCATTTTTCGTGAGTCTTTTTGTAACATCTTAGGCTATTTCCTCTAAAATTTTGAAAAATAATCGTGACATCATCTTAAAATTTTACTTTTAAACATAAAAATAACCAAATCTCATAAGCGCGGCGTGTATTTTTATTTCAGTGTATTTTTTCCAGAAAGCCCGTCCAACTTCCTACAAGTTTGCCTTTGACCACTTTTTGATACAATGCAACGGCTTCGAAATACATTTTTTTAAGTTACAAAATACAAAAATATTTAAATAACTTACGCCCTTCTCAAATGTTATTTTCGAGTACAATTGGCTCCATATACACAAAAATGACTTATATAGGCCTAGGATAACATGTCTACAAAGTTTCATTGAAATCGGAGAGGGTCGGGTACAAAAGTACCAGAAAAAATCCTGATTAATAAAAAAAATGGAACTCAGATTGCACATTTGATTATGCATGTAAAAATGAGTGTAAAATTTTGTAATTTTCAAAAATCATAATTTTTCAAAAAATGTAAACTCCGGTGCCACTTGTTTCGCCATACCTAATTCTAGAGCAAAAAAATGCTTTTTGGTCCCTGTAACTATATTTACTAAGTCTCAAAAATTATATAAATACGTATTTTGGTAATTGAACTTTTGTTTTTTCCGTTTACCTAATTTTCCAAATATTCCAATTCATAACTCGCAAATTTGCCGAAGACACCTAATCGGTCAGAAAATCCCTTCTCATTTCCATTTAGTTTGGCCAGTCTTGAATTGCATGGCAACTTCTTTTGCCATAGGGAATGCATGCACAAAATTCAATCAAAATAATAAAAAAAAACATTCAAAAACCTCGGAAAAAATCTGAAATTCTAGAGAACAACTCATATTTACAATATTTAAGAAATTGTTGTTTTCAACCAAAAATTAGAGTACAGAAGATCCCATATTTCATGAAAACCGTGTGCTGAAAATAGGCACCTTCCCCCTAATCGCCCCTCTTCGTCGCCACGCCGACGCCGACGATGGACGAATCTGACGGACGTCTCGTCGTCGTCTACTAGAAAGAAGAGATCTTCACTTCAGTGCTACAGATGCTGGTGATCCAAGGTAGGAGAGCAATTCTCTACGAAATCGATCTTTTTTCTTCAATTTTAATTTTTGTATTTTTTAATCCGGCTGAAACTTTTTTGGTGCCTTCGGTATGCCCAAAGAAGCCATTTTGCATCATTAGTTTGTCCATATAATTTTCCATACAAATTCGGCAGCTGTCCATACAAAAATGATGTATGAAAATTCAAAAATCTGTATCTTTTGAAGGAATTTTTGATCGATTTGGTGTCTTCGGCAAAGTTGTAGGTATGGATACGGACTACACTGGAAAAATAATACACGGTAAAAAAATTTGGTGATTTTTTATTTAACTTTTATCACTAAAACTTGATTTACAAAAAAACACTATTTTTAATTTTTTTATTTTTTGATATGTTTTAGAAGACATAAAATGCCAACTTTTCAGAAATTTCAGGTTGTGCAAAAATCACTGACCGAGTTATGAATTTTTAATCAATACTGATTTTTCAAAAATCGAAATTTTGGTCGTAAAATTTTTCAACTTCATTTTTCGATGTAAAATCAAATTTGCAATCAAAAAGTACTTTACTAAAATTTTGATAAAGTGCACCGTTTTCAAGTTATAGCCATATTTAAGTGACTTTTTTGAAAATAGTCGCAGTTTTTCATTTTTTTAAATTAGTGCACATGTTTGCCCAGTTTTGAAAAAAATATTTTTGAAAAGCTGAGAAAATTCTCTATATTTTGCTTATTCGGACTATGTTGATACGACCTTTAGTTGCTGAGATATTGCAATGCAAAGGTTTAAAAACAGGAAAATTGATGTTTTCTAAGTTTCACCCAAACAACCCACCATTTTCTATCGTCAATATCTCAGCAACTAATGGTCCGATTTTCAATGTTAATATATGAAACAATTGTGAAATTTTCCGATCTTTTCGAAAAAATATTTTTGAATTTTCAAATCAAGACAAACATTTTAAAAGGGCGTAATATTGAATGTTTGGTCTTTGTGAAATGTTAGTCTTGATTTGAAAATTCCAAAATATTTTTTCGCAGAGATCGGAAAATTTCACAAATGTTTCATATATTAACATTGAAAATCGGACCATTAGTTGCTGAGATATTGACGATAGAAAATGGTGGGTTGTTTGGGTGAAACTTAGAAAACATCAATTTTCCTGTTTTTAAACCTTTGCATTGCAATATCTCAGCAACTAAAGGTCGTATCAACAAAGTCCAAATAAGCAAAATATAGAGAATTTTCTCAGCTTTTCAAAAATATTTTTTTCAAAACTGGGCAAACATGTGCACTAATTTAAAAAAATGAAAAACTGCGACTATTTTCAAAAAAGTCACTTAAATATGGCTATAACTTGAAAACGGTGCACTTTATCAAAATTTCAGTAAAGTACTTTTGATTGCAAATTTGATTTTACATCGAAAAATGAAGTTGAAAAATTTTACGACCAAAATTTCGATTTTTGAAAAATCAGTATTGATTAAAAATTCATAACTCGGTCAGTGATTTTTGCACAACCTGGAAATTTCTGAAAAGTTGGCATTTTATGTCTTCTAAAACATATCAAAAATAAAAAAATTAAAAATAGTGTTTTTTTGTAAATCAAGTTTTAGTGATAAAGTTAAATAAAAATCACCAAATTTTTTTACCGTGTATTATTTTTCCAGTGTAGTCCGTATCCATACCTACAACTTTGCCGAAGACACCAAATCGATCAAAAAATTCCTTCACAAGATACAGATTTTTGAATTTTCATACATCATTTTTGTATGGACAGCTGCCGAATTTGTATGGAAAATTATATGGACAAACTAATGATGCAAAATGGCTTCTTTGGGCATACCGAAGGCACCAAAAAAGTTTCAGTCGGATTAAAAAATACAAAAAAAAATCGAATGACCGAAATCCTAGAGAACTGCTCAGGAGGATGAGCGCTAGATAAACCAAACTGCCGACGCCAACCAAGTCGCGCGGTTCTCCCTCTAAGCGAACCGTTGATTGAAATATTGTTTACTCGCTCTAGTTACGGTTTGTTTTTTTGACAAACTGATGTGTGGGATGCATCAACACCACATCAACCACCGGTTCTAAATTTTACAAAGTAATTTGTCCACTTTGAAGGGGGGATCGCTTGAGTTCTTTCGGAATGATGGTGTGTTTCGCGGAAAGTTAGAACTTCAAAATTACACCCCTAATGAAATGATAGCACAACCCAGCATTTTCGAGCAGTCTCATCTCATTGAAAGAAGGAAAACAGAAGGACCATGCTCGAAGTTGCTGCTGCTGCTGCTGCTGCACATCCCAACGAGATTGCGTGACTACGATCTTCAAGGGCACTGCTGTCGGGGGGCCCCTAACCAACCTTCTCAAATGAATAGGGACCGAACCGACCTGCCACTGGCAAAAACGGAACGGATCTACACACCGCTGGCCGGGCCGTGGTGAAATTACCGTGCGAATGTGCACCGCGGTAACAACCTGCTAATTATATCTGCGCGAAGGGATTGCCGCCGCCATATTGCGGGTTGTGAGGGAACCCGGTGGTTACCCGTTGTTCCCGCACCCGGCCACGTTCCGCCGTCGGAACAAAAGAGATGCAATTTTGTACGTCCTCGTTGGCGCGCGCGTTCTTCGAGGTAGAGTTTGAAGCAATAATTAGTTTGGCGAAATGAGATTCAAGGCGATTTGCGTACCTTCTATACCGGAAAGTGCCCAATGATCTCGGAATCTGGCCGCTAGGTTCTAAACTTTCTCGTAATTTCGCTGCCGGCCATCGGGCATCACTACCATGAATCGATCCAGATAAGCTGTATACTATGTTATTGGTATGCTAATCATCTCTGCCACGTATTGACAAGTGAAATTATACCTGTCCGATTTGCCTGAGCCTGACCTTATCGAAACCTTATCGGAACTGGAATGGTACAGGCTGATAGCAATCTAGACACCATAATAAACCAGTGTGTCGATATTTGAGTGCCGGGCCCATCAGTTATTTATTTATATTTGCATTGCTTGCGGAGATTGCGCACGCCAAACCATTTTCGTATTGCAAGCTCTAATGTCTTCTTCAACGCCAAACTGCGATTGATTGATGGGTTTGGCTAATGTTTGTATGATTTTTCAGTTTGACTTCTATGAATGACATAAACGCTCCTCAAAAAGCAATCTTATCCAACCAAAATAAGCCCACATCAAATGCTAGTCTAGCTTAAGGCTATCACCGCGCGCATTATACGGTAGGCAGAGCCAATTTGTGAATGAATGTATTGCGCGTGCTGGTCCAAATCGGTCCAAATCGCGCGCGCATCACTTTCTGCATCGCACCCGCTTTATTAGGCGCGCGACTGATTTTGTTTTGGCTCAGCGCTATCAAACGTGTGCCATCGTGTGTGACATTTCCGGTGTTTGTTTTTATTTGGCTTCGGTTCTCCCCCGTCAACAAACCTGATCAAGTGAAAATTTCTTAAACGAAACTATCGCCGTCGCGACGAACAACACTCGCGTAAAAATAGTAGGCTTTGCGAGTATCGAAAAGGAAGCGTCCCGTCGCGCGGTTCTTGGCAAAAGAGCAGCGTTGAGTGATTTATTCGAGCTCGTTAGACACACTTTGGTGGGTCATCACTGGCTTTGAAGTTTTTTTTTCTTTTGATTCCTGATGTCGGAGAAGTGATTTAAAATCAAAATTTTAATCTTAAATTTTTCTATGAATTGAACTTTTCCACACCGATTGGAAACTTCTAGGTCTATCCACGACCGTTTGAATCCACAATAACAGGACAAAAAATATTTTTGTGAAAAACTTAAAAATTCAAAACAGTCCGGACTTGTTTATCCGAAGACTTTGGAAAATTTCACTTCGAATAATCGAAACATCGGATAATCGAATCACGACAAACATGTTTTTTCGCTGTCTTATTTTTGATTGTCAAGCATAAGTATGACCCCTAAACTACGCTAAAAAGATTTAGAATTTTAAAATCCAACATGGTGGACAAAATGGCGGTGATAAAATATTGAAAAAAAAAACCATTTTGTTAATTTATAGGCAATCAACTATTCAAATCTGACTGAAATGGGGTCGCAGAACACGAATTTGATGTTAAAAGTAAGAATATTTTAAAGCCCAAATAATGTAATCTTGCATTAACCGAGTTAGGATAAACGGCGAAAAAAACTATTTGCTGAACTGTACATGGAATTTCCACTGATATTCAAATTTTGAACGAGTGAAATCGTGATAAAAGTGATCATAATTGCATCTAAACGATATTTTGTTCAATTGCATGTACATTTATTTCTGCAAAACATACTTAAAACTGAATTCCTGGATTTACCTAATTGAATTTATTCTATTTGAAGCAAACATTATAACGTCATGATTCGAAATCCGGACACTTAGTAGCATCTCATTTTCGTTATAGCTGACAAAAAATCATGTAATAAGTTGGAAATGAAGAAATATCATCAGGATGTAGTATAAACAGTCATTTTTAAGAGAATGCATGCAAAATATGTCTTTTCTAACAATTTTTCATCAGAATTTGAAAATTAAAATGACTTGTTGTGCTTCGAATCCCGGACACTGATAAAATCTGATTCGAAATCCGGACACTTTTGCTTCGAATTCCGGACACTCGTTTTTGCTAATGAATCGCACAAATTTGGACTGAAATGTTAGTGAATGGCATTCTTTAGGTTTCAAATAAGCTGTTAACATCAAAACAATCGATATTTTAAATAAAAAAAATGCTTAAATTTAAGGAAATCAAAACCATAAATTTCTGCTTTGCCTTCCCGGTGCTTCGGACGCCTATGAAATATTTCACGTGAAATGTTTCGCATTTTTGGTAACCTTATAATTTTATTTTATTTAATTGTTTTGACATTAACTAAAGCGTTGAACGAAACTTTAAACTTTAAATGAAAGTTGATGTAAAAATTTATCAAATAACACAGTTTTGACATCCATAATGCGAACTTATATCCAAATAATTGATAAAACAAGATGAAGTGTCCGGGTTTCGAAGCGTCCGGGAATTCGAATCATGACGTTACTTCTCAAGTAACATACTAAACCAAAAAAAAAAATACAGAATATCAATGAAGTCTTCTGAAAAAAACCCGAAATTCTTCGGGTGTATATCCAATATAAGGTCCCAAAGCTCAAAATTTGGAAAATGCTTAAAAATGCCAAATTTCATTTAAATTGCTAAAATAATCGAGATCAAATACCTTTTTTAAATAAAAATATATGATTGAAGCAAACATATTTTTTGAGAAAAAGTAACATTTAAAACCTTTGTGGATAAAATATTTGTTTTATTTTAATATTTAGTAATGATTTCAGAAAATCCTAGAGTTTTCGCGGAAATTGAGGAATTTCACGAATTGCACGCTGCCTGCGAAATCGTGAAAATTCACTAACCCTAGTTATTATAGTTATGTTACAATGGAAGATTTGCAAAATAACAATATTTTTTTGAAAATATTAATCACAATATACAAATTTATTATTTTTTTTAAGAGTTGTGGTCTCAAAATTGTTGTTTGAAAAAAGTCTAAAAGTGCCCTATTTAATTAAAAATGCAGAAGTAAACGTTTAAAATACATTGTAAACCGTTCACAATCAATTGAACAAGTTTATTCAATGAAAATTAATTTTCAACAAAAAAAATGTTTTCCACCTGATATTTTAGGGCGAGGGGGGGTGATCTTGAATTTTTAGCCTGATGTATATTTTTAAGGATGACTCACCACATTTAACACCCTTACCAAAAATCATGATTTTCTAAGTTCAATATCCCATTTTTCATACGATTTTTACAGTTCAACCCATATAACCATTTTTGTGGTTGTAGTACCTGAACTCAAAAAATCGTATGAAAAGTGGGATATTGAACTTAGAAAATCATGATTTTTGGTAAGGGTGAACCTTCGTACGCCTAGAAATGAGCAGAAACCTGCAACAGAGACCACAAAAGACCCGGGTGTCGTTAAAGTGAATTGTTTTGCTTTTTTTTTGATATATTTTCTAAATCCATTGCTAATTTTATTCAAGAAAAAAAGGAAACAATTGCAAAAAAATAAATTCAGATAGAAAACAATCTATAAAAATCGATTGGAGGCCTAATTTGGACCACAGAACAGGAAAAAGACAAGAAACTTAAGGAATATAAATTTAAATATTTTCATAAATTCATTGATGTTTTGAAAATTTGTAAGATCACCATTACTGTAATGTTTTACCTTATCGCATTTTGTGATACTCGAGGGGAAGCATGGAATCACGTGCATTTTGAATTTTCCAAAACTAGTTTGTCTGTACCGAATGGTTTTTCTCCAAAGTTTGTATAGAAAATTAGAGCGGTTCGGTGCTCCTACACATTGCATGAAATTGTTGGGTTGTATGCAAGAGCGACGAACCGCCCTAACTCTCCATACAAACTTTGGAGACAAACCATTCGGTACAGACAAACTAGTTTTGGAAAATTCAAAATGTACGTGATTCTGGGGACCCCAAATTTTATTTTTGTCATTTTTTTTGTAGGTCAGTGTTATTTAAAAATCTATGTGAAAGAATTAAATCTTAAAGCACTTGTGTGCTATCTGGTGACAAATCCTATAATTTTACAATTTAAATGTCAAAAATAGCACAATTTATGGAATAGAATTAGTATTTCATTCATATTTGTATGATTGATTTTGGTTTTTGAATATCAAATATAAAAAAAAATTAATGACGGCTGATCTAAAAATCTAACTTAATATTAATGAAAACTATTGAGCTCAAAAATAGTTTTTTTTTGTAAAGGTAGTATTTAATTGCGAGAAACTTCACCGAAACATGTAAAACTTAAGGGTTCACAGCAACCAAGAAAGTTGCATAGGTACTTCTTATTCCAAAATTGTCAAACTTACGGACCCAATCCTGCAACAACTTAATTGTCAAAATAGTCAAACTTTGTTTTGAAGTTTATGTCCCTCGACTCTTGCCAAAATCAAGAGGGGGAAGGGGCAAACAAAAATAAAAAAAATAAAATTACAGGCCACGGTTTCAACATTTGAATGAAAAAAGGTTTTTTCAAATGCATTATACACCTGTCCAGTTGTTTTGCAATCATAAGTTTCCAAAATGTCTAAGTATTGACGAAAATTTTATGTTTGT
Source organism: Culex quinquefasciatus (assembly GCF_015732765.1). Classification (NCBI taxonomy): domain Eukaryota; kingdom Metazoa; phylum Arthropoda; class Insecta; order Diptera; family Culicidae; genus Culex; species Culex quinquefasciatus. The sequence goes on from NC_051863.1 coordinate 20,765,730, forward strand.
GAGAAAAAAAGCTTTTGCAGTGCTTTTTTTCTCACAAACATAAAATTTTTATAAAGGTTCAAAATATTTTTAAACAAGCCCAAATAAGCTAAATAGTATCATCAATGCAGAAAAAGGTGTTTTAGATTGTCTTGAGTTGATTAGACTTCTATTTCCATTGAAATTTTTCAGTTTTATGAAAAAAATTGCCCCCTGATTATTCGAACAAATTTAGAAGGGTGACATAAATTTTGAAAAATATTTGCAATGGAATAAATAACTTTGAAGACAGTACTTTAGGGGATGAATTAAAAATCACATCGATAGTTCCCGTAGTTTTGAAGATACTAAAATGTCTGTAACAAAAATCTAGGTCTAGTTGTCGTTTACCGTTAAACAGTTTTCTAAAAAAATGCGAGGTTCCGAAAAACACATTTAAGCCAGGCACCATATTTTTAACAAGTCGATTCAACTTGTGTTGACGAGAAGCTGAGAAATCATAATTGTTCATAATATCTTTTTAGAGTACAAGAAAAATTACAACACAATTTTCCAAAAAAACACTTTTTTATTCAACCGCAATTCTAAACATTAAATTGTAATAGACTTTACACTTAATTTAAAACGATATTAAAAAAAAATATTTTCAGTAAATTTTATGCCAAACTCAGCATCAGACTTCTCATGCAAATTGGTGCGATCCTGCCTTCATTCACGAACCGGCTCATTTAGACAGCTCGTCAATATTTACACTTACTTTGCGCACTGAATGTTTCGTTTGACAGTTTACATTTCGAATTTTTCAGTAGTTTACAATAACGGGTTTATGGCCGTGACGAGGGGCGAGACACTCGATGACATATTTTTTTTTCGCAGATAATAAATTATTTTCAAGAGCTACGCGTTGAAATTACCCAAAATTCTTCCGAAAACTGCACAGGGTCATATTTCATACCGAAACAATTTCAAGTGGTCATTTCCAATTAAAAACAACATTCCGTGAACGTGGTAAATTATGTCCACATTCCTCGAGATTTATATACTCTCTCGCGCTTAAGCACCACTTAGTTGAGCCATTTTCCGACCCTGCGTGTGCTGTGTTTACCTTTTCATATTAAAGAGCCAACGACATCGACCGCGTTCGAATCCAGTGCAAAGTGGGCAAACGTGAGTGAATGCATGTATCAAAAAATAATCATAAAATGGAAGTGCATTTCGAGCGAGACACAAACAAACAAACATCCTTCGCCGGGAAGAAGTCAAACAGCACGCCGGCAAGAAGCTGGAGATAAAGTTTGGGGAGGCACTTTTGAAAAGGGCTTATGCAATACTAGCAAAAATCGGCTTTTTTAATAATTAAAATATTTCGAAAATCAAATATCTTCAAAAAATATTAATAAATTTTTTTAACAGGTCTTTTTTTAAAACTGCGCTCGAAAGTGCATTCTCCACGACGACGCGACATCTGAAACGTACACCGCCGCCGCGGCGAGAGCTCTCTGAGTTGACGTAATCGTAAGCGTAGTGCCGTGCAGACCGGCCGGCCGGCCGGCTTGATTGGTCATTGTTGTTTACATTACGGAACGCGGAGTGGTGCTAACTGACAGTGTGCGACAACCGCCGGTAACAAGAAGCCACGACGGTGATGATGACGGCGACGACGGGGTGATAACGATGTACCGTGCTGCAATCAACATTAATAATAATAGTGGTCACTTTACTCTCGTTTAGAGTTAATATCTTGAGTTTTTCCTGTGTTATCAAAGGCTTTTTTGCTCAAAGAAAATATTTCTTTTCAAATCAACACAAATATAAAAAAAAATTCACTTCGGGTAATCGAATCATGAAAACAAAATTTCTTTCGTTGTCTTATTTTTGATTTAAATTCAAGATGGCGACCAAAAGGCAATCAAACATTCAAATTTGACTAAGATGGGGTCGCAAACTCCAATTTGATGTAAAAAGCAAGAAATTGAGAAAAAAAATCAAATAAAACAAATATTTTAAGTCATCATTCGATTATCCGAAATGGACCTTCGGATAATCGAGGCTTCGGATAATCAAGTCTAGGCTGTACAGTGGACTCTCTCATTGTCGATATTGAAGAGACCATAGAGAGCGGGAGTTATCAAATTATAGAACGAAAAATCGAAGAATGCTTCTTGAATTGACTGAAAGGTTTATTGACAGTTGGACCAATATTCAGAAGATCGAAAAAGACTGTATCTACAGAATTTTCAAAGAAAAAACGAAACATTTTATCAAACGTTAATATAACATGGTGATGCTCATTGTGTGGTCCAATCCAACACCCGCTGGCCGGCAGCGAAATTATGGGAAAGTATAATTTGTATCAGACTTGGGTTATGCTGATACAGCTTATCTCAGTCTCGGGTATTAGGTGGTGATAGCCCTCGCGCTGCTTCCAACGACCCATTTCAGAATGACAGAGCTCCTTGCGGTCCAATTCCGAGGTCGTTGGGCATTGTCCGGCCCCGCCTAAACTTAGAGCAAAAACCAGACGGGTTCTCGATCTATCTTTAAACTTCCAATCCCATCAGGCAAACAGGGATCAGCGCGTATTTAATTATTGTTGAAAATTTTTAAAATTTCAGTTCGGATAGATTTCACCAAGTTTCAGGATCGCCTGGTTGTCCAATTTCCACTATTTCCGACCGACCTCACCCGATCGTAGACCTAACTGTAGTTTTGCAACACTTCCTCTAGTAATAGATAAAACTGCTTGAGCGCTGCTTTATGTTTAATCACTTCCAAAAACATTGCTTTGCACACTACTTTTATTTTCTTTCACACTATTTGATTTTTGTCCAGATTTTTGTTATTATGCGTACACAAAAACAACAGGTTGAATACCACCCTTAAATCGAGCTAGCTCACATCCCACTAATACAACTGCAAGACTGAAACCACCGTCACGATTTGCTTGAACTGTCAAACCAGGCGTCGTAGAAATAAAAATCGCGAAAAAGTTGACCAATTCATAAAACTAAAGCCCATTACTATAAAACAAACGTTCAAATAATTGAAATTCCGCGGACCGCACAGCTCCACCTTTTGCTCTCGATGGCGCAGGGCTGCCAACTTCCAACATGGTGTTGCTCATTAATCATGCTACAATTAGGCCATTGTAAATTTTATTTCAAAAATCAGGAGACAAAAAAATGCTGAAAATTAAAACTTTCATTGAAAAAACTATTAAAAATACATTGTTTAACGTTTATTTTTGATTTTTTAAATTCTGAATGTTCATACTAAAGATCGGGTAAAGACATACCTGCAACTTTATGATTTTTTTCATTAATAAATCCTTTGATATTTTATAAATTACTGCTTGCAGCTTTACTGTGCACAGAAAAAAATATGTGAATTTACTCGACACGGAAAACATGAATCACATGTAAACACAGTTGATGTAAACTTGAGATTCGACGTAAACGGTTGAATCACACGTACATCAAATAACATTTAAATTTAAATGTTTGATGACGTGCAAAAGTGTTACATCATAAATGATGTAACATTCGGAAATATTTTTTTGTGTGTGGAAATGTTGTTAAAGGCATTTTGTGATACTTCTTGCTAAAAAGTTTTGAAGGTTGGGCTTGAAATTTAGTTTTTTTTTTTATCCAAAAATCAATGTATGACAAAAGGCTGAAAGACATAAGGTCGAATGGACAAAAGGTCGAATTAAAAAAAAAAAAATGATGTGAGCCTAATTGCATAAATATTGGAAAACAGCAATGGACAGGCGATTTGAGCGGTTTTCATTAATTTTACTCCAATTTTCTTGAAAATTCTTCAGAATAAAAACTGGTCCCCGGATTGTTGGAGAAAAGAGAGGTGGGAAGGGGGAGCAGTTATCTTTGAAAATATAAATAAATACAATTGATTTTTATTTATTTACAGCTATATCTTGAAGTCAAATTTTTCTAAGGATCTAATTTGACCATGAAGGATAGATCTAAAAAGGATAGAAAAGCTGCATTAATATTTAAGAAGCAAGACTTTTGTTATGTTTCGGAACTGTTTACATTTGAAAGAATTGAAAAATCTTAATGTTTTTTTAATAGTAAAATAAATACAGGTAAAATATTTTAGAAGTTTTATAAAAAAACGCTAATATTTGAAAAGAAATAAAAATTCACATAAACATAACGACAAACAAGAATAAGTTGGATTTAAAAAAACTAAATATGAACTTATTTTTTTTAGAAGTTTACCTTTTTTATTTTTTGAAGAACTGTTCATATTTGAAAGAATGGAAAAACTCACAAAAATATTATGACCATCAAGAATAGGTTGTTTTTTTTTTTTTAAATAAAAATAAACATCCACAATATTTAAGAAGTCACATTTTTTAAAGAACTGCTCATGTTTTAAAGGATAGGATAACTCACAATATTATTTCAAAAAATATTATTACAAAAACTAATATTTTTTATGGAATGGAAAACTTCTCTATTTGAAAAAAAACATTGCTGAAAAATGGATAAACTCTCAGAAAAAATCGAATTTGCTTGTAAGAAAATATTTTGTTCAAGTATATTTCAGAAGTTTGTAATTATTAATATTAGTTTAATTTTTTCACATTCGAACTTTTGTCCTTTCGATGTTTTGTCCATTCTACCTTTTTTTTTCACTTTCGACCTTAAGGTTGAACCATAAGGTCGAATGGACACCTTATGTCTTTTCATAAGAATGATTCTTCAACGATCCGTTTTTTTTAGGTATTTAACATCTTTTTGGTCTTTTTTACAAGAAAAGGATTTAATTACGATTCGAACCCTCGAATGCCCCATTCCGCTTAAGCTCAGCCATGAAAACAAGCCGTGGCCGAAACCAAACCGCGTAGAGTGGGAACTACAGTGATCAACTGAGATTACGTTAACGACGGGCCCCGATCGAAAACACGTTCTCACATCACACACTGGAGGAGTCGTTCTAGATAACTGCGTCCCGGCCAGAAGAGATATGCGCATTTAATCTTTTCAACAACGCAGCTCTGACCATCATCTCGGAGTGTTTGGAAATTAGAAGCTCTCGCGGCACGGTTCAAGAAGCTGCTCAAGAAGAAGTTCCTTCCCCGGCTGCCGCGGCCACTCCTGCCAGGTCCAAGGGATTAACGGAATGTTAATTTTCCTATTAACTAGAGACGCCTTTGGCCTTTCCCGTCGGTGGCTGAAGGCTTACGGTTGAGGAGCTGCAAGGAAGGAAGCGAAAGCTGTCGAACCTTGAGCTTCAGCAATCTTGCCAGAACTGTTAAAATTACTATTGTCTAAGGTCCACCTCCTCTTCTCAGGTTTCTCGAAGCTCAACCAGTGGTCAATAAAACGCGGTAGGCGCGAGCGCTGAGTCAGCGCAGTGGGGCCAGCTTTCGGGGCCAAATCACCGCTAACTAGATTGAAGGTCGCATCGCAACGTTGGCACCACTGTGAAGCAAAGATGGCGGCTGGGCACCTTGCGACGTTCACCTTTGCCTCTGCTGATGGAAGGAGGAAGACAGGAAGAGACCAATATTCTCGACGACGACCTGGGCACATGGGAATGGCCAAACGCCGCGGGTTCCAAACGATCGGGGGCCCCGTTTTTTTTTCGGCCTCAACTACTCAAGAGTGCTGTGTTATGCGTTTTGTTGCCTCTTCGATTTGGGTTTTGGAGAGCAGACTTGGGAAGCAGAAGCAGAAGCAGGGGAAGAAGCCGAATGTTGCGTGTTTTGTTTGCCGAAGAAGATGTGGGAAAGAGGCAAACTAAACAAAAATAACACAACAAAAAAAACATATCGGTGGAGCGCGTTGAGATATTCTAATTGCCGGCAGACATGAACCAATTAACAAATCTTCCTCCAGCCTGTGGAACCTCACCTTGCGTCCACGAGGTGCGATCGCGCCGGGCTGTGCGAAGAAAAATTAATTTCGAGAGAGGAATTTGGTGAGCAATTTTATCATTTAGCCGGGGCTGGAAGTTCCGTTTATCAACGGTTTTGGCGCGAAGCCATAATGGCGGCCGCTATAAAAATTGCCGACGCGCGGCGGCTGTCAAGCGACCGGTAGCCATTATGGCGTGCTTTGTTTTGACTCTGCCTTCCCAGATCTTAGCCGAGTCTGTCAGAACGAGACGCTGACAGAAGTGAGAAAATATTTGTTGTTAATTTATGCCCAAACTATTTGAAACACTCGTAACTTCTAACGAGAAAAAACTACCAGCGAACACATCAACAGAACAGAGAGCAAAAGGGGACCATAACCATAAACCAAAATCCGGGAGTAAAAATCGAAGATAAACAGTCCGGTGTCTGACAGACCGGGAACTACCTTCTTGAAGAGGGGCCGAAGAACTTCGAGGAAAAAAAAAGGGTGAGGATGTCGAAGACACCACACAAATCTCGTTAAAATGAGCGGATTAGGCGGCGCGCGCGACGAACCCTTCGTCACAGTAGGCTCTGGCTACTCAAGAATCTCGCCGGCCAACTGTGATTCGTAACGTAAGTTGTGAAGATCCGAGCGCGCGCGCTCGCTTAAGGTTCACGGGAAAAGATGATTGATAATCACTTTCGGTATGCTGAAACTTCAGGGTTTGGGCGTAAGTGGCCTTTGAGAAATTGAAAAAAAAGCCCGGCTCGCGGGTCGAACCCCCCTGTCGCGCTAACGCTAACGCTTGATGACCTGTCAAAGTGGAGGCAGGTTGACGTCGAGCAGCAGAAAATCGTTTGGCAGAATTGGTACTGAATAAATTTCAGATAAACGACTGTTTTCTGCCAATTCTACCAGGCAGCTTATTCTAATGCCTAATGTGCCTATTGATTTTTTTTCTGCCAAGAATTTTTCTGTCGTTAGGCAGAACCAAATGATAGAAAATAGCAGTCTTCAAATGTTCAAATGTTTGGTCCCAAATCAATTCATATCAATTCTTTGCTACCAAGTGACGGTTTGGTTGGATAATCAATTCTGCCTTTTACTCACAAAAAATGACAGTAGGCCATTTTTTGCCAAACAAACTGACTTTATTCTTTTCTGCCATTTTCACTACCTAATTCTGCCATTAGCTTTACTGCCGCTTGATTTTTCAAATTACTCTGTCCACCATTTATTTATTTTTCGGTCCTAAACCAAAACGGAAATGGATCAACTGGTTTTCTAGCCGGTGACCATTCTGCTTTTATTGAACAATTCTGCCTTTTACTCAAAAAAATTCTGCCAGGTATCCGAACAGACAACTCATTCTGCTTGTCTGCCGTTTGGAAGAATGTGTATGGGATAAATTGACTAATTAATTCTGCCTTAAGTTTCTGACATTGTTCTTTTCTGGCGATTTTTTTTTCTGCCGTTTATACTGGTTTATTCTGCCATTCATTTTCCTACCGCTTGATTTTTGTTCCAAGTGACTCGCAAGTTAATACAATTTTCTGTTCAATCCAAATTCATTGCAGAAATGGGTCAACTGATTTTCTGTCAAGTAAAGTCAAGTCAAGATAATTCAGTTCTCCCTTTCACCCAAATAAATATTTTTCCATGAGATAATCTGCCTTTTTTCTGTTCTGTGACGTGGCTGATTCTGCCATTCGATTTTCTGCCGTTTGGCAAAACGTTTATTTTTCTTTTCAGCAGAATATGGTAATCAACTGTGCCGAATGTTAGTCATATTGTCTTTTCCAGCGATTTTTTCTTCCTTTACACTGGCTTATTCTGCCAATCGTTTTCGCGCCGCTTGATTTTTTTTTCAAATGACACGCATGCTACTGATATTTTCTGTTCAATGCAAATTCATTGCAGAAGTAAGTCAACTGATATTCTGTCAAGTGACCGTTTCTGTTAATAAGTCAATTCTGCCATTCGCCCAAACAAATATTTTTACCAAATGATATTCTGCCAATATTTCTGTTCTGTGAGGTTGCTGATTCTGCCATTCGATTTTCTGCCGTTTGGCAGAACGTTTATCTGTCTTTTTATCAGAATATGGTAATCAATTGTTTCAAATGTTACTGCTTTCCCGGCGATTTTTTTCTGCCTTTTACACTGACCTATTCTGCCATTCGTTTTTGTGCCGCATGATTTGATGATTTTTTGAATTCAATTCTGCCTTTTTCCAAAACAAATATATACTTACCAGATGATATTCTGCCATTTTTTCTGTGGGGTGGTTCATTCTACCATTCGATTTTCTGCCGTTTGGCAGAATGTTTATGTGACTTTATCAGAATTTGGTGATCAATTCTGCCAAATTGTATCGATATTGTCTTTTTCTGGCATTTTTTTTTGTGCCGGATTTTTTCTGTCATTTTTAATGGCTTATTCTGCCATTCGATTTTCTTCATGCCTAATGAAATGTTTCTGTTCAGTCAACTGTTTTTCTGTCAAGTGACCGTTTCAGTTGATGAATCAGTTAAAAAAACTGCCAAATATTTTTTTTTCTATCAAATTCTGTTATTATTCCTGTTCTGTCAGACGAGACATTCTGCCTTCGTTCTTTGGCAGAATTTTTTTGAGCAATAAGTGAAATTAAATATTCAATTCTGCCAAATGACACTGACATTGTCCTTTCCTGCCATTTTTATTGAACCGTATCTACTGACTCAATCTGCCAATAGATTTTCTGCCGCTTGCAATTCTGCCCAACATTGAAATTTTTCTGCCGTTTGGAATTCTGCCGAACAATTTTCCGTCATTAGGCCAGTCGCCTTTCTTTAGAGCTTCATTTATGAAAAAAAAGACAAATTTTGGGATCATTACGTTGCTACTTTGATTCAAAGGAAGCAGAAAGATTTACCTACAACATCAAAATTCACAAAAGGGCAGTACTTTCACGGAACGTTCAAAAGTGTTAACAACTCCAATGTTTCCCACAGCTCTTACGCACCAGCGCGCGATTCCGATCGGGGAATTCGTCACGCGGCCAGCTTCTCTCCGAGATGGTATTGTGGTGGGAACCCACCTTCGAAAGCCATCAATTTCCGCAAGATTGATGATTCACGGTCGTTTCATAAATAAAGCAGATCACAATTTTCTCGACCGTCGTCGACAATGTATGACCCGGGAAGCCCTTTCCTTGCTGTACATCCTTGTCCAATTTTCTACCAGGGACCCATTGTTGGTCGGCGGTACCTGCGTCGGTGAGAGGGAGATAGTAACAAAAACACGATTAAAGTTCTGCCTTTTGTAAACGATAAACGAATGATCAATTTAAGATTTCTAGTTGGGGTGGTAATCTCCATAGGGGACGAAGGGGCAGCGATCATTTGGGTCAAAAGTTCGTTTAATCGATTTCGACCTTTTGACTTTCGACCATTTGGCTTTCGACCTTTTGGAATTCGACCAATAACCGACCAATTAATCTTCTGACATTCGACCGTGCGACAACATCTAAAAAAGAACACTAAAACTTGAGTTTTACTCCAACAAAAAAAAATGCGCCCTTCTAGAATGTTCCGCTCGATCCATGGGCTTGATAGTGCGCGATGATGAAGCGAATGTTTTCAAAAGTTGAACAGCTCAACAAGTTTCTAGGGTGAGCATCGTTTGCCGACACGATGGAATGCGCAAACTCCTTCACAGACCTTGTTAATGGAAGGCACACACACACATTCAAAATAATCGTCGTCATCGTCGTCAATTTTAGCAATCCTCTAATCCGGGCGCGACACCCCTCTTTTTGAGATGATGTCCAAAAATGGGTGAATCAAGTTTGATGAGATTTGGGGTCAACCGCCATTTTTTGAACCGAATTTTCTGATTAAAAATCACAAACTTTAGTGAAATTGTGAGTTGTTTCCTTTAAGCGTGTATCTGTCAAATGAACGTTACCTCTGTCGTAGTTCACTTTGAACCTAAACAAAGCGATTCAGTTCAAGGTAAACAAATGATACTCCTCAAGACTTGATCGATTAGGTTTTTGTACCAAAATCCACAACTAACCCGTAAAATCTCCCGAAAGATCGCCACCACGAAGTTCGCTGGGATCGTTTGATCCGAAACAACTGAGCTGAACTCAAGTGGCGACACCTACATTGAACCGCGTGGAGCCAATAACACTCCAAAAGTACGAGGATCCGCTGCGTGGCGCTCTCCAGTTTGACAGGTTTCGAAGTCGACGATCCAACGGCGTGCGCAAAAATCGGTTCCGCTTGTTTCGGCCAGACGCTCGGACCAACTCGCAGAAGAAGAAACCTTTCGACAGCGACCCTTTTCATCGTCTGCAAGATGAACTACATTCGGAAAGCAATAAATAATTATAGGAACGCTGCTGCTGTGCCCTCTCTTGTTCTCCAGGATTCCGCTTTTCGAGGTCTTCGCTGGACGGTTTGGTGTCCAGGAACCTGTAACCAGGAGGTGAAATTTTGAAAATCTATATGTTGACAGTTTGATCAAGCCTGCACTTCTTTTCTTGCATGCTTCCAAAAAGGGCAGTCAGAAGCAGTAAGAGAGAAAAAAGGCGCAGGTACCGAGCTCGGACAAGTTCCACCTAGGGTGGTGATAACGATCGGACGTGTTTCTGCCCAGAATTACTGCCCGTTGCGCGTTCGCTGCTGCTGCTGGACACGAGAGAAATAAATAAAGGTTGGCGATCATCAACTCTCGGGGCACCAGGAAGTGAGCAGAGCACGCTTTTGGGCGAAGATAAATCTTACGGTGCAAGGGAACGCTCGCGTGACGCTTGGTGACGCTCGGTGACGCTTAAGCGTTACGGGATGAAATCCGTAGCGGGATGACGATTTTTCAAACTCCAATCAAAACAAATCTCGGTGAGAACCGTTCGAGTATAACTTTCTCACCCAACTTGGCTTGTAATCTCCAGAGAGGGATAGAACAAGTCCATGTGTCAGCAGTCCGCCTCCGCGCCGCGTCAGAAAAAAGTTGAAGTGTTTTGCCAGGCGGGCCTAGCATAAACAAGCTGCTGGTACCGGATGACATCTTCATTCGTCGTCTAATCGCCGACTTCTGCAGTAGCGCATTGTTCGGACGGTGCGTGACTTCTGCGCGGTGGACACAATGCAGGTAGAATTCCGAGGAAGGAGTCGGTGAAGCCGCCGAAGGGTTTTTTGTGCAATAAATTGTGTCCCAGTTGGGCTTGGGATAACGCTCAGCGGGGTTGAGATTTTTAAGGCGAACTGGAACGAAACTGAGGTGAGGCAATGTCGGTAACACTGTTTGGGAACAATGATTAGACATGGAAGGTGATAAGTTTTTTTTTATTTCATGGTGCAGTTGGAAACTGTTTTGTGATCCAAGAAATTCCAAGAAATTAATAATAGTTTTTGTTAGATTTTATTTAAGAAAGCGTTCTATAAATGGGTCATTTCAGGTCAACTGAGTACACTTTTGGACTCGACCTTCACCGATTTGGACCAAACTTGGAGGGAACGTTCATGTATCGATAGTTAACAGAAATCTCAAGTTTGGTGCTGATTGGACCATCCCTCTATTTTTGTCACCGCCCTCTTTTTTGACGATTTTCAAAAAAAAAATTCTTTCAATCATAACTTTGCAACTGTTTGAGCAAAAGATATTTTACAGGTTGCATTTTATAGATAATTTTCGAAGGAATTCGATGAAAATAAAATTTTAACCCTTAAATGCTCACTGATATTATATTTTAACTTTTCAAGTATTAAAATTCAGTTTTGACCAATTCCTCATATTTTTATTTGTTTTATTTTATAACTATCGTGTTTCCCGGACAATTTTACATAACAATCAATGTAGACCTCAAACTAAAAAGAACTTTTGGCGAGATACAGCGATTTTACTGAAAAAAAGTTTGATTTTGCGCTGCACTCTGTCCTATGAATTCAAATCCGAAATAATTTTCTCACATATAAAAACCGAACTATGCGGGATTCATCTCTTTTTGTTGAACAGTACACCATGTACTTCCGAGTGCTGCGCAAAATCAAACTTTTTTCAGGAAAATCGCTGTATCTCGCCAATAGATCATTTTAGTTTGAGGTCTATATTGATTATTACGTAAAATTGTCCGGGGAACACAATGGTGATAAAATAAATCAAATAAAAGTATGAGGAATTGGTCAAAACTTTATTTTAATACTTAAAACGTTATAATATAATATTAGTGAGCATTTAAGGGTTAAAATTTTATTTTCATCGAATTTCATTTTTCAAGAATAAAAATGTTCATTTTGACAAGCTCTACAATTGTCTAGAAGGGCTCAAAAATGTACAAAATGATCTAGTGGTTGTAAAAGAAGAAACAAGTTTTGGCTGAAATAATTCAGGGATAAATTTAATTATTTTTTTGATTCCTGAAATTTTTCAGCCAAAACTTGTTTCTTCTTTTACAACCACTAGATCATTTTGTACATTTTTGAGCCCTTCTAGACAATTGTAGAGCTTGTCAAAATGAACATTTTTATTCTTGAAAAATGAATTTTGGTCAATTCTATCATAAGTTATGGGCAAAAAACGATTAAAAAATGCTCATTTTCAAATTGAGATTAAAAAAGTTAAACAAAATAGACCCCCGAGATATTTTTAGCAAATGTTCTCTAGAATGTGTACTTTCAGATGCTTCTAAGAGCGAGGTCAAACTCCACCACCTTTTCGAGTTATTCACATTTCAAAATGGCGTCTTTTTCGTCGTATTTTAGCTGTAACTTTCGTTTTAAAGGTCCGATTTTCGCTCTCTTGGAAGATAAATGTGTGTTTTGATAAGTTCTACAAATCTCTAGAAGTCACCAGCTCGCTACGACACAAGCCTGAATTGATAAATTTAAAAAACTCATTTTTTCATAAACACTTCAACCTTAATTACAAAAATGGCTCTAGAAACTTCCCGATTGAAGATAGAGCTTTGTGCTCTTCAGCAAAGTTGCTCAGAATGATGTTCTCTACAACTTTTCTGAAGACACCAAAGCGCTATCTCGTCATCCCGCCAAAATAAAAATTCTGAAGCACCCTAAAATTTGGACCACCCTAATGTCCACCATATCAAAAGATGCCCCTATTGACCCTGATCATTTGTCCCGAAGACACCAAAGCTCTAAATCTTAACGTGTGGCCGCTATCAATTTTGTCACGCTAGATTTCGGTTTCGGACCACTGTGCAACTATGCCAGATTATTTTAAAGCAGATCTATATTTTCCTAAAAATAAATCTGTATTTTATCTGTATCATGTCAAATTTGGAGCCGCAGAAGACTTTTTTCTATTTTTAACAGCAGATTTAAGCATTTTATTCATATTAAAGCATAATTCTATTAACACATTGTTGAAATTCTTAAATATAATCATATTAAAAAAATCTGTTTGTACAGACCTGTAAAATACAGATTTATCTGTATATCTGGCATGGCTGCTCTACACGGGAAAAAAATGCAAAAAAAACTCTGTTGTAAACTGTCGCTTACGTCACTTAGTCAAATCATGGCAGCATAGCTGTGAAGCACCTCTTACTGAGAGGAAAAAGCTCTCAAACTGGGAGTAAAATGACACGATCGAGATTGTCGAATAATTTCTTCTCTCTAAACAAAATCCACGCAAAAAAAGATGTGGCCAACGGGAATCGATCCGCAAACCTTTAAGCTGGCAGGTTCGTACCTTTCTAGTTTCGGCCTCTGAAAGTCAATGTGGGACAATAGGTGGAAATGAGCTCAATTTAAATCGAGGCCATTTTACTCTCGTCCATCTGCTGTGGGTGAAGTCTTACGTTGATACATGTTCCAAACTGAAATAATAGTTGTTTGTAATATATTTAAAACCGAGAATGCTGATAAAATATGTACTTATTTTAAAGATCCAACCCGGTATGCAACGATTCCAGATCCATTCCATCAAAAGAACACCGACAGCAACTGAGAATCCGCAAGCGAGAAGCAACCAAAGAGATATCAAATCTTCAAAATTTAACACGTTTTGCGGTGAAGGTCGCCTAAATTCCCGGGTAGCTCTATCGCGATCGATCCACAAATCCCAAAGCCCCGATTCGACCAGCTGTCGGAAGGTCCTCTGAAACGGTGCGGCGAACGGTTGTTTGGAGGAAAAAATGTTCGCCGGAATCCACCAACTGAGTCGCTCGGAAAGTGTGTACATCGAGCGCTCCGTCGTCTTGATGAACAGAAAAGTGTCAGTGCATGAAAGAATCGGAACGCAGTACTCGCCATCGTCACCAACATTGTGCAGAATTCCAGGGTAGACGTCACTCAACATTTTAGCAAACTCATTGCTTGATTCACAGATGTGATATTGTGACCGCTCGAAATCCGCTATGTCTCGCAACTGAGACACGTGTTTGTTGTTGGTCATGAAGCAGATAAATTTAGCCAAATAAGCTTCTCCTAGTAGAAAATACAACCAAGTGACTCCGATCAGAACGAATCGCTCAACTTTTTGAAATTTATAAGAGTCCGTCGTGAGCCCGAAGAAGTACATGGAAAGAATGTTCCGTGGCATTTGTCGATTAAGGTAGTAATTTACAACGGAAATTGTAACAATGATCATGAAAATTACAACCCACACAGCATCACAGAATGGCATGGTAAGATGCAGGAAGTACGATTCGATTGGAGCTTCAGTAATTAACAAACAATACCCATCAAATTTTGGCATTGGTACAAAATCGAAACCAGGGCGTAACACATCCATTCTATGAAATGGGAACAGATTGATGATATTGCCGTTGATAATAGAATCAAAACTAGCGTCAGGCAGATCTGGAATCCACTCCGTGCTAGCATTGATGACGCAAGAAAAAGTTTCAATCAGACTTCCAAAAACACCCCTGCTTCCAGTTAGAAAGTACGGAAAATACGCAAAATGAGGAAACATAAAAACTCTAAACGGATATCCACGGATGTCCTGCATTTTATCGCTGACCAAAAAATCAATAACTTCGCGAGTATTGTGCAGTTCAAAATTTGACTTTGTGAAGTAGTTAAATCCGTAAGCTACTGTTCCACTAATTGTGTCAACTAGCAAGATCGAATTCAGGATTCCATACTGATTTACACTCTTCGCGAAAGATTGCAAATCTCGATCGTCAAAACCTGTTACGAGATACCAAGCCTCACGATTCCAGTAAGATCCTCGAAACAGTTGATCCAACAGACGATCCAGCGTAGCGACATCGGTCACTACCAGCGAACATCTGCGATCCACTGAGTTGAGCTGAACAAGATCGTCAACCTGGGTGACGATCGTGCGAGGGTTGTCCTGGGATAGACGATTTTGACCTGGAAGGATCTCACTCAGTTGCGAATTGGTGCAAATACAGATGTGATTCAGTATTTCAACGGGTAGTGAATTGGACTTGAAAAGTGCTAAAATTATCACCACTAAACTTTTCATGATTGGTGAACTCAACTTGGGAAGGATATATCAAGCACTAACTCTTCATTCTTTTGCAGTAAAAATCCAATATAAAGTGATATATCGGTATTCAAGTTAATGGGCTTTCAATAGAAACTAAACAACTTTGTTGACTCAATCAAGCTTCTAAAAAGGCAACTAAAAGCTTCATTATCGCGCGCACTCGCGTTCAAACCTTTTAAAGGGAAATTAAACTGAAAAAAGTTGTGCCTTTAACCCTCTACAACCCAACCCCGCCTCTAGACGAGCTTCGATCTAAAAAAATCAATTTTTCAACAATTTTTTGAGGTTTAAAAGCATTGGAAAGAAGAACTCTTAATATTTTGGAAAATTTGGGTGTTGCAAGTTTGAATTGTGGGTCTAGCTCATTTCCCCGAATGACATTTCCCCGAATGCCAGTTCCCCGAAAATCATTTCACCTAATTGACCACATCCCCAAATACCACTTCCCCTAACCAGCCACATCCCCGAATGCCATTTCCCCGAATATCATTTCCCCTAATCGGCCATTTCCCCAAATGCCATTTCCCCGAAGTGACACTTACGCCAATTGCCGTTTATTTAAATTTAATTTTCCCGAACTTTCATGTCCCCTTACAAGATTTTTTCGATGGATCAACTATGGTCCCCATGGAACGAGCTGTCAAGTAGGAGCTTTTCTGCCAGGAAGGGCCGTGAAGTGAATTTTTAAAAACTGAATTAAAAATCCATTTTAAATCCTTTGCAGTCGTTCAAAGGGTCGTTGTACTTAGAAAAATAAGCTTTATCGTTGTGAACAATAATATCACAAATTTAAGCTTAATTTTAGGACCCAATTACAGTCCAGACTCGATTATCCGAAGTTTCGATTATCCGAAGGTTTGTATGGAACTTCGGATAATCGAATAACGAAAAAAAAATCGTTTTTTTTTCTTGTTATAAACATCAAATTTGGGTTCTGCAACCCCATTCTAGTCAAATTTGAATAGTTGATTGCCTATTAAATATTAAAATGCATTTTTTCAATATTTCAACATCGTCATCTTGGATTGAAAAGTTTGATATCACCTTAACGTAGTTTAGGGGTCATACTCAAGTTCGACAATAAAAAATTAGGCATCGAAAAATTTTATTTTTCGTGATTCGATTATCCGAAGTTTTGATTATCCGAACTGAATTTTTCCCGAGGTCTTCGGATAATCGAGTCTTGACTGCACTAGATTTTTTTTTTGTTCAATTAACATTTGTATTCAACCGCATAATTAGATGTTGTTTTTTGAGAAATTTGCAAAGAAATTTGTCTTTTTCGAATGTTCTTCAAGAACCCAAAAATCGAACAAATTGGTACATAAGGCTGATACAAATTTTATTTAAAATTTTTAGTTTATTTCACTTTTCGCCAAACCAGCATCGTGTGAGCGGGGTTCTGTACTACAAAAATCGCTCGGTATGTTTTTTGAATCATAAAAAATAACAAAAATTCTATTGCATTATTATTATCATGTCTATAAAAAAAAGCATTTGTCTTGAGAATTAAAAAAAAATCTGTAACAATATTCATTGCATTTGAATGCTACCCCCCTTAAATGTTACGTCTGTTCTGAATGAAGCCAAAAATAAAATTGATCATTCAAGGCCAAGCCTTTCAAGAAATATTATATGAGCAATTCTATACCAAAACCGGAAATGGATTTTATTTGTATTTTTTTATTTGGCTCAAACTTTGTGGGGCCTTCCCTATGACCAAATAAACTATTTTGTGTGATTGGTTCATCCATACAAGTCTTCATACAATTTTGGCAGCTGTCCATACAAAAATGGTATGTAAATATTCAAACAGCTGTAACTTTTGCGTGAATTTTCTGATCAATTTGGTGTCTTCGGCAAAGTTGTAGGTATTGTTGGGGACTTTTGAGAAAAAAATAGGTACACGGAAAAAAAATTGCAGATTTTTTAATCAACTTTTTTTTCACTAAAACTCAATTTCCCAAAATACGTATTTTTTGATTTTCAAGATTTTTTGATATGTTTTAGGGGACAAAAATCCGCAACTTTTGAGCTATAGAGAAACATGGTAAAAAAATCTGCCGCCGAGTTATGATTTAAAAAAAAAATAGTGATTTTTGGAAAAAATCGAAGTTTCATGCAAAAACAAGTTTGACATAATTTTTTGATGCAAAATTGAATTTGCAATCGAAAAGTACTTTATAGATTTTTTGATAAAGGGCTCCGTTTTCAAGATATAGCCACCGAAAGTTTGATTTTAGCGAAATATTTGCAGTTTTTCAATTTTTAAAAATAGTGACCATGAGTGAATTATATTATATTATATTATATTATATTATATTATATTATATTATATTATATTATATTATATTATATTATATTATATTATATTATATTATATTATATTATATTATATTATATTATATTATATTATATTATATTATATTATATTATATTATATTATATTATATTATATTATATTATATTATATTATATTATATTATATTATATTATATTATATTATATTATATTATATTATATTATATTATATTATTTTATATTATATTATATTATATTATATTATATTATATTATATTATATTATATTATATTATATTATATTATATTATATTATATTATATTATATTATATTATATTATATTATATTATATTATATTATATTATATTATATTATATTATATTATATTATATTTTTTAGAAAAGTTCAGAAAATTAGCTATAAAATTGTCTAAGAGACATTGAAGATTAGACCTCGGGTTGCTGAGATAGAGCCGCTTTAAGAAAAAGAAACACGAAAATTGAAGTTTTTTAAGTCTCACCAAAACAACCCACCATTTTCTAATGACGATATCTCAGCAACTAATGGTCCGATTTTCAATGTTAATACATGAAACATTCGTGAAATTTTCCGATCTCTTTGAAAAAAATATTTTGAAATTTTTTAAATCAAGACTTGCATTTTAAATGGGCGTAATATTCAAGGTTTGGCCCTTTTGAAATGTTAGTCTTGATTTTTTTATTATTATTTTTTTTTGGAACATGTCATTTTATGGGAAATTTAATGTACTTTACGAAACTACATTGACCCAGAAGGGTCATTTTTTCATTTAGAACAAAAAAATTCATTTTAAAATTTTGTGTTTTTTCTAACATTGCAGATTTTACGAAAAAAAAGTTTTGAAAAAGTTTCTTTTCGCCTTTCTAAACGGCCATTACCAACTAGACCAATGAGGACAAAGTTTCACGCAAATCGAAGAGGGGTCGGGGCAACTGCTGTGTGAGTTGGCGGATAATAACCCATTTACCATTGTTTACCTGAAATTAACCCTCAATCGCTATAGTTTCGAATAGGTGCTCTTTATCGATAAAATGTTGTGGAAAATTCAGTTGCGTTTTCAAACTTTTCAGTTGCATTTTTTGTCAAATACATAATATTAAAAAAACGGTATTCGAAAATTTACTTAATTTTGTAAAAAAGTTCATAAAAATGGGTTATTTTTTAAGATATTTATTTTATTTTTAGAACTTTGCTGAAGGCACCAAGTTGATTCTAAAATCTAAAAAAACATTCTATTTTAAAATGGAATAATAGAAATGTCTGAACAAAATAACCAAGCGTTCAATGCCTTCATCATCAACCTATAGGTATACGGTGGCCCTTTTTAATGTGGGAACCACTCTGAAACCACACGATTCAACCTCGTTAATTACCATTTCGTGGCACGTACTCGCACGTGCACGTCGCTGTACTGATCATCACGTAACGCCTGTAACAACCGGCATACCCAATCGGAGTAACAGTCTGTCGAATCTAAAATACAGAGAAATCGCATTTTACGTGGTGGCGTTACGCTTTTCATTTCGTTGATTCCTCTGAAACCATACAATATTTTTGCAAGCTTTAAAAGGCGTTTTGTAGTTCTGAACAAAACCTACAAATTGATGTTAAAAGATTGCAAAAATGTTGCGTCATTTCAGAGAAATCGACAAATCAGAAAAACGTAACGCACCGCGTAAAAAGATGTTTCTCTGCATAACTTTTTTCAAAGTAGATTTACTGATTTATTAACAACATTTAATTGTTTTGAAACATCACTTTTGCCCAAACCATCGAGCTCCTACTGTAGCGTGAGTCACCTAACTCTAGCCCGCGTCAGGTTTCCACGGCCTTTGTTATGTCTCGCGCTTCTCGCGTACTCGGGTCTTCGTCTATCTTGGGCAACCGAGAACCCCCTCCCGTTTGAACGACACAACCACTGCCGGTTTAGAGGGAGAATCGCCGCCAAGAAGACCACGATGACCACAACAACCTCATGCGCGGCATGCAAAGAAGCGAAAGCTATAAAATTTTAATTTATGCGAAAAGGATATTGCCGCGGTTCCGAGGAACGTGTGCGCGACTTAAGCTGCATGTCGGACTTGGTTTTATTTCGGTGCACGGTGGATGTGACTTTTTCTCGGAACGGAATTTGATAATCGGGATTATTGCTCGCGGCGACGCTTCAAGTGGTTGTGGCCGTTACGCGAGCGTTACGCAGAGGCGTTTCATGCGATCTCATCGGGTGACGTTATCCAAGGTCAGCGCATCCATCACCTCCAGGGACACCCGAAAACCTGGAGAAAAAACGCGTTCGTTCGCGACACGTTTTGCTCGGTGTTCAGCGATTTATGGACTGCACTCTGGGCCGCAGAGAAAAAAAGAAGGCGATCATGTTGCGGGGCTCGAAAAACGAGACAAACGTCTCATTTTTCGAGCCATAAAGCTGGCTCGGAACAATGGCACATTTAAATTCTCTGGAGTCCAGGACCTTCGAAAGAGGAACAAAAACGGCCCGCTGCAACATGACTGATTATTATGACTTTTTGCCAGAGTTTTTTGAAACACGTTTCTCAACGTTATCCAACCACCTTATCGCTAGGCCAAGATCTACAAGACCTCCGGTTCACCTGTGTGTTGTAGAGAGCTCGGGACAGCTGAAACGATGATTAATCGATCCAGTCCGAAAAGGCTTTCGGTGTAACAACGCTCTCGAGAGCGTTACACTCTCGCACGGTTTGTCATTAATCCTTGCAAAAATGTCGCTCCCTCCCCCCCCTCTTGCGAAATCGAAAGACAGTCCCATTTAATGGCTTTCGTTCAGCCGGACTGCATCTCGAAAATTGCTTAAATTTTTATCCCCAAAACGAGTTTTTGCAGTGGCAGCAGCGGGCGCAGATTTGGCGACCTACAGCGCGCTCGCGCGAAAGACAGAGACGGCAGATTAATCGGACCGCATTCCTGGCGGTGGATCGCCAGGGTTGGTGAACTTTCACGCCGGTCAAATTTGGTCGAGCTGTCACTTTTGAATCCCTTCCAGTTGAAATAGTTTGCAAAACATCGAACCCCTCTTCAGTCATTTCTTACTGGGTGATCGTAACGCGTGTAACGCTTCCGTGACGCTATGTTACGACTCCACATTCGTCGCTACCTGCTAATCCTAAAATATGTGTACCACTTCACGGGATGATAATGAGTAGTGACCCCGACGATGTCTATCCTCATTCTTCGCCATGTCGGTGAGTGTGATGTGCGCGCACCCCGCCACTTAATTGTGTTTATTTAGCTTTATACCCACACCAAACAAATACGTCGTCGTCGTCGTCGTCGCGGGGAATGGGTTGGGTCTCAGCTGGCGTGGGAAAAAAAGTGGTGCTACTCTTGATGCTGACTCTATTTGACGTATGTAAATTTATGCAAACATAAAAGTAGTAATTTTTCAGGCAAAACGAGCAATTTGTGGAGCAAGCGCCCTCAGGAGTTATCCCAACGCAAACTGGTTCGAGCACAATCGCAAAACTATTGTTCTGCGTGTGCAAATGAGTCATTTCGAGTCGAACATTCCATTTAGGCAGTTTGAAAACATGTAAACAAACTCGTTGCTTCAAAAAAGGGAGCGTTCGCGAATAATTTCCTTCTGACTTGGCGACTTGTTGTAGCGATTTAGCCCGCGCAATCGAAGTTCGAATCCCGACTCCCTATTTCGAGAGTCACTTGACGCGTCGTGCCAAATTCGGCCCGATGACAACAGTCGAAAATCTGGCCACCTCCTCGCATCAGACTCAGACTCAAGAAGTAGCTCTCGAAAACGTGTTGAAACACGAACCGGATCTGCTTAAGCCCGCGTCTCGAATGACTCGTCTCATTTGGGCAAATTAGAGGAATCTGGTCGGTGGATTTTTTTTCTTCTTCTTCTGGTGGTATTTTTTCGAAGGTGACTTATCTTGAGCTGAGCGTTTTGTGGATATTTCAAGCAAAACAAAGCGAAAGTTCCTGATGTAGTCATGAACTAACGTTAGAATGCACTGATTGTTGAACAAAAAAAAATATCAAAAATTTCATTAGTTAATTTCTCTAGCCAATGCGAAAAAAATCTCCGAATTTTTAATAGATCATCATTCAGTGAACGATTATTTCGTAAATCTCACCTTAAGCATCGCTCAATTTGATAGTTTTCGTTTTGTTTACAAACATTGTTGTTCTACGATAAGTGACATGTATAGTTATGCAGCGTAGCAAGTCTCAAATTGGGTTGTTTCAAATGTTTTTGCTTGTTATAACATCAATTCCCGGTATTTCATTTTTTTTAAAAGAAAGAGAACAGATGAGCAATTCAAGCATAACAATATAAGAGGGCCAATGTGAATTTGAAACCAAGCAGTCAATGCTGCTCATTGTTAATGTGAGCAAGATAGACTGTGTTTTATCAAATTCACATCGGCCCATTAACATTGTTTTGCTTGAATTAGCTTCGCTTGGAGACGGTGATTTTGGCAGATAGGCGATCTAACGTCAAGATTACCCTTGGGGTGATGTTTGCATTATATCGTGCTTTCCATTTCATTAGGGCACAAAACTTTTGTAAACAAGAGTGTATCCCTCTCTATCTTATACAAACTGCCATTTGAGTGAAAGGGATACACTATTGTTTACAAAAGTTTTGTTCCCTTTTGAAATGTTAGGCTCCATATCCTCAAGAGAGCAAATTGGTTTGAAATTTGAAATTGATTTATTTTAGCGTAAAATCGACATCTGTAAAACATTATACCATTTTAAGGTAAGAAATAAACAGCTTAATTGATATAAACAAAAATATATTTGTGATGGTCGAACCTGTACATTAACTGATTCAAAATTAGGATTTTCTTCAATCAACCAAAATCTAATTAATTAGTTGAGAATGTAAGTTATTCAATTGTACTAATTTTTTAAAGTCACTCTTACCATCATAGCAAAACTCTGTCTTAAAAAAATTAAATTGGATTGATTTTCAAAATTAGAAATCTAACCTGACTCTCGCGTTTTCAATCCGGATGGCAACATAGCAAAATATTCAAAAAGTCAATCGATAATACTTTTTATTTCTTACCTCCTGTTGACTTTGTTTTAATCCAAAAGATCTTTTTTCATGAAAAAATCATTAAAAAAAGTTTTAGCTCCCCTTTGCATTTATCGCGCAAAAACGCAAATGGAACCTTCCACCAAAGTTCTGCTACTCGAATGTAGATGGCGTATCATGTTTTTTGCTTTGGTTTTGGGGGTTTATTGCAGACTAGATTTCGCCATGTAAAAGAAATTGATAGTTGGAAACAAACCCAACTCCACCTGAACTGATCCTCAACAGTATGACAGCCAAGGTTGTTAATCGCTAACATTATCGTCTGACGATAACGATAATAGTTTTCGCCTATTGTTATCGTTATCGTTATTTCAATAATTTTATCGGCGATAATCTTATCGCCGGTAATGGACGATAGCTCATTTTAAAATCTTTCTCAAATCGAATAATTCCACACATTAGGTTTAATTTTCAATGCTTTCACTAAGACTTTATTTTTTGAAAATGGAGTCAGTTTCCAAGTATAAATATGTACTCAAAATTGTTCACAAAATAGCGTATTTTTTAGAAAATAATCAAATTTTCACAATTTGCAATATGGGTATCAAACGACGTGAAATTTTGTAAGTTTTTTTTTTCACTTTATTGAATTATTTTTGTAAAATTTTCACAAATTATCGTATTTTTTTTTCGAAAAAACTCAAATTTTTATAATTTGCAATATGGGTGTCATACGAATTGAAATTTCGTATGAGTTTTCAATTTACTAGAGTTTTCTTTTTTAAATACAAAAAATTTCTCAGATTACCGTATTTTTTCGAAAATACTTCAATTTTCAAAATTTGCAAAATGGGTTTCAAACGTAGCGAAATTTTGCATGCTTCATGCAAACATTCAAATTGTGTATGCTTCAGGCAAAATTAGGTGTCGTTTGATACCCATGTAGCAAATTTAAAAATTTCAGTATTTTCGAAAAAATACGGTATTTGGTAAAAGAAAGAAAAAAAAACTCTAATTAAGTGAAAAAGCAAAAAATCGGTTCGTTTGCTACCCATATTGCAAAACGGTATTTTTTATATTTTACAAAAATTCATACAAAATGTCGCTTCGTTTGATACTTATATTGGAAATCATGAAAATGTGGGTATTTAAAAAAAAAAAACGGTATTTTGTGATTTTTTTCCTATTTTACAATAAAAACTCTACTATTGTGAAAAAGCAAACAAAATCTTGCTTCGATTGATACCCATATTGCAAATTGTGAAAATTTAAGTACTTTCGAAAAAAGGTATTTTGTGAACAATTTTGAACTTACTAGATATTCAAAAAATATATTCTTAGTACAAGCATTGACATTTTATCATAAACTGGCTCCGTGGCATAATGGTTGCGGCTTATGCTTCGAAAGCAGGAGGTTCAGAGATCAAATCCTGGTAGGTTCCCTTGAAATTTGGAATTAGGAATTGAACTTAGAATACGAACAAAAAAAAACTATAATAATCATAATTTTCACGCTCGAAAATAGCAAATTTCACGGGAACCTCAATTTCAATACACAAAATTTCACGCAAATTTCGCGGAACGTGAAAAATGTTAAAATAACTCTGAAAATCTTATGTTTAAATCACAGAAACTACTTTATATGCTTCATTAAATATTATTCTTCAATAAACTAATAATTCCTCAATAAATTTTAACTTGACTCAAAAAAATCTCCTTATTTTCAAAAAAGTTTCCATCTAGTTATTAGATGGGCTTTATTTATATTTTGAACCAAAATATAAGCATGCGTATTATCATTTATTTAACTGCTTCTTTTAATATTCGACTTATAAAGCTAAAAAGTTTTCTCTGATTTGCTTCTGTTTTATCAATTTACATTTCATTGAATTTCATATCAAAGCAAGATTCAACAATCTTGTCCAGCCAAAATGAGTAAAATTGTTTTAATTTTCCACAACAATAAGTCCATTTGAAATATTTTTTAAAGATTTTCATCTTCTTTTTCAAAAACTTAATTAAAATGCAAAAGGCAAAAATAATATAATTGGTAACGAAATTGAAATTTGTATTCAAAAAAGAACAGAAAACAAAAAAGTGCTATTTTTAACTTTCACGGGAATCATCCACCCAAATAATCAAATATCGTAAAAATTAAACAAGACTCAGAAAATAATCTGAAATGTTTTTAAAGATGATTTCAAAGGTAAAAAAATATTCTTTATTTCATTTTAAATTAAACAAAGCTGAATTCTTCCAATTTCTTTGAAATTATACCTTTAAATATTAATAAATTAATTTAGTTTCTAAAAAACTGAAAAATCTGAACATTAATTAGTTTTAGGATTAGTTTTCAAAAAGCCGTAAGAGCCATTGGTAATCAAAGTCCTTTTTGCATCGGTATTCGACCTACTTACGAAAAACCAATATCAAAAATGTTTGAGATTGTTCATCTACACGTCCTTCAATTGCCTCAAACTAAAAATAAATGAAATTTTGTTTTATTTTCGAGAAAAACGTAAATTAATGTCAGAGGTCACGGTGGCTCTTACGGCATTTTGAAAACTCACCCGAGAATTATTCAAATGGTTCAATTGAAAACTAATAAAATTTACTTAACCAGTCTTTATCGTTGACAAAAGAAAATTGATAAATTTCAAGTTTTTTATACCGCCCGCGAAATCGTTAAAATTCACTGACCCTAAATTAGTAATTGAACAAGGTTATTAACTCGCTTAATTCTACAGTAGTTCTTGAGATTATTTTTATTTCTTTTTGAGTTTGATGCAATATTTTGAGAAAAATCGTTACAGTTTCACACAAACATAAAATTTCACAGGATTTCGCGTGAAAAGAAAAATTTCGCGGATTTCACGCTGTCCGCGAAATCGTGAAATTTCACTAACCCTACTGATCACTCCCGCTTGAAGTTGAAGGGGTTTTAAGAGGATATACCGTCTAGGATGTCGGGCCCGGTGGAGCAGTGGTAAACGTGATTGCCCCGCACCCCAATTGGCCTTGGTTCGATCCTAGTCGACCCTTTTGGATTTTTTCGGACGAGATTTAGACCTGGCAACTTGCAAGTTGTTTTAAAGGCGATCAGTTTGTTAAAATCATCCCAATGTCAAATTTAAAGAGAAATTTCATTAGCCACATTCCTGAAACCTTGGTCACGGTCAATTTTTTTGAGACAAATCTCAAGAAAATAAGAATAACAGCACAAACGTTCTTCGGAGCTCATTAAACCTTTACCGATGTGTGTAGGTACGTATA
The DNA here is from genome assembly GCF_015732765.1 of Culex quinquefasciatus. Taxonomy (NCBI): domain Eukaryota; kingdom Metazoa; phylum Arthropoda; class Insecta; order Diptera; family Culicidae; genus Culex; species Culex quinquefasciatus. The sequence goes on from NC_051863.1 coordinate 20,791,698, forward strand.
TCTTGGCCACAAACACATTCCACCTCGTACCGAAACGAACAGGGAGAGCAAAAAGCTCATTTCAAAAGAAGATGCCAGTCGTCGGTCGTCGTCAGTGAGGGGTATCGGGACACCGAACCGAGGGGGAAAACGACCTGAAAGAATGCTCATAAAAAGGTGCATCGATAAGTATAACCACGCGGCGGCGTCGGCGACGGCGACCAGAAACCAGCCCAAAATACATACACAGACAAACATGCATACACACAATGGGATCTCCACTTACACTGCCTTCCTGTATTTTTTTGTTGTTGTTGCTGCTTTGCTTTCGAACCCCCCAAAGATCCACCATGGGATTGGGGTCAGTGATGGGAAATGGTGGTCAAATTGTGTAATCAATGAAATATCGATAGGCCGGCTATGAAATTATAGAAAAGTGTAATCTGTCACATGATTACAGTCGTTACATCTTATCCAAGTCCCCGACAAAAAAAAAAAAGAGCGGCCAGCCCTACTGCGTTGTGTTTACCGTAGATAGGATTCTGAGTACGGAACACATTTCACTACAGGGGAGGATGGATGCGATAACCTAACCTCAAAAATTGTAATCGTCAAATAAGTGATGCTCTGCACAACCCTGAACCCCTTTTGCCCGGTTGTGGTACCGATCCATGTGGACGCCGACGACGACGACCCGACCACCAGGTCCAGCATGTTCAGCGGAGGTAGGTTCACCGCAGCGGCACATATCGGAAGATTATTATCTTGATTTTCATTGCCCAGCCATGAAAAATCTGTACGCCTGATTCGGTTTTTTTTCTTCGCTCCACCCAAGAAACCTTGCAGATACGGGGTTTGTACCGCGGCTATTGCGGTTTGTACCACTCCACCACCATCACCACGTGTGACAGGCACCCCAAGATTCCCAGCTTTTGCACTAATTCATCCGTTCGACAGAGGAGAGAGGTCGAACAAGGGTAGTGCACGGTAATGTGTAGCAAGAAAACTATAAAACACGTACTGAAAACGGGCAGTAAAGTGATCGGGAAAGGTATGCAGTTGAAATCGAGTTCTAGGTGACGCCTGGGCGTCACCACGCGTTACACGTAAACTTTTTGAAGTTTGTCCTTACAAATCATAATAAAAGGTTCGAAATACCAATTTCAAGCCATTAAACTTAACACCTGTTCTTTACCGCCAATTCATAAAATTCCACCCGATAAATACCTAATTTATGTGTGTCAAACTTTGTCACAACATTCCGCTCGAAACCACGTCAACGAGGATCGGTGGTTTCCCACCGGATTAGCCCGACCTCGGCGTATATATCTTCCCCACGCATCATAATAAAGAACCGCCGCACCACCCAAACAACAACAACAACAACGCTCTTATGATGACATAACCTCAAAAACAACCTGTCAAACCTTGCGACCATTTCGCGCGTGTCTCGTGGAATGTTGCGAGCGTAGGAACCGACTCTCCTCAATTGGGCAATTGCTTGTCATCGTCGTGTGGTGACACTTCTTCGTTTGACAGTTGGAGGAAGAAACGCGTGGTGAGGTTTGAGGTTAGGGAAAACCAAACAAACTTCCTCTCTCTCTCTTGTGTATGTGGTCCACGTCGGGTCCGTATTTAGCGGCTCTAATGGCGCGTGTCTATAAATATTGAACATTTCCGGTACCGTGCGTGTTTTCTACACACACTAAAAATAAGAAGATTCGTCGTGGTCGCGCCCTGGCCGCAAGAATGGGTTGACAAACGGGGAGGGGGACACGGTGAAAGATGGCGCCACTGCTGATTACTTCATTGAGGCGATTGTTTTTATTCCGAAATGTCGTCGCGACTGCAGCACAGTAAGGTTTCGATGGTTTGACAAAAAAGCTTCATTATAAAAGATGGCGACTTCTGAGAGTAAAATGCTCTCGATTTCGTTTGAGAGGAATATGCTCTTGAACTATGTTATCTCGACACTCCTGAAAGCACTTTAAAAACTCAAATTAGCAAGTTTCCACTGTAGCAAACTGTTTTGGAACTGCGATCACGTCTGTGCAGCACACCACACTCTGAAGAGTTTGGCAACGCACACGTGCGTCACGCGAGCCATGTCGTAGACAAATCCGGATGGCGCGTGCGTGAACCGCGCACAAGTGGCCAATAAAAAACACGGCGGTTTATGGGGACACCAGCTGGAAGGAAGTGCGTGCCGCGAAAAACTACTTGGAACAGGTGCAATTGATTTTGGAATAAATTATTCTATTTTGGGAAATTTGATTGTAAACTATTCAAAAAACATTGCATAGCGCTTTTTTATCCATGGGTACTGAAATAAATTTTTTTCTCATAATTTCATTAACATTTAGCTAAATAGTTTGCAAATCAGGCTTGAAATTTGAAAATGTATTGTTTTAATTCGGGTCGTTTCATGTTCCATGGTACACTTTTGGACTCGACCTTCACCGATTTGGACCAAACTTCGAAGAAACGTTCATCTATCGATAGTTAACAGAAATCCTAGGTTGGTGCTGATTGGACCATCCCTCTAGTTTTGGCACCACCCTCTTTTTTACGATTTTCTAAAAAACGTTGTTTTAACCATAACTTTGCTGCTATTTGAGCAAAAGATTTTCTACAGGTTGCATTTTATAGAAAATTGTCTAAAGAATTCGATTAAAATAAAATTTTAGCCCTTATTTGCCCCCTAATACTATATTTTAACGTTTTAAGTATTAAAATTCAGTTTTGACCAATTTCTTATATTTTTATTTGTTTTATATTATCACCATCGTGTTCCCCGTACAATTTTACATAATTATCAATGTAAACCTCAAACTAAAATGAACTATTGGCGAGAAACAGCGATTTTACTGAAAAAAGTTTGATTTTGCACTGCACTCTGTCCTATGAATTCAAATCCGAGATAAGTTTCTCACATATAAAAACCGAACTATGCGGAATTCATCCCTTTTTGTTGAAAAGTACACCATGTGAAGCACATGCGAGTGCTGCGCAAAATCAAACTTTTTTCAGTAAAATCGCTGTTTCTCGCCAATAGTTCATTTTAGTTTGAGGTCTATGTTGATTATTACGTAAAATTGTCCAGGGAACACGATGGTGTTAAAATTAAAAAAATTAAAACATAAGAAATCAGTCAAAACTGAATCTTAATACTTAAAACCAGGGCTGTGGAGTCGGAGTCGGAGCCGGAGTCGGTGGAGTCGGGTCTTTTTGGGGAGCCTGGAGTCGGAGTCGTGAAAACTCGAACAGCTGGAGTCGGAGTCGGAGCCGGAGTCGGCTAAATTTTATTAGCTGGAGTCGGAGTCGGAGTCGGAGCCGAAAATTGCTGATTACCCGGAGTTGGAGTCGAAGTCGGAGTTATCATAAATTCAACAAAAAATATATTTATTTTTTATTTTTTAGTATTTGCTATAAAACAAATTAATTTACAAAACTTCTTATATTTTGAATTTTTTTTAAGTTGCATGCGCTGTGTTGCCATTTTTATTTTTGTAGAGATCACTAAATGATAACCTGGTAATCAGCTCTTACCCATGTATGTAGTATCATCATTACACAAAATAAAATAAAAATTTGGTTTTGTAGTCAGAAATATTTAATTGATTTTTGACTGCATCCTTTTGCCAATATTTATGTACCCTTTAAACTCAAATTTGACCAAATTTAATCTAGTTCTTTCTGAAAAAAGTTTACACACAGTCATCTTATACCCCGATAGCGAATGTCATGGTGGTTTTAAGTAAATCAATGTTCAGGAAAAATGTTACGAGGTACATAACAAAATATAAATAATAATCACTATTTATAGAAATCGAAAACAAAAAAATCACTGACAGGATAACTCTTCCAACAAATATTCAACGATTCTAACAATCTATTACTTGGAACACAATATGCGCATTTTGTTTATAACTTTGTACAAAAAATTAAAAGTGTCTGAGAATGTTGCTCCTTAGGCAAACTATTTTGATATTGTTGCAAATTATCGTTGAACAAATCTCAAGATTTCAGGATAGGACAGGATTTCAAGATTTAAAAAATATCCGTGACCTAGAAAATATTTATCCTGTGGATTTTTGTTTTTATCCAATTCTAAGTTTTTTCAAATATGTTTTATTTATTTTTTCAAGAATTTTCTCATAAAGGCGCACGACCATTCATAAAGCTTTGTTTTAGGTGAAGATGCAAGAAGTATCACGCGCCTCCTTTTAAATATACAAAAAAAATCAAATAAATCCAAAATTCCGAGGTAAAATATTTTCTAGGTCACGGATATTTGAAAAGGACCCCTTAAGCGTTCTTAGATTTAGAAGATTTTTTAGATACATTGATTTGTAATAATAAACTTCATCAGCCCTGGCGTGATGTCCATGTACGTCTTAAAAATTGTTATTTATAATTACAATGTGACTATGATAGTCACTGTGCTTCTTATAAATGTCAACTTAAAAGTGAGCAAATAATTTCTTAAATTAATCATTAAGGCCAGCTTTCCTTTGATGATCATAAAAAAAATAACATTTTAATATTTTAGCTTTGAATCAATTTAATGAAAATTTGAGGTTAAGTAAATAAATCCAAATGTACTTACCAAACTGTTCTTCTGAAAATGCCTTCAAAACTGATGTTTTTTTTTTTTATTTCTGTTCAATAACGTCTAAAACTTGTAAAACTAGAAACTTTTTTCCGGTTTTTCCCGCTTAAAGAGTTTTTAAATAATCCTATTTATCAATGTTTTCGAAATAATAGTAAACTAACTTTTGAAATATTTAAAAATATGTGGAGTCGGAGTCGGAGTCGGAGCCAACCATTTTTTGAAAGCTGGAGTCGGAGTCGGAGTCGGAGTCGGCTAGAGTTGGTGGGCCGGAGTTGGAGTCGGAGTCGGAGTCGGTTGGATCTGAAAGCCGGAGTCGGAGTCGGAGTCGGAGTCGGCTAATCCCAGAAAGCCGGAGTGGGAGTCGGAGTTGGAGTCGCTTGAAATATGACCCGACTCCGCAGCCCTGCTTAAAACGTTATAATTTGATATAAGTGATATATTTAAGGGTAAAAATTTTATTTTTATTGAATTCTTTGGACAATTTTCTATGAAGTTGAAGCCTTTTGCTCAAATAGTTGCTAAGTTATGTTTAAAAAAAAAATTTAAGAAAATTGTCAAAAAAGAGGGCGGTGCCAAAAATAGGGATGGTCCCACCAGCACCAAACTTAGGATTTCTGTTAACTATCGATAGATGAACGTTCCCTCCAAGTTTGGTTCAAATCGGTAAAGGTCAAGTCCAAAAGTGTACCTAGTTGACCTGGAATGACCCAATAATAAAATTTTTGATCGAGTTGGTGTCTTCGAGTAAACGGATGATGCGATGATTTCGGGAAAAAATCTTTACACTGTTGTAAAAGTTTGTTAATTGCAGTTTAAAATAAATTAAAAAAAAACGATTCGTTTGTTTTCTGTTTGACAGACATTTGTTGAACAATCAGCAAGGGCAGCGTAGTAAGCAGTGTCGCCATTTTGTTGAAAAAAAAATATACCAATGTTTGAAAGATTGTTATTTTTTATTTGACAGCACCTTACATAAATTGCTTCTGTTGTCATTAAAAAAACAGATTTATGGCAAAAAGGAAAAAAAGTCGAAAAAACTTTTTTTTTGTAATATTTAAACAACTTTGATATCGAACAGCTTTTGTAATAATATTTGACGTTTAAATTATGAGCAGCCGGTTTTTGGAATTAAAAGTCTAGATAATGTTTAATCTTATTTTTTAAACTAAGGCCGTTGCATATTTTGTTTCAAGTTATAGTCCATCAGGGGGCAAAAAAATATTGGTGTAAAATTAAAATTTTCATGGAAAAAATAGAACAATGGATTCTAAAATATGTAAATAAAATTATGGAATCTTGCACTTTTTATTAAATAAAGCACTTTGAGACCTTTTGAAAAAAATAGAATTTTGGGACCTCTGATCACAAAAGACTTAATGTTCAGAAAAAAAAATCCATTTATCATTGTAATTTTTCAAAGTTTTTGTAGAACCATAACTAAAAAGTAAAAATAAAATATTTTGCAAATCAAAATGTCAAAAGGAAAAATAATTATTTTTCCTGTATTTGCATGATAATTTTATGGCCTACTTTTCATCGCTAAAAATAACAGAGCCTTTATGTGCTTTATGACACTCGTTGTAGTGCTGAAAAGTTCAACTTTACAGCACTTGTATCGAAAAGTATTATTTTTGGCATTGAAGAAACTCGTTGCAAATCTATCTGTCAAGATATTAAAAACATATAGCGGAATTAAAAGGAACAACTCATCTCTTTGTATTCATAGTAGGGGAGAGTGGGGAGACTTGATCCCTGGGGAGACTTGATCCCAAGCCTGTATCTCGTCAGCATGTGGGTAAAACAATTAGCTTTGTTATAGAAAGTTGTGCGAAATTGACTAAAACTCATTGTAGAAAACAAAGAAAAAAAAATGTTTAGATTGAGTTACACACATTTTTCGAAGAAGTGCTGCAAAAAACTTCCAAGAGATCTTTTTTCTTTGTTTTGATAAGTATAGAAAACACTCAAAATTTATTCAAAAAAATATTTTTATACATGAATTGTTTGATAAACATATCAACTCTAAAACCCTAACGCATTTGACGTTAAATTTATCGTCATACTATTTTTACAATCAATTGTTTAAAAAAGTGCGTTTAGGGAGACTTGATCCCTGCATTTTTACAGTGGCTGGGTTTTCGTACATAGTTTCCTTCAGTATAGTTGTACATAACTAACTGCAGTTTGAACCATTTTTCAAAAGTTTTGTAAACAAAAATTACCAGCTTTTGTAAACATGCTCAATTTTGGTCTAAAAAAGAAAATTTTAAGTTTTTAAATATTTCATATGCTAAACTTGTTATATTTTGAACACAAACGTACAGGTTTAATGTGAAATTGCTGTATCTTATAGAAAATTAAAAGTTTGGATTAATAAGAAACATTTTGCTTAAGATTTCTTCAAAATGTTGAAAGGGGGATCAAACTACCCCCAACATTTTGAAAATGCCGGTTTAAAATATTTGTTTAAAACGCTTGGCATTATTCTAAGAGTTTATCTGATGAAATACCCTTATCAGCCAAACATAGTTGAATGTTTAAGCTTTCAATTCATGCAAAAAGATCATAGTTTTGTGAAAAATTGACAGAGTTATGTGCGATACAAAAAAGGGGATCAAGTCTCCCCTATCTCCCCTAATGCATTCTGCTAAAACGCTCAACCAAACCACAACGCGTTGCAAAGATCGATTTTTTCAGCACTCTTCTTATTTTTCCAACTTGGCAGAGTCTCGTTGGATGAATGTAGGTCTGAAAATCTTCATTTTGCAACTTGTTGCAAAAATTACTGTTTTGTTGATGACAACAATTTAAGCTATATGGCATTTGATTTTTGAAGGTTTATGACATAAAAATCTAAAAGTTTTGACCAAAAGACTCATGAAGCAATCATACATATTGTTTATACTAATCAACTTCCTTGTCTTTTTTTTTTTCATTTCCAGATCCCGCCAGCCAACAAACAAAAATGTTAGTCACCGCTCCGCGCTGTCACACGTTGGAAAGGTGAGATGTCTCATACATGCCAAACGCTGCTCGCCGTGTGTTGTGTGCCCTCCATTATTTTAAAACTCGCAAAACACCAGCCAAGTTTCGCCGCTTGTTACCGTGCAAAATTGATATCCTTAATGGAAACCCGTCGTTAGGCCCCACGTTTTGTCACAATAATTGCACGTCGCCGGTTGTGACAGGCGAAATTCGCAATTACAGGGTAACTCTCCCCTTGTTTTCGGTTGAAAGTTTTTTTTTTGGTTTTCACAAAAAAATAATGACACATATTACACGCCAAACTGCGAGAACCAACTCGGGAGGGGGGACCCTCATTTCGTTTCGTTCCATATATTTCCTGGTCGGGTCGGTCTTTTTCGTTGAATTCAAAAGGTGCAGTCGTAAAACAGAAAAGAACACACTTCCACATGATGCACCTTCGTTGGGGCATGATGATGCATCCGAGAGAAAATGCTTTTTGGTGCAACTGAAATGACAATTTACACCCCAAAATGAGACTCTTGCAAAAAAAAAAAAACATTTGCTCGAGATCCCAACCGAAGCTCTCTGCATGAAAGTCGATCTCTTTACCTCGGAGCCATCATGGGTCAAGCTGCTTTTCTGTTTGTTATTTTCCTTTTGCGAATATTGATTTAATAATATCCAACTGAAGAATCAAGAGAATGTATTTGAACGATTGTTGACACATTATTAATACAGTAAAACTCCGGTAGTTTGAAAGTATTGAAAGTTACTCTTTTTGCAAAATTTACAAGCTTTTTATTCTGTGGTTTCCGTTTCAAATATATGAAACATTCGTTTTCATGCTCATTTCAAATGCATGAGGTTGAGATAGAAATGATATTTCCTTTTGATTTTCTTTTTGCCCGCTCGCTGAATGGAAATGAGAGCATGCACTCTCGCTTTTGTACGGAAATTTCAGCTACATTCATATGAACGTTACAAATGGAACCTACGCAAACACACTCTTCCTTTGCCTGCCGGGCATGACATTGGTACTGTTTACCTGTTCTGATTACAAGGAAGAAGGATGTTTGTTTTCTGCCAACCTTGATGATTGGTTTAAAACTGGTACAGTGGTTTTTATTTATTTTTGAAAATTTACAAATATTTTATCTTATTTCTTGAAATCTGCTTTTCATGTTATTCGTCGATGTTCTACTATTTTGAAACATTCTTTTATTTCTATAATACTAATTATCTTACATTTTTCTATGCTTAAATATTCATTTTTTTTTAAATTTTTGTTTAAACTTTAAATTTTGTAAAAAAATGCGTTGTTTCTTTCTTTTTTATACGCTTTTTATTTGATTGATATCTCGAAAATTGCTTAATGTTCTTACATTCTTTTGAAAGCAATTTGTAGATCTGCACAAGACGTATAAATTGCTTAAAAAAAATGCAAAAAATGTTGCGTCGTTCCAGAGAAATCGAAGAAAAACAAAGCGTAACTGAGCAGTTCTCTAGGATCTCGGTCATTCAATTTTTTTTGTATTTTTTAATCCGACTGAAACTTTTTTGGTGCCCTCGGTATGCCCAAAGAAGCCATGTTGCATCATTAAATTCTCCATATAATTTTCCATACAAATTTGGCAGCTGACCATATTAAAATGATGTATGAAAATTCAAAAATCTGTATATTTTGAAGGAATTTTTTGATCGATTTGGTGTCTTCGGCAAAGTTGTAGGTATGGGTACGGACTACACTGAAAAAAAATGATACACGGTTAAAAAATTGGTGATTTTTTTATTTATTTTTTTATCACTAAAACTTGATTTGCAAAAAAGCACTATTTTTATTTTTTTTATTTTTTGATATGTTTTAGAGGACATAAAATGCCAACTTTTCAGAAATTTCCAGGTTGTGCAAAAAATCATTGACCGAGTTATGAATTTTTGAATCAATACTTATTTTTTTCAAAAAATCGAAATATTGGTCGCAAAATTTTTCAACTTCATTTTTCGATGTAAAATCAAATTTGCAATCAAAAAGTACTGTCGTGAAATTTTGATAAAGTTCACCGTTTTCAAGTTATAGCCATTTTAATGTAACTTTTTTCAAAATAGTCGCAGTTTTTCATTTTTTTAAATTAGTGCACATGTTTGCTCACTTTTGAAAAAAATATTTTTGAAAAGCTGAGAAAATTCTCTATACTTTGCTTCTTAGGACTTTGTTGATACGACCCTTAGTTGCTGAGATATTGCAATGCAAAGGTTTAAAAACAGGAAAATTGATGTTTTCTAAGTCTCACCCAAACAGCACACCATTTTTTAATGTCGATATCTCAGCAACCAATGGTCCGATTTTCAATGTTAATATATAAAACATTTGTAAAATTTTCTCGATCTTCTCGAAAACATTATTTTCAAATCAAGGCTAACATTTCAAAAGGGCCAAACATTCAATATTACGTCAATGATTTTTTGCACAACCTGGAAATTTCTGAAAAGTTGGCATTTTATGTCCTCTAAAACATATCAAAAAATAATAAAAAAATAAAAATAGTGTTTTTTTGCAAATCAAGTTTTAAGAGACAAAAAGTTAAATTAAAACTTACCAAATTTTTTTTACCGTGTATCATTTTTTTCCAGTGTAGTCCGTATCCATACCTACAACTTTGCCGAAGACACCAAATCGATCAAAAAATTCCTTCAAAAGATACAGATTTTTGAATTTTCATACATCATTTTTGTATGGACAGCTGCGAAATTTGTATGGAAAATTATATGGACAAACTAAAAATGCAAAATGGCTTCTTTGGGCATACCGAAAGCACCAAAAAAGTTTCAGTCGGATTAAAAAATACAAAAATTAAAATTGAAGAAAAAAGACCGATTTCGTAGAGAATTGCTCAACTCCTAAGCTTAAACCGTGGTTTCAGTGTGATTTAGAATTATGAATGGATTTTGTACAAGAAAAATATCGGGTTCAAAAAGTATAAAAATGTATGCAACATTTTTTTTTGTTTCTTACTCACATATTATAAATTCCTGAGGACTAAAAAAACTGTATTTCATGAAAATTTTCGGTGCTTAGTAAAAATTTGAGTAGTTTGTACCAAATACTCGAATTAATTTAATGTTTCCGTGAAAATTTCATAAAAAAAATACTGAAAGAAACTCTAAAACTCTGTTATGTACTTAAATGAACTTATTAAAACTTGATAACACACAAATAAACCGGACGTTTTTCGAAGAAATAAGGTATTGTGAAAAAATAAGATATTTTGTCATTATTTGAGCATTTTCCTACAGCTTTCAAAATTTATTCTAAATGTGGTTTCGTTTGACACCCATATTTGTAGGGTTTGTGAAATTTTGCTACAAGTGAAATCCGCGAAGTTTGGGAATTTTATTTTATTTTCTGCTAATGAAATGAATGTTTTTAAGTTGCTTCACATGATAAAATTTGTATCTGTAAAAATCTTGTTGTTAAAATTCAAACGAAATGTCACCTTTTTAATTTCTAGCTGATACTTACAAGAAGCTGAGAATAAAATATTACAAATTCAAAATATTTTTCAAGGGTGCAGATATTGCTGAAATTCAAATTTCAAGCTCAGTTCGGCTTTTAATTTTGTTTTTGAAATATTCGTTTATTTTTGAATTGAGCCACATATTCAAAAATGAGTAAATATTTTAGGAAAGAATCATAAATTCATTGGTATTGTGATAAATACATAATAGAGTGACAAGAATCACATAAAATTTAGTAAAATCGTAAGAGGGTATCCCTGGCTCGATTCTCTAGGTTAAAAATAAGTAACTGTGCCAATTTTGAGCCAAGTCGATTAAGGGTTAAGGGTCGCTTTTTATCGTTGAAGTTTGAATGGAAAATTTCGATAAACAAATATGTAGAAAAGCAAAACTTTCATAATTCCGTTAAAATTATATGACAAACAACTTTGTCGAAGACCGCAAAACGATCCGACTTAACCCTGACGAGTTATTTACGATTTAAAGAAGACGTTTTTGGATTTTTTTTTCACCAACTTCAACGAAAAAAGTGACCCTTAATCGATTGTGATCAAAATTTTTACAGTTACTTATTTTTGCCTAAGGAATCGGATCATTGTCCGATGTCGATTTTTTTTTAATGTCACCGTAATGCCGAATCGTCCTATTAGGACGGCCTTTTCTAGCGTATTTTGGCTTATGTTTGATGTTTAAAAATGGTGAGCTTGAAAAATCAAAAAGTATGAAACAACTGTTTTTGTGATACACTGATTGCTTTACAAAAAAAAACAAATTAATTGTTTGGAATTTTGCAATTTTTTTTTAAGTATTTATACTTTAAAACCTACGTACATTAGAACTTCACTGCCAATAAACGGATACTTTTCCCATGCAACCCAGCGTTTAAAAACAATTTTCACAACACCTAAACTTGCTTAATTGTAACAAACTAATGATTCAAACTAGTTAGCAAACAGTTGATAGTTGAAATCTCTAAAAAAGTTGTATTAATACACAGTAAATTATCGGAAATGAAAATATATCACTCAACTTGTTGTGCAAAAATGTGAATATGCCCGCAGATATTCTCTTTAACAAGGCTGTTTTTAAAAGATTTCCATAACTGATCTATTTGAGACTTCTATGAAAAATATTGTAATAGTATTCTGTTTTTAACTCTAAATCAGTTGGATTCTTTTTAAATTTGTCATCTACCAGAAAAAATCACCATATCATCCACCCAGATACCGGGATCGATTTCAACCAATCTAAAAATATAATTTATTGATCGTTAGGTCGTCTGTTTTGACAGCACCATTTCAAAACCATGTTTTCTGCTCTGCTTGCACCATCAACGCCCTCAGAAGCAGTTGCATCTCATCGGCACACACGCATGATTTGCCACAGACAAACAGATGCGTTGCTCACACGACGAATAGGGGGGCAAGTGTGAGTTACAGCGCCACACTGCGGTCACCATGCGAATGAATTATGACGGTCGCGTTTATCGAACGTTACAAGAGTGATTATTTTTTTTCCGAAAGTGACATTTGGTGACCCGATTGCGTAAACGCAAGACCCGCCACTGATTGAAATATACTCGGAAACACTCTCTCACACACACACACGCACATTTTCTAAAACAAACAAAAATAACTTTTCTGTGAGGTTTTTTTTTTCTTCGGGGGGAACGACTGTCAATTAATATTTTCTTTTTTTTTTTTCACCGAAACCTGTCCAACCGACCGATCCGGTACGGAGTGAGTAAATATCAGCGAGAAAGATGCTAACTAGAAGAGTCAACGCCAGCGACAAACATTTCGGGGTTGGAAATTTGTGTATTAACTTGTTGTTTGATTTGTTTTCTTGTCTTGTTTTGTTGTGACCGGACAGAACGGGGTCATCGCCGTCCGTATATCTCGGCGTTCAAATTTGTTTTGACAATTGGCTACTGTCAGAGCGTTGAGCGTGGAGGAGGACGCGCGCGCGTTCGTAGTACGTATTGCAGCCACGCGTGGCGCTGCGATCGGCGGCAGCGTCCCATCGAATTAGGAAGTTGAGGAATGCGGAACTGTTACTAAATTAGTGGCACACTTTTTTTTAAAGTAGAATTGGGATGACCCATTTCAGATCTTCGGGGGGGATCACTCAACAAGCCGGAATTTATAGAGTCGTAACTTTTTCATTGCGCGAGCGCGCCGCGTCCCAGACTTCCTCCAAATAAACCGGTGAAAAGTTCTCGGGGTAAATAACAATATTTTAATATGTATGTAGTGAGTCCCCTCAATCTTCTAGAATTTGTTTATAAAACATCGAGTTGCTCGAGACGCGGCCGAGACGATCCTCTAGCCGCAGAGGAGGGAGGCGCCAGTTATGGGAAGAAGAAAAAGATGACGCTAAAAAGCAAGAAGGTGAATCGATGTTGAAACGAGAAATGATTTATGTGCACAGGGCGCCGGGTTTAGGCGGATGGGACGCGAGTCTGTAAAACTCTGCCTAGAGAAAACAAACAGAAGTCGAACAAATAATGTTTCCGAGTGAAAAAGAAATCTTCTTCTAATTTGGATGGAATTACTTGGCATTAACACAGACAAACTGACTATAACCTTTTTATATCGTTAATAAAAACTGTCAATTTGAATCCCAATTTAAAAAAGTCGTAATTTGAACGGTCGTAATTTGGCGATGAAATAAACTCTATTTTAATGAGTTTTTGTACTCCTAGAAAAATGATCACTGCTGATAATCACAAACTTGTCCCACGCTTACAATCGAACAAAATTTCAATGTCAACAAATTTAATCTTTGTGAAATTTTATCACCTTTTTGAAAAAAAAAATATTTAGAATATAAAAATCACTACAAACATTTTTACAGGGCTTAACATTTATAAATTGATAAGAGGCGTGATTAAAATAAAATAAAAATCCCTCTATCGGGTCCGGAAAAAAAACTTCAAATTATTTGCAAAATTTCCGATATTAAAAAAAAGTCTCTCAAATTCATCCTCACTGTTTTTACTGACTCAAGATGGTTTCAAAACACCCCAAAAAGCAAAATATGTATATTTGACCTTTTTTTTGTTTATTTGACAATTTTTCAACGAAATTCTAGAGCTGTTCAGAACAATTTTTTTTTGCATTTTTAATCAATTGGATACTCTGAAAAATATTACATGTTTTTGAATGTTTAGACCATAAAATCTGAAAATGTCGTAACACTTAAGGAACGAACGAATTTATTCAAATTTAACAATTTTTGTCTTAAGTGTAACTATATTAGTTTTAAACCAATTAGTGATACTTTTTGTTGTTATTGTACTTTTTTTTTAGAAATTTGTTTTATATTCATTTTTAGAGCCGACGGACAAACATTGCTTTTCACGAAAAATAATTTGGTTTCCTTGAAATAACTGCTCTAATTTCGATTTTTTTACACCTTTCTTATCTAATCTAACCTATTGATTAGCATTTTTTTACATTCTTCATGCAAAAAAAGAGAGAATACATTTTGTTCTTTTAGCATAACACATTCAAAACACAATTAAAATATCATACAATGTTTTAAAAATAACACATTATACAGACAACAGTAAAAAACAGTGAAAAAATTGAAGGTAATATTACATTTCAGAATGTGGACAGATTTTAATTTAAAAAAGATTTGTAAAATTGCATATAAAAAAGTGCAAATTTACATCCATTAGCTTGGTACTAAAACCAACAAATTTTTAACGTTCTAAATTTTAACTTGTTTTACTTTGTTCATTTTTTATATTTAAATTCAAATAAACTTGTTTTTACAGCCTGTAAGCGTAAACAACAATGGAAGGCAACACAGCGAAAAATCCTATGGTAAAATCGCATGCAAAAACATGCACATCACCTTCGTCAAAAACGACACTTAATATTACACACTGCATGTACAATTTGTATAAACACAAAAAAAATGTAACTGACGGAATTCAAACCCAGCTCCAACAATAAGGACTGGCGCCTTAGCCCGCACGGCCATCAGACCGATGAATAATGGAAAGGATAAACGCAGATATGAGCTTGTCATTTCAGTCAAGTAGGTTTCCCCAGGTTATTACATAGAGTTTCATAAAATAATGCAAAATTTATTTTACACCCTGACCTTTTACACGCAGCTGTATTGCTACTATTTTTTTGCTGTGAATGCGATATTGATAGATTTTGTGTCAAAAAGTGTAATTTTACATCAGAAACATGTGAAATTTTCATGATTTTCTATTTAAATCCACTTTTACACATTTATTTAACCAGTAAAAAAGCTGAATTTCGGAACGTTGAAAATTTTATTGCTGAATATTTCCAATTTTTTAAAGAAGTTTTTCCTAAATTGCTGCGTAAAAATGGGAATGTATGTCAAAAAGTGGAATTTTACATGAAGGACTGGTGATATTTTGTATAATTTTATATGGAATTTAACTTCAAAAATCAAATTTTAATTCTTTCCAATCTTTTTCTCAGGTGTAGGATCGGTAGATACATTACCACTAGCGTGCACTGGTTGGGGCAACATGGGGAAACTCAGAAATTTGTTTTAAATCTGGTCAGGGGGTGTCCATAAACGACGTTATTTTCAAAACGTCCATATTATTGCACAGAAAAAAATAGTTGAATTTTGGAATGTTGAAAATGTGTTAGGTTGAATATTGCCTCTTTTTTAGTAATATTACATAAAAAATGTAAAAATGAGAACCTGATGAATATTCATTAAAAACTGATGGAAATTCATCATTTTTTGGGGTAAAATTTATCATTTTTTTTTGCCACAAAATCTGTCACAATTTCCTGATGAATTCCTCGAGGAGCTGGGCGACGCTACTGCACATTACATGCACATTTTTTAACCGACTAGCCACCACCTAGTTTTATTGAGGTTTTTTGGTAGCATTTTGATTGCTTTATAGTTTTATAAAGAGCAAGAGCAAATTAGTAGGTTCTAACAAGGTTTTATGCTTCGCACATAAAACTTTCTGACAATAAAAGTTAAATGGCTTTCAATAAGGTTTTACGAAAGTTTTAAGAGAGTCTTGAAACCCCAATGGCAATGTCATGCCAAACGGTTTTATCGCATGCTTTTTTAAAACCCAGGGTGTTTTAGCTGTCAAGTGCTATTAGGCATGCAAAAAAGCTTACTTAAAACCAGAAGGTCCTGAAAAAGCATTGAACGCGGCTAATTAGCAGTGCATAAATATGGCGCTGAACGCGTGTTCTGATTGAATTTGATTGACCGCCATCTTGGTTGAAAAAATAGAAAACTGAAAAATTGATTTGATGAAAACACGCATTTATGCTGAATTTCTGGTATGATTAATATAGTAATAGATGTTTAAAAATATTTTGAACATTTTTTTCAAAGAATTGCAATAAAATATTTTTTAACATTTAACACTATGATTACAAAATATTGATTTTTGATGAAGCGAGTCGATTTTTTGGCTCTATTCCCCCAACATTTATCAATAAAATTTCAACCGCAGCTGAATTTGAGCCACCAATTGCGAGAAATAACTTTGAAATTATTTTATTTACCTCTAATATCTATTATTTATCATCGCCATTTTTGCAAACCATCTCCATTTTAACATTTGGCAAGACAAAGACTTATTTTTTACCAAAATAATACCTATTTTGCATAAGACGTTTGAAGACGTATGAAATGTCATTTTTTCCATAACTCTTGACTAGGTTTTAACAAAGGTTTTATCAAGGCTTTGAGGATGTTGTTAGGATTCAGTTGGAAAGCCTTGAACTCCTATTTATCAAGGTTCTGGGGAGTTTGTTACGACTAAGTGGTTTTAATGTTGGTTTTGGCTGATAGGTTTTATAGCGGTTGTGACAGCTTTGATAAAGCCTAAAATGTAACTTGGGTGGGTTATTTGTCATTTGGTGCCACAGAACCTTTTGCTTCCCTCAAGATTCGACCCGGAGCCAGTCCACCGCTTCACCTTTGAATGCAAAAGCTTGATGATATCTTTTTCAAGGGGATAAGGGAAATTCTCTGACCATCGATTGTTGGAGCGTAACTATGTCTGAAATGTCTTTTAATTTTTCGTCAAATTCCGACAACCTTCCCCGACTCCCTGCCGGAAATGACCCACATTCGCACACACACACAAGCTACGTTCTACGATCTGAATGAATTGTCTCGCACTCGCACTAAACACTTCTCGCGAACTTGTAGTGGAAAATACGACGGCAATTAACCTCAGCCGCGCGGCGCACCGCGTTGTCAACCTGACGTAAAGAAGTTTATTTTTAGAAAGTAAGGTGTAGAAGAGCACTTGCTCACTTGTACGTCTTTTTCCTCTCGGCTACAGTTTTGGGTGGCGCTGTGAACGGACCGTGACCGTGTCGAGTCGGGTGACTGTTTGGTAGATTTTTTATGACAATTTGAAGATAGGCCCTTTTTAAAAAGTACAATTTTCGAGTTAAGCCCTTTGAGGGAAGCTCTTGTTTACATCTGAAGTTATAATCTGCAAAAATATTGCATGATGTCCGACGTTTCGGTGCTTATCATCTTTTTTTTCAGAGTTACCTTATTTTATTTTTGAATAAATAGTTCAGTAAACAAAACCTGAAAACAAGCTAAATTAGCGTTACAATCTAGTGACCCCTGCGATCCCGCAGCTCTAAACGCATCTCTAATGCACCGCCTGCTCGATGCAATCGCTACAACCCCTCAGCCGAAATGATTTACTTCGCTACCCTGATGGCCACTTCTGCATCGACGACCTGGATCCAAGCAGGCCTCTCTCCCCACTGCTGCGCGGCCATGACAGTGAGGAGCGCGATAAACGCGCCGATAAAAACATGAAGGGTTTTCAACTCCGACGACGAAGTTCATCTCATATGGAGAACCTGGACCAGGTCTTGGCAGGGCAGTAAAAAGAGCCCGCACCGACCGGGTTTGAGAGGAAGCTCATCGAGAGAGAGTGCAGCCGCCGCATGTCCATATATAATTTATTTATTTATAAATTTTGTAAGCCAATTTAACGGTACCTTGGCCCTGGCTGGAGAGATTGCGCACCGTGAAGGAATTTGCGCTCCGACCAAGATCTTCAGATCTTGGAACTACAAAAAACAAAAAGCGGTAACCAGCACCGATTACCGAAAGACCCGCAGGTTCTGGCGTGCAAGATCCAGTTATCAACGCGGTCACACGAAAACAATGGGTCGTCCCGTAAAAGGACATGCCATCATTATCGCCGTGGCGGAAAACCTGTTTCCGCGCGGAGCAGAATAAATGGAGCAGGTTCGACCCATCTCGCTGGCGGACGAGATTCCAGCGACGACGCCGCCGACCATCCTTCCCTAGATGGTCAAATCGGTCGCGCGAGAGCCGGTTGGCCAAAGTGGCGCGCTGAACGTATATCCGCGTTGGAACCATATGGTCAGTTTGACAGTTGACAGGATTGACAGGAGCCCTGGTGACAGTTGACAGAGTATAAAATAATGGCGGCGTACCTGCTCTGAGGGGTGGACGGGATCGGATGTTCCCGCTAGAACAGCTCGGAATGTTAATTGAAATGACAGGTTCCGATTTACGACCGGTCACCTAATCCAGCGGTGACAATCACACGAAGATAAACAATGAAGCTGCTAATTTGCGCAATCACGCTGGATCCAATATCGTGATCCTACCGGTTGGGTCGTAAAAATTCCATTCCATGGCCTGCTAGGTGAGATGCACCTAACCTCAAAGTTGAACAGCTGGATGATCGCCGGGGCCTGGGCCCCGGAATGGGGAGTTAATAATCGTTAAATTTTATTAGTTATAAACTTTATTGGTTTTGCCAGGAAGGAAGGGGGGACGTCCACGGCAGGTTGCCGAGGTACACGAACCCCGATAGCTGCCGGTTTCTGCGGAAAGACATTTGCGTAACTCTTCGCGGAACTCGGGGCTAAGTGAGCAAAGTAGCTACTTGAAGTATCCCCCCAATTTCGCCCGCCCGAATCGGAACGTGGGAAAGCACAACCCCGCCGGAATGACGTAATTGCCGTGGAATTGCAACGAATTTTGGCACGTTTCGGGCACCTCGCTTCCAGCAGGTGGCCAGACACTCAGGTCCAACGAATCGGTTTATCCGGTGGTAAATTAATTTGATTTGTCGGCTAATGCCCCGTAAAAAAGCAGTCACAATCCGGACAAACGGCTCGCCTTCACGCCTCTTCCTCTTGTGAACTGCGAAGAAAGCGCGACACCTAGGGGAGGACCACCCCGAAAAAGCGCGCGTCCGAATCTGTTGGAGAAAACTGGCAACTGTGTTGATACAATGTGACAGCGCGACGCGACATCTAGTGGAATGCAGAACCACGTGCTGTGATGTCAAATTACGCGGGATGACACACTGGCTCTTCCTCATTCATATGTTAACTGCATGACGGGATTAGTCGGCCAAATCTAGCCGTCTAGCGAGGGGTGACAGAAAAAAAATCGCGAATTAATCATGTCTATGAGATGGTTTTTAACCTTCGATTACTATTTGAAATCATCAAAAAAAAAAAAAAAATCTACCCTGAGTCTCTTCGGATAGCTTTTAAAGTTGTTTAAAGTACTCTAAAAACTAAACATTTTATAAATAAATTTAAAATACCGTTCAAATGAGAAGCAGTGTATACAGACCAAAATTTTTAGAATTTTAAGAACTTAGCCTTATGTTGAGAAATTTGTTGAACATGGTTTCTGAAACCAACTACTGTATCTTGGCAACACTGTTTTGATATTTTGACACTCGTTGAAAATTAAAATCATTTGAAGTCATGCATTTAGTTGGAATCGGAATTATATGGTTTTGAAGTCTTTATTATTTAATTTTTTAATTTCAATAATCTGGCAACACTGTGCAGAGATACCGTGACATAAGTGAAATTTATAGAACTTTCCTAGAGTACTGTAGTAAATTTGTTTTAAAATGACTTGAAAGCTAACGGGCAACATTTGACTCGCAGAAAATATGTTGATGATCTGGCAACACCATCCTAAAATATAAGCAGTTCTGAAGTATTAACGCTTTCATTAAAATTAATTAATTTTTTAAGGCATGATTAAGGTATATCAAGCAAAAATTGGTATGCAAAGGTCCAATAAATATTTTTTAAATTGTTTTTCTGGGTGGTTTTGATTATCCCTGACTCAAGGCGGGTTCAAAAACACTCAAAAAACAAAAAAAATGCTTATTGGTTCTTTTCAAACAAAACATTAAATTAAAAAAATGTAAGTTTCTAAAAATATGCATTTCCTGCTTTCCAGTAATAATTAAAAATAATTCTCAAAAACAAAGTTTTTTTTTGTGCTTAGAAGCATGTACACAAAAAATCAAGCTTTATAAAACCTGTGTCTTTAAATTGAAACAACTCCGTTTAAAAAAGCAATGCTGCATGGTTTTTTAAATTGTCTATAAAAAAAGTCTATGTGTGTTTGTGCATTGGTCTAAAATTCAAATATTTCAATTTACAATTGTAAAATTCCATCAGAAATTGCGTTTTTAAGCTTGTTAAGACTAGCAACTTTTTTGGAAGTTGTCTTGAGAAATGAAAATATTATTTTTAAAATCCTGTAGTAATTTTAAAAGTATTTTGGTCCTCAGATCAGAATTGAAAAGAAAAAATTGATTTTAAACTTTCCGGAATACTTTCTATTGGATTCGACGGGAATTTGATAACCAAAATCTGGTGGCAACCCTGTCTCAATTCCATTTACCAATCCAATCCAAGTTACCCTTTCCAACTTTATCAATTTCTGGTATTGATTTCTCATGACAGTGCTGCCAGATTGTTAGTTTTTTTTATCTAATCAGAAAGAGCTACTAAACGATGTATTTTTATTCAAATTTACAACAAAATTCTTGAAAGCATCTTAAAATTCCACTGAAATCAGCGACACATTTTTTATACAAATGATTCTGATAAATATTAGTTCTGAAAAGAAAAGAATGAAACTCATTAAAAATATTTGTTATATTTTTTTCATAAAAGCAAAAGTAGAGAAATGTTTCTAATTAAATTTTTGAATGTTTTTTTTTTATCTGATGCTTATTTTTTCAATAGGGTCCTCAACTGCCCCTGATCGCATAAATGTCCCATATGCATTTTCATCATTTTTGAGTTATTGATACAGTTTGGGTTCAGAATTGTGTACTCTTTCAGAAAAGTCTACAACATCCAGTACTTTGTTCTAGAAATCAGGAGTAAATCCAGTTTTTTCACGAAAACTCAGCTTACTGTTTTTGCATATGGGACATTTTTGCGAACATGGGCGGTAAAGCCCTATGTAAATATTTATGTACAACGGTAAAAAAACACGCTTAAAAACCTATTCTGATCACTTTTTGTTATTTTAAAGCAAAAAAAAAAGTAGACAAGACAACCTTTTTTCGATGGATCAACTATGGTCCCCTTGGAAAGAGCTGTCAGGTAGGAACTTTTCTGTCAAGAAGGACTGCGAGGTTAATTTTTCAAATTGTTTAAAAAATACATTTCGAACTCTTTGTGGTCGTACAAAGGGTCATTTTACTCAGAAAAATAAGTTTTATCGTTGTGAACAATAATATCATCCATCTAAGTTTTATTTTAGGACCCAATTAGACAAATTTTGAACAAATTTTTAAAGCTGTCATGGGCCAATGGTTGGGCACCCCTAATGTACACATTGCACTTCCCAGCTAGAATGTTTGCTTGAGCTATGAGCCGATTTTGGCTCGATATCGAGCGAAAATTCTCTCTGGGTTAAGACACACTATCTGAAAACAGTGCTGCCAGAAAATCAAAATTTATTTAAAATTCAAGAGTTTTTTAAAAATACTTTTAATTTTTAAGATAAGAAAATTTTACTATTGTTGGATTTGAAATTAATATGATCAACGCATTTTTAAAAGGTATTTTACTGTTGAAAGTTACTCAAACAACTCTTTCCAATCTCTCGAATTCCATTCTTAGACATTATTAAAACTAAAAAAAAGTAGTTTTCAATCTGTTTGATTTTCAAAAACTGTTTTGAATGATTAAAGTTAACAAATATGTACAAATATATAGTTTTTCTTTGAACAATTTTTTTAACATCTCAAAGGATTAAGTAATATTTTTTAAATTAAAATTAAGAATTGGTCAAATTCTCGTGTGTTTGGTAAGTTATGGTTCCGGTCTTATTTCCATTTAATTGCAGATTTTAATTATTCAAACTTTTTTTGTTCATAGCGTTCAAACCCACCGCGCAGTAGAGGGTTAATATTTCGCTATAATAAATGAAATCGTCCCCGCGCGTTCGCACACTCACTTCAAATTGATGACAGCTCGTTCGCGGCCATGTCACGGATTTTGCGGCGCGTTCCGCGCAAACAAGTTGTCTGTTATTTTTTTTTTCGCAAAACTGGGATCGTTGAGTAGATGAAAAAAAAAAAAACAGGAAAACACATTTCCTCGTCCAAACAAATGCGCGCAAGTTAGCATACCAGATGTCAAAGCAATCCGTGGCAAATCATATTTTTATGGCATATGAGTTGTTTGTTTCTTTTGTGATTAAATCAAAGCAAGCAATATAT
Organism: Culex quinquefasciatus; assembly: GCF_015732765.1. NCBI lineage: Eukaryota > Metazoa > Arthropoda > Insecta > Diptera > Culicidae > Culex > Culex quinquefasciatus. The sequence continues at coordinate 20,814,323 of NC_051863.1, forward strand.
TTTTTAGAGTTATTGCTGGTTACTTGGATTTTTTGACCAAATAAAATTTGGGTGCTATAAAATGCCATAAAATTGTGACAGTTGACCCGTAAAGCCCGGCAGTGCACCACAAAAGCTTCTTAAAAGCATTCCCACCGTAAATCTATCAATGTCTAAACTTCTTTCTCTTTTCCGTTTCGATCCCCATAAGTAATCTGCTGATTGACGTGGCGCGGACTTGAAAACGGAAAGCCTCTCTCTCCGTGGAACCCCTGCTTACGATTTATAACCCTCACTTCCTCAATCGCGCGCGCATTTATGACACTAATGGTTGGCTACTTGCTTCAAGAGATATGAATTACGGCCAAGTTCAGTAGCGCTTTGGACGCGACTTTCAGTCGAAAAATGATGATTTTCTACGCCCAGACGATGTCGTCGTCGCAGCCCGACGGGGTAAATTGCGAAAAGCTTGGCCAAGGTGGGCCCACTCTTGCAATGAAAACAAATCCCACACACTTCCGAGCACCGCGGTGAAGGCAGGACACCCACAATCAGAGAAGAAGTTGCTCAACGCGACCACATGGCGTACGAGAGGTTGACCTGTTGCTTTGGGATTTGGTGGTTTGCTATAAAATGTTGACAGTTGTTGCGGGAATGCCATAATGGCGGAAAAAATCTTGTTTTGTACAATTTCCAGTAAGTTTTATAGCACTGGTGCCATAAAGGTTGCTGTCAAAACGTCAAAATTATAATTTTCCAGATAACAAATCTAGTAGAAAATTATTAGCGCTAATGACGACTAATATTTACATATTTTGAACGTATCTTTTCACCTCCTCCTTTTTGGAGAAGGTGTGATCGGATCACGACGACAGTCGTCGTCGCATGTTTAGAGGTGGATTATAATCGGAAACAGGTGGTGTTGAAAAATTAACCTCGGCTTGAAGATGTGGGTCGTAGCCGCGTCCGCGGCTTGGAATTTGAAATTGATAGTTTAGGAATTTCTGTTTTCGCCAAAAAAGTATACCAATGGACGTTCGTTCGTTCGTTCGAGCAGGTGAGAGACAATCGCGTGAGTGACGGTTTCGAAATCATGAAAAAAAGTCAGACTAGTTAGCAGTCTAGACGGTTTTGTTTGCTCATCGGTACTATTTTTAATCTTCTTCTTTTTTTTGCTTTGAAGGGCGCCACAACTGCAGTTCAAGATGATTAACAATAAGGTGAAAACATCTTGTAGAATTCTATTAAAAAAATACATAGTTTAATATCAATGTTCCCACCTTTATTTATAATCTTGGCGAACTCACAGCTATCTGTCAAGTGGTTTCCATTGCTCACCGCTAGATGGCACGCGCACTATTTTAAGCGTTTGCAATCATGCCAATATTGCTGAGTGACGTGGAACAAGTTAATTAATTCAGAATGACAAAACCGTTCCGTAGCAGTTCCCAGAATTTATGCAATTAGCGCTTAAATACAAATCAGTCGAATAATAAAGAATCTTCCAGAAATCGAGACAAAAAAAAATTCTCAAAAAAAAAAAACAAATCCAGCAAAAGGATTCGTGAGAACCTTTTTTTTCGACCCTTTAACGGCTTCTGGGCGCACACCCGGCCTCAGAACTTGACGTTGCTGGTCACGTTTGTCATTAATAATGCGATTGGTTGTTCGATTCCAGGGCTTGGCGATTTTTGGCCGGCGATTTGGTGGATGTGCGGGGAATGCAAAATGAGTGAACATTTGTCAAGGTGGTGTAATTTGTGCGTTTTGATCGACGCACGATCGGCCGATTGTGTGTCCACAGCCGGATCAAATTTGTCAAAATTATGAACGGTTTAGGGAAATTAATGGCTCGCTTTGTTTGCCATTTTGGAGCTATGGGAAGCGTTGAAATCGCGATGGACACTCATGATTCGTTTGTTTGACGAAAAAGGGCGGTTGAAAACTGGTTAAATCGTTTGCTACACTCTCTAGGGTAAATGTCCCTAATTTGGGGATTTTAGGTGAAGCCTAAGATTATTTCAAACAAAACAATGTAATTAAACCAGTGAGAGTTTGTAAACAAAGAGTGTTTTTTTGACCTGCTCACTCCTAATGCAAACATCTACTGACGTGAGCAGGATACACTCTTTGTATACAAACTAACGTTGGCCCTATTATATTGTTTTGCTTGATTTAGGATTTTTCGTTTTCAAAACTCAAAATCACGTTTTAGACCAGTTTTGCGCACGCTTTATACTTTAACCCCGGCAGTTTTAGTGAATTTCCTTACTTTGATGATTTGGATTTTTTGCTGATTTTTTGAGAAAATTTTGATGGGGGACAAAAGTTTGAAAAACAAATTGTCTATAAAATGTTTTTTTTTTATTTCCAAATAGTTTTTTTTTAATTTGGGAATTTACTTTATCATGAGCTGTTTTAAACAAGTTTTGAAAGAAAATGAGTTTCTCAAGATCTGTTTAATTTTTAAGTTTTTTTGCATTGTGGTAAACATGAACAGAACATTCAATTAAACGAATAAAAAGGATCCGGTTTCAAATTTAAAATATTTTTGATCTTTTGTTCTTGACCTGTTGTTCAAGGCCATGCATCAATCACGTTAATACTTTTTTGGTCAGTTTAAGTTTCAAGATTGAAAAAGCGTGCAACGGTTTATTTTTGTAAACAATTTTTTTGGAATCCCAAGCAGACTGAAATAACTTGGGAAGCTTTCAAAATTTCTACTTTTTAGAATAATTTTAGCTTAAGCACCCCATTTCATGGCCAAAATAATGACCCCGACGAAATTGGTCAAAATCATCCCATAGTTCTAACCATTTTAAACAAAGTCCAGGGGGTATATCAAATAATAAAAAATCAACTTCCAAAATTTCAACTTTTTAGAATAATTTTAGCTTAAGGACCCCATTTCATGGCCAAAATAATGACCCCGACGAAACTAGACAAAATTATCCCAAAGATCTAAACATATTTAACAAAAGAAAAAATAATAACAGATTGTGTTATGGACACTTAGAAACTTTTCCATTTGTGCGATTCATGGTAATTTTATTTCTAAGTCAGTATACCAAACGAATAACAAATTTTGTTATTAGGAGAGTTTTTGAAATGTATAACATTTCCTCTTATTAGCGTTTTGTTAAACATTTCCCGAGCAGACGGAAATAACTTGGGAAGGTCAGTTTTTGATATTGTGAGAAGATCGAAATATGTTATTGGGATGATCGGATTAGTTTTTAAAATAACAAAAATCAATAACAAAGATTTGTTCGAAGAATAACTTAAACTGTTATTATGTTGTTATTGCAATAACAAACCAATAACACAGAAGGAATCATGAAGGAATAACAAGATTTGTTATTTTGTGCGGAGAGGTGAAGCAGCATAATAACAAAAAATGTTATTGAACTGGTATGTCTCCATAACAAAAAAAGTTATTGTTTTGGTTTATTTGTAATTTGCAAATAAACCTGCAGTTGCCATAACTCCTCTGTACTAGTCAGGGCTACAGAGTCGGGTACCTCCAAACGACTTTGAATCCATACTTTGAAGACAACTCCGACTCTGGATGCAGGATATGACGTCAACGACGACTTCAGCTCTCCAAAAATATCCGACTTCACAGATTCCGACTCCAAGTAAAAGTTGCTGAAAATTTGCTGAATCCGATGCAGTCTCCGAGGTCTCACTCCAGCTCGAACTTCAACGTCAGCTCCGACTTACTGGCTCTGTGAAAATAATAACAGTTTTTGTTACTCACAATTCAAAAATTCTCAATAAATAAATCAATTCCGTTAGGGAATATAACAAAACTTACAAAAAAAACTCTCAAAAGTTAATTTTATCGGATTAATTTTAGCTTGAAACCACATGTCATGGTGAAATAAATGACCCAGATGAAATTGGTCAAAATTATTTCATAGTTCTAGCCAATTTTAGTAAAATCCCTTAGGGGGTATATCAAATTATTAAAAAAATCAACTTTCAAAATTTCAACTTTTTAGAATAATTTTAGCTTAAGGACCCCATTTCATGGCCAAAATAATGACCCCGACGAAATTGGTCAAAATCATCCCATAGTTCTAACCATTTTAAACAAAGTCCAAGGGGTATATCAAATAATAAAAAAATCAATTTCCAAAATTTCAACTTTTAAGAATAATTTTAGCTTAAGGACCCCATTTCATGGCCAAAATAATGACCCCGACGAAACTAGACAAAATTATCCCAAAGATCTAAAGATATTTAACAAAAGAAAAAATAAAAACAGATTGTGTTATGAACAATTAGAAACTTTTCCATTTGTGCGATTTATGGTAATTTTATTTCTAAGTCAGTATACCGAACGAATAACAAATTTTGTTATTAGGAGAGTTTTTGAAATGTATAACATTTCCTCTTATTAGCGTGTTATTAAACATTTTCAATATAATATCACTTCAATGCCAAATGTTGTTATTTTATCAGAAACTGTTATTATTTTTTCTTCTTGAAGTTGAACTTCAGGATAAAATAATAACACATTTTGTTATTTTAACAGGATTTGTTATTGAAATATTATTAATTTTGTTATCCCGGGCAGACGGTAATAACAAAATTCATGCCATTTCAATAACAAATTCTGTTAAAATAACAAAAAGTGTTATGGAATCTTCCTGAAAAATCCATTTCTGCATAATAGTTCAATAACGGTTTATGTTATCATAACAAAATTTGTTATTGGTCTGATATTGGTTGAAAGCCAAAACAACTTTGAAATAACACTTTTTGTTATGGAAGAATAACTCCAACTGTTATTGGGATGATCGGATTAGTTGTTAAAATAACAAAAATTAATAACAAAGATTTGTTCGAAGAATAACTAAAAATGTTATTAGTCTGTTATTACAATAACATTCCAATAACAAAAAAATCATAACGACGAATAACAAATCTTGTTATAGATAACGTAAAATGTTATTGGCCTAGTATTTTCAAATATCAAAAAATGTTATTCCCAAGTTATTTCCGTCTGCTCGGGATTACCGTCTGCCCGGGATGACTTGTTTTTTTAAGAACAATTTTCAAATTTGACTTTTATTTGGATGAAACTGTTTCCATCGACTTCTTAGGTCCAAATAAGCCATTTTTGCACCATTGGTTACTCCATACAAGTCTCCATTAGGGTGACAAGTTCGCAAAAAAACGCAAAAATGTATGGTGAAAAGCAAAAAAAAAAAAAAATGACGAACAGCCTAGTTGAAGACCGCAAAACGACCCAAGTTAAATCTGACGATTTATTAGCGATTCAAAGAAGACGTCAAATTAAACGATGTATAGCGACCCTTGAACCTTAACCGATCTAGCTCAAATTCGGCACAGCTACCGTAAACTGGGGTCAATCGGGACACATGGGGCGAATTGGGACAGCAGTTTTTACCATGTTGGAGCACAATATTTTGATTTTTCTGGTTGGTTTCGGTTAGAACAGACTCAGGCCTACAAAATGTGTACATCCGTTTCTAAATTTAAAAGCTTTAAGTGCTCTAAAAACTGCTGTCCCTATTCAGACTGTAGTCCCGATTCACCCCAGATTACGGTACTTATTTTTGCCTTTAGAAATCGAGTCAAAAGGTATTTTCACCCTAGTCTCCATCCTCCAATCTTATTTTTCTTCAGAAGGGATTTTTTTATCGTTTTGGTGCCTTCGGCAAAGTTGTAAGTTATGGTCAAGACTGTTCGTAAAAATACACGAAGAAAAAGAGTTCCAAAAATCGTGAACAAGCGTTCATGAAAATCGAAACCACGAACAAATTGTTCAAATTGCATGGTACGTTTCTCAAACGCTTGTTCACGATTTTGGGAACTCTTTTTTCTCCGTGTAGTTTTACGGAAAAAAGTTGCCTTTTTTATTTACTTTTTACCAAAGAATTTCTATTTTGAATCACTTTACCCTCTTCGTGGACAAAAAAGTGCCAACTTTTGAACTAGAGGCTATATGACGGACACTCTCTCTTAATTCTCTACGACGATATCTTGGACACTTTTGTACCGATTTTTAATGCTAAAATGTAAAACTGGTGTGAAATGTTTTCAACGCAATGACCCTTTTTTCCTGATTTTCAAAATTACGTCTTACATTTCCAAAGGACCATAGGCTGTAACACCGAAAATGGATTGCTTCTGGTTTTGACGGCCCTCTTGCTGCTGCCATCTACAGAAATGTCAAAAAAGGTATACCCGATTACAACACACCGACCACTGAACTGCCCCCGCTGTACGCTAAACCTTATGGTCAGATCGGTCGCAAATCACATTCACATCTGGTCCGCGAGCCACGTTCCCTGGGACCAATAACAATAAAGATCAAAGTAGGCGATCCTACTCAGTGAATTATCATATTGAGAAGGAGTGCGAGATTGAACTGTGCCTACTGCGTGCACAAGTTCTTGCATGCAAGTTTGCTGGCTCCATATGTGATCGATATGACGCCGCCGTAAATGACGATGATTATGGTTACTGTTATTTTATTGACGGAGAATTACTGCAATACAATGATTTTTAATTGTAGAGGCGGCGGCCGCCGCTTCCATATCGACAATTTATGGCAACGCGTGCGTTGTGCGAGGTTAGGTTCGTTGATTGATTAGTCGCTGGCGCGCGAGTCACTTTGTTTTGGAATCGCTCGAATTGAGGTTATGTTTTCGATTAGTTGACCATATGACTTGTCTCGTTTGGGTGTTGCAACGGCATGCGCAACGGAAGCTGTAGGCGAGTGCAGCGAGCGCAATGCAAATTTTGCCAAGTGATTTTTTTTTATTAATATACTTTCCAATCACGCTCTCAAACGCCCCGCACACACAACCTCAATTTTCATTCATAAATATTTACAGCTCGCGCGTGGTGGTTCCAAATTGCATCATTGGAGCGTTCTGCACCACATTTTGCAAACCTTTTGGCAAGCACTCCCACGACGCCTCCAGATCGCCATTATGGCGATCAAACGAGGGGCGAACCACTTGTGTGCGGGACCGTTTTTATGGCACTTTTATTGCGGGGTTCTGTCGCACCCATGTGTCACGGTTGTCATCGTGCGAACGAGCGAAAAGTGGTGACACATTGCCACCCTTTCCATGCTGTCAGTCGGTTGGTGTATGAATTGGTGACAGCGACCCAAACGAGTGGTTTGCCCCTTGGTTTCTGCTGCTTAGATTATAAATTAGCTAGCTTATTGACTTTGACAGCTCGCGACACTAATCAGTACTGTCAATATTATAGCATTTGCCATAATGGCCGCTTTCACGCCAGCGCTTCTTTGATCTCCAGCGCGGCAAAGCCTACTAATGAACTTCAAACGTATGTAAACAAACCCCGATGGAACCTGTTTGCTGTGTACTAATTGAGCAAATACCGCCGCAACGCTTCCCTGGAACTACATGTTTTGGCTTGAACCACGTTTGATCCCAAAAAAAGCTGGTGAAACTACCTACCGCAGCCGATGACAACCTTCGGACGATCAAAGTCCGTTGAACCGGGCGGCACGGTATTGTGTACAAGTTTACTCCTGTCTTCGACTGTTAACCGCATTATTACGCGCGGGATCATAGTTCATAAAGCTGCTTTGTTTCGCCGCAACCTGATCAGTAGGCGCAGAGTTCCGGGACCATCTTCTTCGCGGCCTGCTTGGATGCTCCCAAAGGAAGCGCACGGACAAAGTAGAGACAACTCCGCGTACACACGGCTAGAAATATGCAAATTAGGTGCGCACTTGTCGACCGAGGAGGTCGTTTATACATTTTGACAAGTTTGCCATAAAAATAAACTGCCCGCGAGTGCGCGCGATCACTTGAATTACGGTTTGTTGATTCCTCTCTCTTTCGCGACAGTGCTGCCAGCAAACCAGCTAGGCCAAGATTAGGGGGGCAACCACTTTACGACTTTCTTGTCAATATTTGCCAGTGACAAACTGTTATTGATATGGTTATTGGCTGGGCAGTTAGAAACTGCAACTCAGCAGCGCGCGGAACAGGTCTGCCGGCAGGTTCCACGAGTTACACGGGAAAGCATGAGATACAAATTGTGGTCCTCTTTCCTTGGTTATCTCTTGAAAAAAATTGGAATGCCATCTGGTGAGGTTGGGATTAACCCTTTCGGCAACGATGTTGCATTTTGACGCTCATTTTGAATTGCAAGCAGTCCCGATTCCCCTTAACAACGCAGCGCCCTGCTTGCTACCAATACATATTTACTTTCGACGCGTCGCAGAACGAATTTGACAGGTAAACAATAAACTGTTTGAATCTGGTGGTGAAAGGGTTACAAAAATATGACCATTTCACCAATCTCGTTCAAGAGCGCGGTGTGTTTGCGCATATTTATGTTTTCAAGATGAAAATAATGTTAATTACTTTTGCAATGTGCGCCAGTCGTCGCATGCACTAAAGTGTCACCATTTGCCTGGACCATTTGCATCTTTTTTGCTCGGTCTGAGGGGGCGATTCAGTCGTGGTGGCGCTGATTTTTATTGACCGTTGGAGCTGTTCACAGCTTGCTCCGGGATTTGTTTTTATTTTTCTCTCGGCAGCGTTGAGCTGTCAAAGTGGTTTTGCAGATTTGGACCTGGAGCTGCGATAATGGCAAACTTATAAATTTGCTTAATTGTCATTGAAAACGGTCAATTTGTTGTACGCGGGGATTAAAAGTCTATATCAGAATATAGGGAAATAAACATTTAGCTTAAATTATTATCAAAATATTCACTCAATTGAATCTCTCAAAATGTTGTTACAAATTGATCACTACACTCACAGAACAATTTTGCTCGCATGTAGATTTGACAGCGATCTGCTGTACTAACCAATACACCTATACTCGCTGACGTGCGCACGAGTAATTGGTAAATGGTGTGTTAGACAAAAGATCGAATGACATTAGGTCGAAATGGATTTTTGAGTCATTTATTAAACAAATTAAAAAATATTTTGAAATCTTTTGTTTTGTTTTATCTTCAAAGAGGTTTTTTGAGAAAAGTATAAACACCAGCAAATATTGACAAATTCTATATTTTTTATTTTTTTTCTTGGTTTTTGCAATATTTTTGTGATCTACTTTAAAAATTATTTATTATTGCTTAAGTATTCTTTTCTGATTTTGCCAATGCTTTAAATATTATTTTGTCTGGTCTCAATAGTATTTTTAAGAATTTCTCTGTTCTGTCAAAACTATTTACTCTTGTTTTTGTTATAATTTGTGAGTTTTTTTTTTCTCCAATATATGATTAGTTCTTTAAAAACGTTTTATTACAAAAATCTAAACATATTTGCAAGATTGTCATAATCTTAAAAAAAAAAATCTTACTTCTTTAACATTTTTGTGAGTTTTCCGAGCTTTCAAAGTATCAAAGTTAAAAAATAAATAAATAAACTTAAAAAATATTGATTATAAGAAAAAAAGAATATAATTACAATAATCATAAAAATAATAAAAAATAAGCCTGTGCTTTTCATTGAGGCTAATATTCTCTATTGGTAATGTTATTTCTAAGCAACATGGGCTGAATAATCCTCACAAATACATGACAAAATCCAGTATATAGCCCTCTAAGATCATCTCCATCCGAATGCTAAGGCGAATATCCTCTACTTTTTATGTTAAAATAAGTATGCAGTTGTTTGAGTTATGTCTCACATTTTGTTTTAACACTGATTGTTGCTTCTGAGCAACTCTCTAAGAAATCGGCCGATTTCGACCATTTTTATTTTTTGTATTTTTTGATTTGACTCAAACTTTGTGGGGGCCTTCCCTATACCCAAATATGCTATTTTGTGTCATTGGTTCACCCATACAAGTCTCCATACAATTTTGGCAGATGTCCATACAAAAATGGTATGTAAATATTCAAACAGCTGTAACTTTTGAGTGAATTTTCTGATCAATTTGGTGTCTTCGGCAAAGTTGTAGGTATTGTTGAGGACTTTTGAGAAAAAAATAGGTACATGGAAAAAAAAAATTGGGGATTTTTTTATCAACTTTTTTTTTACTAAAACTCAATTTCCCAAAATACGTATTTTTTTGATTTTCGAGATTTTTTGATATGTTTTAGGGGACAAAAATCCGCAACTTTTGAGCCATAGAGAAACATGGTCAAAAAATCTGCCGCCGAGTTATGAATTTTTGAAAAAATAGTGATTTTTGGAAAAAAATCGAAGTTTCATGCAAAAACAAGTTTGACATTATTTTTTAATGCAAAATTGAATTTACAATCGAAAAGTACCTCACATATTTTTTGATAAAGGGCTCCGTTTTTTAGATATAGCCACCGAAAGTTTGATTTCAGCGAAATATTTGCAGATTTTCAATTTTTAAAAATAGTGACCATGAGTGACCATTTCTAAAAATATATTTTTTGAAAAATTCAGAAAATTTGCTATAAAATTGTCTAAGAGACATTGAAGATTGGACCTTTGGTTGCTGAGATACAGCGGCTTAATGAAAAAGAAACACGAAAATTGAAGTTTTCTAAGTCTCACCCAAACAGCCCACCATTTTCTAATGACAATATCTCAACAACTAATGGTCCGATTTTCAATGTTAATAAATGAAACATTCGTGAAATTTTCCGATCTTTTCGAAAAAAATATTATGAAAATTTTTAAATCAAGACTAGCATTTTGGCCCTTTTAAAGTGTTAGTCTTGATTTTAAAATTTTCAAAATATTTTTTTTGAAGAGATCGGAAAATTTCACGATTGTTTCATGTATTAACATTGAAAATCGGACCATTAATTGCTGAGATATCGTCATTAGAAAATGGTGGGCTGTTTGGGTGAGACTTAGAAAACTTCAATTTTCGTGTTTCTTTTTCTTTAAGCCGCTGTATCTCAGCAACCAGAGGTCCAATCTTCAATGTCTCTTAGACAATTTTATAGCAAATTTTCTGAACTTTTCAAAAAAAAATATTTTTAGAAATGGTCACTCATGGTAACTATTTTTAAAAATTGAAAAACTGCAAATATTTCGCTAAAATCAAACTTTCGGTGGCTATATCTAAAAAACGGAGCCCTTTATCAAAAAATATGTGAGGTACTTTTCGATTGTAAATTCAATTTTGCATTAAAAAATAATGTCAAACTTGTTTTTGCATGAAACTTCGATTTTTTCCAAAAATCACTATTTTTTTCAAAAATTCTTAACTCGGTGGCAGATTTTTTGACCATGTTTCTCTATGGCTCAAAAGTTGCGGATTTTTGTCCCCTAAAACATATAAAAAAATCTCGAAAATCAAAAAATACGTATTTTGGGAAATTGAGTTTTAGTAAAAAAGTTGATAAAAAATCCTCAATTTTTTCCGTGTACCTATTTTTTCTCAAAAGTCCTCAATACCTACAACTTTGCCGAAGACACCAAATTGAATCAAAATTCACTCAAAAGTTACAGCTGTTTGAATATTTACATACCATTTTTGTATGGACAGCTGCCAAAATTGTATGGAGACTTGTATGGGTGAACCAATGACACAAAATAGCATATTTGGGTATAGGGAAGGCCCCCACAAAGTTTGAGCCAAATCAAAAAATACAAATAAAATCCATTTCCGGTTTTGGTAGAGAATTGCTCTTCTTATAAGCTTATCGTTCAGTTTATTTTAAAAAGGTAAATAAACACTCAAAAACAAAAAAAAAATATAGTGAAAATGTAGAAGTTTGTAGAATAACCTAGAAGTTGTATTACAACACAAGAAACTTTATAAGATAAATGCATAAAAAAATATCAATAAAGAACGAAGAAAAGCTTAAAACTAGAGAAGTTTTTTTGTAGATCTAAAGTTGCTCAAAATGACCTCCTGAACACAAGCAAAATAAAAATAATCGAAAAAGAAATTGGACAAAAGAGGGTTAACGATTTTTTATTCGGTGATTCGCTGGTTAGTGAAACTAAATAATGCTGATGAATTTAAAAATACACTTTTTTGACCTTATGTCCTTTCGAACTTTTGTCCTTTCGATCTTTTGTTCATTCTATCTAATGTTCGACCATATGTTATTCGACCTTTTTATTTATACGAACCTTTGTCCTTTAGACCTACTGCATTTCGACCTTTTGTCTTTCGACCTTTTTTTCGTACATTCTTCCTTTCATCAAATCTCAAAACAATGAACTCAATTATTTTCGCAAGTCCGATTCGCAAAAAAAAAAAACGGAAAAAGGTAACACGATCAAGTAAAGTTCAACCAGTTCGGGAAGGATATCAAATTTCACTTAATCTGCGGCCACTTGGCAGCCGTGTGGGCAGCGCGGACAAAACAAAACAAAAACCTCACATTTCGCACGCCTTGACGTGTCGGTTTTAATGGACTCGCCGCGCAGCGAGTGTCGGAGTCCAGCCCGGGGTTTTTAAGTGGGCAAAACTCGGACCAAGATTAAAAGCTCGTAAATTTTTTCCATGCACACAGCATCATACGGAGAACATTACTTGAGCATGACGAAGGAAAAAAGCGACAAAACGTGAAATGAGTTGTGTCAACAATGGCGTTTTTGCATGAATTCCAGACTATATCCGTATGAAACTGGACACCATTTCTCATTAAATGCTCTAAATTTCACATGATTGTTAACAAAAGAGAAGAAATTGCTGTGAGATTCCAAAGAAGATGGACCTCTAGCTTGTTCTTGCATGTAAATCAAGGAAGTTCAATGTCGATCAACATTGAGGTAACGCAATGTCAGTCTATCTGTCAAATGGTGTGCGTCTGCATTGAAATGCCAGCAAAAACAACTCAAAACAACTCTTAATACAAACCTAATTAAAGAGGCCTACTAGATTTCAACAGGCATGGTTAACATACCCCCAAAGTGGTTCATAAATATCACTTAAAACGACCGATTACAGATAAGAACAAATCAGCGCGCTTTGCCCACAATACACAACCGATCCATCAAAAGCAAACGCTTCAGGAAACGTCAACACGCGTGACAGTCCACACCGGTTTCGTCTCTGTAAACAAAAACACACTAACACGCTTATTTAATTTGACTGATAACGCACCGCGATAATGTTGTAATAGAGTCGCGTTTTACAGCGCGCGACCAATTAGTGTTGCGTGAAGAATGTGGATTTTTTACAGCAGGTGGGAAAGCACGCATTACAGGTGTGACAGTTTGTGATTGATTTTTTGTTGACACACCTGATAAGAGGTCGTTGAAACTTGTTTGCGCAGCGCCGCCATAAATTGTTACATAACAATAGCCATAATGGCGGCTGGGGACGACCGCAGGTCGTCCGGTCAATTTTAAACCAGTAACTTTAAAAATGCAATAAATAGACCACCCACGCCATAACGAGCCATCTGTGACAAACCATAATTGTTGCCATAAATTTGCGCCGCGATAATTTTTGCCCCTCTTCGCGCCGCCGCGATAAAAAACGGCCTACTTTTGCCGGTCGCGGCTTAGTAGGCCAGCGAGAAGAAGACCGCTCGTGAGTCACGTGTGCTGTCAGGTTACACAACATCGAAATTTCCCTTAACACCCACGCCGCGCCGCATGCGGCGACGGTGATGATTGATGGAATAAGACGCTCGTGAAAATATGGTGCATCTTACGGGATGACTTTTCTCGGGAAATCTCTTTTAGTAATCTCAATTTTCAACTTTTTCCCTCTCTCTTTTACAGATGATCTACCGGTAGTCACCGCCGACTGAACGCTGAAAAGTCAACGTAGACATAGAAAATAAGGTAAATCGCCTGCTTTGATTGATTGGATCGTCGTGGCTCTTTGCAAATCTCTGCCCGCGTGGAATCATTTGTCATTCGACCCGCTCTTTGTTTTGATCTGCGCCGCCATAATAATCTAGCTTGCTCGGCGCGGGCGGTGACAGCTGACACTTGATAAGCCGCTTTGTGATTGTTTTATATTATTACTAATTTTATCGAACTATTGGACAAATGTTTCTTCATTGTTGATATTCTACGCATCTCAGCATTCGAAATTATTTTTAGTTAGTTAGTTGTTTTTATCAGGGCTGTGGAGTCGGAGTGGAAGTCGGAGCCGGAGTCGGTGGAGTCGAGTCTTTTTGGGGACCTGAAGTAGGAGTCGGAGTCGGAGTCGGAGTCGTCAAAACTCGAACAGCTGGAGTCGGAGTCGGAGCCAGAGTCGGCTAAATTTTAAGAGCTAGAGTCGGAGTTGGAGCCGGAGTTATCTTAAATTCAACAAAAAAATATGTTTTTTTTGTTCAGTATTTCCTATAAAACAGCTTAATTTACAAAACAACTTATATTTTTAATTGATTTATCAGATGCCATTATGTTTTTGAAGCTGTTATTGTGATTGAAAAGCACTAATTGGATTATTACACTATAATCACTAAATGATAACCTCTTACCCTAGTATGTAGTATCATAATTCAAAAAATAATAAAAAAAAAATATTGGTTATGTAGTCAGACTATATTTATGTGCCCTTTCAATTCCAATTTGACCAAATTTCATCCAGTTATTTCTGAAAAAAGTACACACAAAGTCATCTTTTACCCCGATAGCGAATGTCTTAGAGGTTTTCAGTTAAATCTTTTTTTAGGAAAAAATTACGAGGTACATAAAAAGATTATAAAAAGTAATCACTGTTTTTGCAGATCGAAAAAGAGTCACTGACAGTTTAACTTTTGTAACAAATAATCAACAATAATAACAATCTCTTACTTGGAACTCAACATGCGCATTTTGTTTATAACTGAGTACAAGAAAATCAAAGTGTTGCATTTAAAATAATTGAAACTAACAAAAAATGTCAAAAAAAGTTGCAACAAATTTTGAAATAATCATTGATTGTTTATGTTGATTTCAGGTAAACTATTTTGATATCGTTGCAAATTATCGTTGAACAAATCTCAAGAATTCAGTACAAAAATAAACTAATAAAAAAATGTTTAGAACAAAATATAGGATTTTAATTTATTTTTCAAATATTATAGATAAAAAACAGAATCATAATATTATCAACTGGTACGAATTTTGTCATACTGTATGCTAATATGACGGAAGGTGATAATCATTGTAAATCAATGTACCTTAAAAAAATGAAATATTTGTGATCTAGAAAATATTTTACTAGTGAATATTTGTTTTTTTATTATATTTTAAGTTTTTTCATATATTTTGATGGAGGCGCAAGATCATCCATAAAGCTTCGTTTTAGGTGAAGATTCACGAAGTATCGTGCGCCTCCTTTTTAAAGTATATAAAATTTTAAAATTAAAATAAATTAAAAATTTCCAGGTTAAAATATTTTCCATGTCACAAAAATTTGAAAAGAACATCTTACGCGTCCTTTCCACGAAGAAATTGTTTAGATACATTGATTTGCAATAATAATCTCCTTCAGCCATGGCGTGATGCCCATGTACATCTTAAAAAACAAAAAAAACAAAAAAATGTTTCGTCTAAAATTGTCATTTAAAAAACAAGGTGCCTGTCCCTGTGCTTCTTGCAAATGTCAGCCTGAAAGTAAGCAAATTGAATTTTAATGTTCAATAGATCATCAAGGCCAGGTTTCTTTTAGTTATTCATTCAAAAATAACAGATTAAAATTTAAATTTATTAGCTTTGAAAAAAAAAATCAAATTTGAGGTTAAGCAAATAAATCAAAATTTACTTACAAAACTGTTCTTCTCAAAATGCCTCTAAAACAGAGATATTTTTTGATTTCTGTTTCCATAACGTATAAAACTTGTAACCTAGAAACTTTTTTTCCGTTTGTTTACTTTACTTAACTTTTACTTAACTTATTTTTCTTGAGAAAAACATGACGCTTAGAGAGTATTTAAATAATTCTATTTATCAATGATTTAAAAATAATTAACTAATAATAGTTAACTAACTTTTGAAACATTTAAAAATATGTGGAGTCGGAGTCGGAGTCGGAGCCAACCATTTGTTGAAAGCAGGAGTCGGAGTCGGCTAGAGTTGGTAGTCCGGAGTCGGAGTCGGAGCCAACCATTTGTTCAAAGCCGGAGCCGGAGTCGGAGTCAGCTAATCTGAGAAAGCCGGAGTCGGAGTCGGAGTCGGAGTCGTTTGAAATATGACCCGACTCCGCAGCCCTGGTTTTTATGTACGAGCCTTTATATTAAAAACGCTAAATAACCGATTTTTACAGATTCCCACAAAAACTTGCATGCAAGTTTTTCAAAGGCTCTTAAACTTTACTAAATACTAGACTCTATATCATAAATATCAAAAATCTATTTTTCTTTGAGTCGGCTGGGTCATTCAAGAACACATTGGAGTTAAGATCTGCAAATCTTCCGCCTATCCGCCCTTTTCTCGTTTTGCTCCAGAATTTCTACTTACAAAACACACCACACCTGATTCGAAGCATTTGGTACGGTATGTCCATGCATCCTTCCTCCCCTGTTGCGTCTGTGAAGTGCAATCCGATCAATGAAGCTTTCTTTGCAGTAAATGCAACGCAGTAGGCCCAACCGCTTTAATTTTTTGCAATACATTTTCGGGTAATTTCGGGCACTGACAAGGAATGGCTTGGGATTTGACAAATATTTTTCGCAAGTTTGACAAACAACAATTTCTCATTTAAATTATCCAAAACGGCAAACCTGCCAACAAAGAAACATTTGCACCGCAGTTGACCTTCCCCAGTCGATCCATCAAATTCCCGCTAATTTCGCGCGAGGCCAACTTTGATGTCCACAGTGGCTCCAAGCAAACCACGAAAAAATGTAGTTACCTCCTTTCTGACCATTTTTTTTTTTTGCGTTTCGCGCTCTGTCGTGTATTTGCGATCTTTGATCTTGGGGCGAAAATCGCGGGGCCAAGTAGCGATAATGGGGAGGCCCACAGAGCGCGCGGTTTTCGTTACTCATTTACCGCTAATGACGCGTATCTAATTTGATCGTATTTCATTCTTTCGGTACCTCCCTTATCCCCAGGGGGGGGGGGGGGGGTTTGGGGTAAGACCGCGAAACCCTGCTAGGGCCAAAGCACTTGTCACTTGCTGATGAATTGTTTGACATTTCGTACTCCAGTGTTTCGACTCGTTGAAGGGATCCCTCATCAGGGTCAGTAAATTCGGTTTTTACAAAAGTTTCAAGTATTTCTTTTAACGTTTCGTTTCAAGATAAGTCTTCTTCAGGGTACTATAATAAAAAAAAACGAATAAAGCTGCTTCAAATTCCGATGCAAACGTCATGAATCTGTGTTGCGAATTCCACGGAACCGGCAGGGTTAAATTAATTTGAACCAGGAGCCATTCCCAACGTAAGACAGGCTGAGAGCGCGCTGGCCATGTATATTCCGAAGAGGGGAAACCGTGAACGTGGATAGATGGGCCAGCCAGCAAGGCAAAATGCCATTAATATGACGACAATGATATACATGTGAAAAGGTTAAAATGTGAAGCCATTAGCGTTTGGATACGGTGTGGTCTTTGCGGGCAACACCAGCTGTACTCCTCCTGAAGAAGGCAGAAATATTTCATGGAAGGTGGTGCTGACAGTTTACAGTTGTTAAATTTTTTTATAGCTGCGGTGACGCTGACCTTTGTAACTGAAACAAATGCGAAATTAGTGCGGAATTTGTGCGGAATGAGCGGTGTCATCGCGGAGCGAATTTGAAATGTCGGCGATTTCAAGGGATGGGAATTTATCGTCAAAATGTGTATGTGAAAGGAAGAGCAAAAAAAATCGAAACGAATTAGGCGAGAATCAAACCTACGTCAAGTATTTTTTTACTCTTGCCTTTACCGTTAGGACCAATATTGTCGAATGAAAAGTTAACAATGAAAATCAATGTTAGTTTTGAAACGATAACGGTCAATTTGAGCAAATGTACATATTTCGGACCTAATTGGTGATCCATGCAGCAGAATTGCGTTCATTAGATCAACAATAGGTCAATAAATTCTTAAATTCTTAAATTCTTAAATTCTTAAATTCTTAAATTCTTAAATTCTTAAATTCTTAAATTCTTAAATTCTTAAATTCTTAAATTCTTAAATTCTTAAATTCTTAAATTCTTAAATTCTTAAATTCTTAAATTCTTAAATTCTTAAATTTAAATTCTAAATTTAAATTCTTAAATTTAAATTCTTAAATTTTAAATTAAATTCTAAATTCTTATTCTTAAATTCTAAATTCTTAAATTTAAATTCTTAAATTTCTTAAATTCTTAAATTCTTAAATTCTTAAATTCTTAAATTCTTAAATTCTTAAATTCTTAAATTCTTAAATTTCTTAAATTCTTAAATTCTTAAATTCTTAAATTTTAATTAAATTCTTAAATTCTTATTCTTAAATTTTAAATTCTTAAATTCTTAAATTTATTCTTAAATTTAAATTTAAATTCTTAAATTCTTAAATTCTTAATTCTTAAATTCTAAATTCTTAAATTCTTAAATTTAAATTTATTCTTAAATTCTCTTAAATTTAAATTTAAATTCTTAAATTTATTCTTAAATTTTAAATTCTTAAATTCTTAAATTCTTAAATTTAAATTCTTAAATTCTAATTCTTAATTCTTAAATTCTTAATTCTTAAATTCTTAAATTTAAATTCTTAAATTCTTAAATTTAAATTCTTAAATTCTAAATTCTAAATCTTAAATTCTTAAATTCTTAAATCTTAAATTCTTAAATTCTTAAATTCTAAATTCTTAAATTCTTAAATTCTTAAATCTTAAATTCTTAAATTCTTAAATTTAAATTCTTAAATTCTTAAATTCTTAAATTCTTAAATTCTTATATTCTTAAATTCTTAATTCTTAAATTCTTAAATTTAAATTTAAATTCTTAAATTTAATTCTTAAATTCTTAAATTTAATTCTTAAATTCTTAAATTCTTAAATTTTAAATTCTTAAATTCTAAATTTAAATTTAAATTCTTAAATTCTTAAATTCTTAAATTTAAATTCTTAAATTTAAATTCTTAAATTCTAAATTCTTAAATTCTTAAATTCTTAAATTCTTAAATTCTTAAATTCTTAAATTCTTTTCTTAAATTCTTAAATTCTTAAATTCTTAAATTCTTAAATTCTTAAATTTTAAATTCTTATTCTTAAATTCTTAATTCTTGTTCTTTTCTTTTCTTAAATTCTTAAATTCTTAAATTTTAAATTTAAATTTTAATTTCTAAATTCTTAAATTCTTAAATTCTTAAATTCTTAAATTCTTAAATTCTTAAATTCTTAAATTCCTAAATTCCTAAATTCCTAAATTCCTAGTTTCTTGAATGCTGCCATTTTTGTTACCATCTTAGATTACAGAAAACCTGATAAAATTTGAAGTATTTTTGGAGTTATTTTTTTCGGTTAGGGAAATTCTGAGAAGATGATGTAGAAAAATTTGCTTCGATTTTTCTAAGATCATCGAGTATGAATTGTATCTTAAATTTAAAATCTCAAGATCGAGGATTTATGTCAATTTTAAAATTTTATTATTTTTCTTTATTTAGTTTTGATTCAGTCTTTAGATTTAAATTTCTAAATGTTGAAATTTTTTATTTTTGGCCAAAATGTTTGTTTTGGATTTTGCCTTTAGTTTACCTAATCCTAGCAATAATACATTTTCAGCGTTTCAAGATTCTGCGTTCTGAGATTACAAAATTGAATTTATTATGAAACTCTTTTATATGTTTGTCGCAAAAATATTTTTCTTAAAATGACGCGGATTTTGCGCGGATTGGGTTTTGGGATGGCGCGGATATTTTTTTCGATTTATCCGCAACAAACCTGAATAAAGGAATTTGAGAGTTCAAGAATTTATAAAATATGGTCTCTTCGGAAAAGTTGTTTCAACTTTAATTAAGATCCAGCATCCGAGATTTAAGGAATTGTACAACTACATTTAACATATTTTTCCCAAACAACATTCAAGGGCTTACAAGGTGGAGTTCCCGTGGTCAGATTGAGCTTAGATTTGGAATCTATTCCAAAACATCCAAATATCTAAGTTTGATAAATAATGACTTTTCGAAAAGCTCGAGTATTTTGTTTTTATTTTTATATAATGTATTGATCGTGTGATTGATCGTCTGTAGGCTCTGGTCAAGGTAGAAAACTTTTTTTTTTAATTTTATAGGAAAAATATTTTTTTTGTAAAATTATTTAAGAAGATGTTTCCCGGGCAGACGGTAATAACAAAATTCATGCCATTTCAATAACAAATATTGTTAAAATAACAGAAATTGTTATGGAATCTTCTTGAAAAATCCGTTTTTGCATAAGGGTTTAATAACAGTTTATGTTATCATAACAAAATTTGTTATTGGTCTGATATTGGTTGTAAGCCAAAACAACTTCGTAATAACATTTTTTGTTATGGAAGAATACCTGAAACTGTTATTGGGATGATCGGATTAGTTGTTAAAATAACAAAAAATAATAACAAAGTTTTGTTTGAAGAATAACTAAAAATGTTATTAATCTGTTATTACAATAACAATCCAATAACAAAAAAATCATAACGTCGAATAACAAATCTTGTTATAAATAACATAAAATGTTATTGGCCTAGTATTTTCAAATATCAAAAAATGTTATTTACAAGTTATTTCCGTCTGCTCGGGTTTCTTCAAATATCCAGAAACTGTTTACTTTAAATACAAACATTGCACAGTGGGGCCAAACCCGCTGCTAATCCCATGAAATTGATTACGAGAAAGGCCGCAGGTTTTTAGATCCCAAAAATAGTGATCTTTATGTAAAAAAACCTGATAAATCGAATGGCGATGACCCCATCCACCGGAGACCACGGGAACAGGTCCATTTTGCCCTTTTTCCCTAAAAATCAATTTTCTTATACTATTTGATCTGTACAGAAAGGCCGCAGGTTTTTACCTCAAAAATAGTGTTCTATACGTAAAAGCCTGATGAATCGAATGGTGATGACCCCATCCACCGGAGACCACGGGAACAGGTCCATTTTGCCCCTTTTCCCTAAAAATCAATTTTCTTATACTATTTGATCTGTACAGAAAAGGCCGCAGGTTTTTGACCTCAAAATAGTGTTCTATACGTAAAAAGCCTGATGAATCGAATGGTGATGACCCCATCCACCGGAGACCACGGGAACAGGTCCATTTTGCCCCTTTTCCCTAAAAATCAATTTTCTTATACTATTTGATCTGTACAGAAAAGGCCGCAGGTTTTTACCTCAAAAATAGTGTTCTATACGTAAAAAGCCTGATGAATCGAATGGTGATGACCCCATCCACCGGAGACCACGGGAACAGGTCCATTTTGACCTTTTTCCCTTAAAATCAATTTTCTTATACTATTTGATCTGTACAGAAAAAGGCCGCAGGTTTTTTTACCTCAAAAATAGTGTTCTATACGTAAAAAAGCCTGATGAATCGAATGGTGATGACCCCATCCACCGGAGACCACGGGAACAGGTCCATTTTGCCCTTTTCCCCTAAAAATCAATTTTCTTATACTATTTGATCTGTACCGAAAAAGGCCGCAGGGTTTTGACCTCAATAATAGTTTTCTATACGTAAAAAGCCTGATGAATCGAATAGTGATGACCCCATCCACCGGAGACCACGGGAACAGGTCCATTTTGCCCTTTTCCCTAAAAATCAATTTTCTAATACTATTTGATCTGTACAGAAAAGGCCGCAGTTTTTTTACCTCAAAATAGTGTTCTATACGTAAAAACCTTATAAATCGAATAATATTTGTACCAGCCTAAAATAAATTTAAGAATTTAAGAATTTAAGAATTTAAGAATTTAAGAATTTAAGAATTTAAGAATTTAAGAATTTAAGAATTTAAGAATTTAAGAATTTAAGAATTTAAGAATTTAAGAATTTAAGAATTTAAGAATTTAAGAATTTAAGAATTTAAGAATTTAAGAATTTAAGAATTTAAGAATTTAAGAATTTAAGAATTTAAGAATTTAAGAATCCAAGAATTTAGAATTTAAGAATTTAAGAATTTAAGAATCCCAAGAATTTAAGAATCAAGAATTTAAGAATTGAATCCCAAGAATTTAAGAATTAAGAACTCAAGAATTTAAGAACTCCAAGAATTTAAGAATCCCAAGAATCCAAGAATCAAGAATCCCAAGAACTTAAGAATTTAAGAACTTAAGAATCCCAAGAACTCAAGAATTTAAGAATTTAAGAATTTAAGAATTTAAGAATTTAAGAATCCAAGAATTCAAGAACCTAAGAATCCAAGAATCAAGAATTAAAGAATTAGAACTCAAGAATTTAAGAATCCCAAGAATTTAAGAATTTAAGAATTTAAGAATTTAAGAATTAAGAATTTAAGAATTTAAGAATTTAAGAATTTAAGAATTTAAGAATTTAAGAATTCCAGAATTTAAGAATTTAAGAATTTAAGAATTTAAGAATTTAAGAACTTAAGAACTTAAGAATCCAGAATTAAGAACTCCAGAACTTAAGAATTTAAATTTCAGAATTCAAGAATCCAAGAATTTAAGAATCCCAAGAATTTAAGAATTTAAGAACTTAAGAATCCCAAGAACTTAAGAATAAGAACTCAAGAATTTAAGAATTTAAGAACCTAAGAACTTAAGAATCCCAAGAACCTAAGAATTTAAGAATTTAAGAACTCAAGAATTTAAGAACTCAAGAACTCCAAGAACTCAAGAATTAAGAATTTAAGAACTCAACTCAAGAACCTAAGAATTTAAGAACTTAAGAATTTAAGAATTTAGAACTTTAAGAATTTAAGAATTTAAGAATTTAAGAATTTAAGAATTAAGAATCCAAAATTTAAGAACTAAGAATTTAAGAATTAAGAATTTAAGAATCCCAAGAATTTAAGAATCCCAAGAACTTAAGAATTTAAGAATCCAAGAACTAAGAACCTTAAGAATTTAAGAATCCAAGAATTTAAGAATTTAAGAATTTAAGAATCCCAAGAACCTAAGAATTTAAGAATCTAAGAATTTAAGAATTTAAGAATTTAAGAATTTAAGAATTTAAGAATTAAGAATTTAAGAATTTAAGAATTTAAGAATTTAAGAATTTAAGAATTTAAGAATTTAAGAATTTAAGAATTTAAGAATTTAAGAATTTAAGAATTTAAGAATCCCAAGAATTAGAATCCCAAGAATTTAAGAATTTAAGAATTTAAGAATTTAAGAATTTAAGAATTTAAGAATTTAAGAATTTAAGAATTTAAGAATTTAAGAATTTAAGAATTTAAGAATTTAAGAATTAAGAACTCAAGAATTTAAGAATTTAAGAATTTAAGAATTTAAGAATTAAGAACCTAAGAATTTAAGAATTTAAGAATTTAAGAATTTAAGAATTTAAGAACTTAAGAACCTAAGAATCCAAGAATTTAAGAATTTAAGAATTTAAGAACTTTAAGAATTAAGAACTTAAGAATTTAAGAATTAAGAATTTAAGAATTTAAGAATTTAAGAATTTAAGAATTTAAGAATTTAAGAACTTAAGAATTTAAGAATTTAAGAATTTAAGAATTTAAGAATCCCAAGAACTCCAAGAACTTAAGAATCTAAGAATCCAAGAATCCCAAGAATCCCAAGAATTTAAGAATTTAAGAACCTAAGAACCCAAGAACCTAAGAATCAAGAACTCAAGAACTCCAAGAACTTAAGAATTTAAGAATCCCAAGAATTTAAGAATTTAAGAATTTAAGAATTTAAGAACTTAAGAATTCAAGAACTCAAGAATTTAAGAATAATTAAGAACTCAAGAACTCAAGAACTTAAGAATCCCAAGAATTCAAGAACCTAAGAACTCAAGAACTTAAGAACTCCCAAGAATTTAAGAATTTAACTCAAGAACTCAAGAATCCAGAACTTAAGAACTTAAGAATTTAAGAATTTAAGAATTTAAGAATTTAAGAATTTAAGAATTTAAGAATTTAACCTAAGAACTCAAGAATCCAAGAACTTAAGAATCAAGAACTCAAGAATCCAAGAACCTAAGAATTTAAGAATTTAAGAATCCAAGAACTAAGAATTTAAGAATTTAAGAATTTAAGAATTTAAGAATTTAAGAATTTAAGAATTTAAGAATTTAAGAATTTAAGAATTTAAGAATTTAAGAATTTAAGAATTTAAGAATTTAAGAATTTAAGAATTTAAGAATTTAAGAATTTAAGAATTTAAGAATTTAGGAATTTAAGAATTTAAGAATTTAAGAATTTAAGAATTTAAGAATTTAAGAATTTAAGAATTTAAGAATTTAAGAATTTAAGAATTTAAGAATTTAAGCTGTACAGATCAAATAGTATAAGAAAATTGATTTTTAGGGAGAAGGGGCAAAATGGACCTGTTCCCGTGGTCTCCGGTGGATGGGGTCATCACCATTCGATTCATCAGGCTTTTTACGTATAGAAAACTATTTTGAGGTCAAAACCTGCGGCCTTTTCCTGTACAGATCAAATAGTATAAGAAAATTGATTTTAGGGGGCAAAATGGACCTGTTCCCGTGGTCTCCGGTGGATGGGGTCATCACCATTCGATTCATCAGGCTTTTTATATAACACTATTTTTGAGGTAAAAAAACTTGCGGCCTTTTTCTGTACAGATCAAATAGTATAAGAAAATTGATTTTTAGGGGAAAAGGGGCAAAATGGACCTGTTCCCGTGGTCTCCGGTGGATGGGGTCATCACCATTCGATTCATCAGGCTTTTTTACGTATAGAACACTATTTTTGAGGTCAAAAAACCTGCGGCCTTTTTCTGTACAGATCAAATAGTATAAGAAAATTGATTTTTAGGGGAGAAGGGGCAAATGGACCTGTTCCGTGGTCTCCGGTGGATGGGGTCATCACCATTCGATTCATCAGGCTTTTTACGTATAGAAAACTATTTTTGAGGTCAAAAACCTGCGGCCTTTTCCTGTACAGATCAAATAGTATAAGAAAATTGATTTTAGGGAAAAGGGGCAAAATGGACCTGTTCCCGTGGTCTCCGGTGGATGGGGTCTTCACCATTCGATTCATCAGGCTTTTTTACGTATTGAACACTATTTTTGAGGTAAAAAAACTTGCGGCCTTTTTCTGTACAGATCAAATAGTATAAGAAAATTGATTTTTAGGGGAGAAGGGGCAAAATGGACCTGTTCCCGTGGTCTCCGGTGGATGGGGTCATCACCATTCGATTCATCAGGCTTTTTTGCGTATAGAACACTATTTTTGAGGTAAAAAAACCTGCGGCCTTTTTCTGTACAGATCAAATAGTATAAGAAAATTGATTTTTAGGGGAAAAGGGGCAAAATGGACCTGTTCCCGTGGTCTCCGGTGGATGGGGTCATCACCATTCGATTCATCAGGCTTTTTTACGTATAGAAAACTATTTTTGAGGTCAAAAACCTGCGGCCTTTTTCTGTACAGATCAAATAGTATAAGAAAATTGATTTTTAGGGGAAAAGGGGCAAAATGGACCTGTTCCCGTGGTCTCCGTTGGATGGGGTCATCACCATTCGATTCATCAGGCTTTTTTACGTATTGAACACTATTTTTGAGGTAAAAAAACTTGCGGCCTTTTCCTGTACAGATCAAATAGTATAAGAAAATTGATTTTTAGGGGAAAAGGGGCAAAATGGACCTGTTCACGTGGTTTCCGGTGGATGGGGTCATCGCCATTCGATTCATCAGGGTTTTTTACATAAAGGTCACTATTTTTGGGATCTAAAAACCTGCGGCCTTTCTCGTAATCAATTTCATGGGATTAGCAGCGGGTTTGGCCCCACTGTGCATTGTTGAAAAAAAAACTAGATCTTTTTTTAAACCGTAAACATGTGCTTGATTCATTCAAGCTTTAATTGTATATTTTTCTTATTTTTTCATTTTTCTAAATCTTTCTTAAGTTTCTGCAAAATTACATGTTTTTTCAAGTTTTTGTCTCCAAAACCTTTAGTTTTTTTTTATTAAAAATACAATCCAAAATTTGAATTCTACCAAAGGCAACCATTTTAAAATTAAACATGACTTCTAACTTTAATTCAAAATTTTAATTGATTTTTTTTTTTGAAAACTTCTAACTTTAAATTTATTTTAGGAAATGAAGTGAAATTAACTAATTGCCATTTGAAACTTGCAACAATTTTAATTATTTATTATGTCTAGAGCTTTTTTTAAAGGTCCTATAAGCTATTGTGTTTAATATGTTAATAGGACCTTTAAAAAAACTCTAGATTTTTTGGTAAAGGGCAACATTTAAAATGACATCACCAGATAACAGAAACATATGACATTTTTATGATTGCTTATTTTGGATGGTCGATAAGAAAAAAATGGTTGACAAAATAAGAAAAAAAAATTTAAGTTATTGCAGAATCCATCGTTAAAAAAATAAAATAAAAAAGTCATTAAAGTTTTTCAATATCTTAAATTTCTAATATTCAAAAAGGAAAATGCATGAAACCATAAAAACGCTCTAAACAATATGTTAGTATAAAATCGAAAATAAAAAAAAAATTGGTGGTCTGGAGAGGTTAGGGAAAAGTAAGGGAATTTTATTTTGGGATTGGGATCGACACCATGGTTAACAAATTTTGCATTAGATCTAACATGCATCCAAATGCTAGAAATGCTTAAATAACTGATATGTTAGGGTTAGAACTCCAATTTGATTGAGCTACTAGGCCCAAATCAGGGGCATCCGCACTCAATTCAAGTCCAACTCGATATAACAAGGCCTAGGGGCGTTAAAATAGAAAATCATTTGCCATCAATGATTTATATCAACGCAACTCTATCGGATAAGACGCGCTCCAAGGTTGTCCAAGGAACTATTTTCGTACTCCTGACTAATCGCCCGAAACCTGTTCGTTTGGCGCTCGTTCAAGGCAGGTTCCCAATAAATTTCGCCACAAAACGCATGTAACCAGTCGAGGAGTTCCACGAAACGAAAAAAACCAAACCCGGTTGCCGCTCAAATCCTCCGAAATTGGCATCCTAAAATAATAATTTATGGAAATTTGATACTCAATCTCACTGCCGCGGCCATCGATTTGCAATGTGCGCAATGCAACGACGACTTCGGTGGACCCCTCGGTTTTCGGCTCTCTTCGTGTGTCGTGTTCCGTCCGTCTGAATTCGGCCCAGAACCGGTTCGAAGAATTTTGCGCGAATATTTGCTGCATCACCGCGGTGAAGGTCTTTAATTCGGCCCATAAATTCCGGGACCGCGGGACCTCCCCGGCTTCCTCTCAGGGAGTATGCTGCGCCAGCGAAACAAGTGGCCTGTCAATTTATTTTGATTTATTGATGTCGTGTGATGGGATTTCACATTTCGTGGCGCAATCACCGGCCGGACCCCGCGCGGCGGGCTTGAAGATCCCGAGGGGCTGGTCAATGCCCCCGTAATGGGTTTTGTAAAATTGGTGCGCGTTTTGCAATCGATACCAACATGGCCGCCGCCGAGGTCACCTGTCAAACGGTTGACGTTTGCGCTCGCCACGTGTTCTCTTTAGGTTTTTTGAAATGCGAATAATTTCTGTTCGTTTCCCGCTGTCACGATATTTATGATGATAAGTCACCCTCGTCGACGTTTCGACTTGCCAGGGCGAGGCTTCCGAAGCGGGGGTATCAAGTGACAAAGTGGCTTTTGAAGTTTCGATTGGTTGGCTAAACGAAAAAAAAAAAGTTAATTTCCAAAATGGGTTCGTTCATTTTCGTAAATCAGCCGCCGCCACCGCCGATTCGCGACAGGGGGTCCACCGTCGGGACTGTGGGAAAAGGCGATCGAAGCAGGCTCATACTTTTACTCCAAAGCCTACTCTGGCGGGACGCGGCAGTTAATTGATTCCGAAGGTGCGCTGCGCTGCTGGGGAATATTTACATCGGAAAGCGATTAGATTATGGTTTCCTCCCCCTTTTTCGACGCCTTTGTCAACGTGTCAAACTTGAGATGTTTTTGTGATAATCCGGACGCCGCCGCCGGCATATTTACAGGTGTAATATATTTGAAATATTTATTCGAGTTGAATCGATTTGGCAAACAAAAATTTTAACGCAAATTTAGCAAAGAAACAAAACATTCAACGTTACACATTAAGATTAGAGAATCTGGAGTTACTCAGGAAATCTTGAGAAATTAATAATTAACCAGCTCTCCCCTATGTTGGAACAAACTCCACGTGCAAAAACCATATTAATTACAGAGTCCAAAGAAGTTTCCATCTGCTCGTTACGTTACCAATAACAGTACAAGTTGGTTGTTTTTTTATTTCGCACACGTTATATTTTGCACCGCAGGTTCGCCAGCTTTTGATATCTGAACTCCCCACTCTTGAGGCGAACAAAAAAAGAGGGCTTCCCGAGGATGATATAAGGGCTAATAATTTTCGTAATTTGAAATTTTATGGTTTCTTGTGTGTGAGTGCCATGCAACTTCTGCTTCTGCTGGATGGATCATTTTGCCACAGATGTAATGAACCCATTCGAGTGTGAGGGCAGAAAAAAACACAAGAGTCACATTCGCACGAGCATTTTAGCAGCAAATGGGAGAATAAAGTTACAAACCGCTTGAAATCGTGACCGGAGATTGGTCACCTGGGATTGAGCTCTTAAATGGGAGTGGAACTAGCTAAATGATAAAATTGCAATTTGAAATTATTCAAATTTAAATAAATTTAAACAATTTTCAACAAAAGCGCAATTCCTAAAATTATAAACACGGTTATTTTAAATAACTTTAAATTTAAAAATAAATAAAAATTAGACTGATTTTAAGCCACATCAAATTTCTTGACCACATAAGAGCCACCTTCATGTGGTCCTTGCGAACTGGGGACCAGAAGAAGTTATTGAAGACATTATTACCCATTCACACAGAGTCCACTTTCCCGTTGGTATCGACGCAACATTGTTGCAGCTACGACCATCAGCTGGTTTGGTTTTTTTCTCTGCTCCTGCATCGCCCATTTATCATGACTTGGGTGGAACAGCAAATGGGAGGCACCACATTCCTTTTTGTACCGCTGCGATTTCGATTTGTTTCAGGGGTGATATTATAAAGTGGATTTTTTTCTGAAGGAAGTTATTTTAAAACTAAAAACTAAAAACTAAAAACTAAAAACTAAAAACTAAAAACTAAAAACTAAAAACTAAAAACTAAAAACTAAAAACTAAAAACTAAAAACTAAAAACTAAAAACTAAAAACTAAAAACTAAAACTAAAACTAAAAACTAAAAACTAAAACTAAAAACTAAAAACTAAAAACTAAAAACTAAAACTAAAACTAAAAACTAAAAACTAAAAACTAAAACTAAAAACTAAAAACTAAAAACTAAAACTAAAACTAAAAACTAAAACTAAAAACTAAAAACTAAAAACTAAAACTAAAACTAAAAACTAAAAACTAAAAACTAAAAACTAAAAACTAAAAACTAAAAACTAAAAACTAAAAACTAAAAACTAAAAACTAAAAACTAAAAACTAAAAACTAAAAACTAAAAACTAAAAACTAAAAACTAAAAACTAAAAACTAAAAACTAAAAAACTAAAAACTAAAAACTAAAAACTAAAAACTAAAAACTAAAAACTAAAACTAAAAACTAAAACTAAAAACTAAAACTAAAAACTAAAACTAAAAACTAAAAACTAAAAACTAAAACTAAAAACTAAAAACTAAAAACTAAAAACTAAAAACTAAAAACTAAAAACTAAAAACTAAAACTAAAAACTAAAACTAAAAACTAAAACTAAAAACTAAAAACTAAAAACTAAAACTAAAACTAAAAACTAAAAACTAAAAACTAAAAACTAAAAACTAAAAACTAAAAACTAAAAACTAAAAAACTAAAACTAAAACTAAAAACTAAAAAAACTAAAAACTAAAAACTAAAAACTAAAAACTAAAAACTAAAAACTAAAAACTAAAAACTAAAAACTAAAAACTAAAAACTAAAAACTAAAAACTAAAAACTAAAAACTAAAAACTAAAAACTAAAACTAAAAACTAAAAACTAAAAACTAAAACTAAAACTAAAAACTAAAAACTAAAAACTAAAAACTAAAACTAAAACTAAAAACTAAAAACTAAAACTAAAAACTAAAAACTAAAACTAAAACTAAAAACTAAAACTAAAAACTAAAACTAAAACTAAAACTAAAAACTAAAAACTAAAAACTAAAAACTAAAACTAAAAACTAAAAACTAAAACTAAAACTAAAACTAAAAACTAAAACTAAAACTAAAAACTAAAACTAAAAACTAAAAACTAAAACTAAAAACTAAAAACTAAAAACTAAAAACTAAAAACTAAAACTAAAAACTAAAAACTAAAAACTAAAAACTAAAAACTAAAAACTAAAAACTAAAAACTAAAAACTAAAAACTAAAAACTAAAAACTAAAAACTAAAAACTAAAAACTAAAAACTAAAAACTAAAAACTAAAAACTAAAAACTAAAAACTAAAAACTAAAAACTAAAAACTAAAAACTAAAAACTAAAAACTAAAAACTAAAAACTAAAAACTAAAAACCCGGGTAGAAAGTCGCATCATGGGACGAACAAAAAAATAACTTGAGTTGTTTTTGATATCATGGCATGTTTGATATTTGTTCCAAAAACTCTTAAAATGCGCGCCGAAATCTATGTTCCTTTCTATGTTTGTAGACCTTTTATCATCAGTTGTTAAATTTTCATTTTCTCATGATATTACCGGACTTAGAAAAAATCGAAAACCGAATTATTTTGGGACTTAGAAAAAATTGACCTCTTTATCATGAGATGATGTTATTTTGTTTTATCATGCTTTCACTGGACTTAGCAAAATTTCGAAAGCCAAATTATTTTGGGACTTAGAAAAATTTCGAAATCTTTATCATGAGATGATATTATTTTGTTTTATCTTGTTTTTGCTGGACTTAGCAGAATTTCGAAAGCCAATTTATTTTGGGACTTAGAAAAAATTTCGACCTCTTCATCATGAGATGATATTTTCTAGTTTTATCTTGTTTTTGTTGGACTTAGTAAAATTTTCACTCCTTGACAAAATTTCACTTTTCCTACACTTAGAATATTTTTTAAAACCCTGGATTATGAGATGATTTATAAAGTTAATTTTTTCAAGCGGGACTTAGCTAAAATGACAGTTTTGTTAGTGGATATTTTTATTGATTTTTTTTTCACTTTAATTTACTTTAAATGCACTAGTTAAACTAGTCACATTAAAAAGTATTTTACCGCATATAAAATTTCATCGCAAAGCGCAAAAATGAGCCCACGCGCTCGCTCACTCTCTCTTTTTTCTCTTCTTTCGTTCACTGCTCGCACGCAACGCGCGCGACATGTCGTGACAGGAATCGGCAATCGGCAGACAGACAGCTTTTGCGTTCGTGGCGGGTTGGTTTGTGTACGTTTTCGCGCAATAGTTTTCCGCGGATAAATTGTAATCCGCGAATCGCCGCGGGTTGTGAGTACGTTCTATGGCCGAGGGAGTGTGTGTTCGTTCGTTCCGTGGCATTTGGGAGCCGTGATATGTTGTGGTTAAGTGATTGTTTGTGTTTTTGTGGCGGGGGGCTGCTGTGGATTAACGAGGAAAGGATTTTGGCGGATTCGCCAGGACAAGGGACAAGGGTTTGTTTACGTTTTTGGTGCATTAGTTTTTCACTGATTAACAACAGCCCGCGAATCGCCGCGGGTTGTAAGTACGTATTTTGGCCGTGGGAATGTGCGTTCGTTGGTGTCGTTTTATGTGAGAGTTGCGAAATGTTGTAATTTATGTGAAAGTTGATGTTTCTGTGGCTCTGTGGAGAAGTTATGTTAGCGAAATCCTCCTGCTTACATGCGGCAGGTCATCGTTCCTCCTCCTCCTCCTGCCGGTGCTGTTAAGACGTGGATCAACGCCGGAATGATTTTGGCGAATTTGACAGTTTTCGGTGGAGGAAAACAGCAGTGTCGATTTGTTTTGGTTTTTATCGTCGCGTCATCAGAATCGCGATTTGTGGGGAAACCGTATTTGATCCGTGTGCTTTCGCGAGTGTGCGTGTGATTGTTTACGTTTCTGCGTTCATGGTGGTGATTGGGGACTGGACGTGAAACTGTGACATTGTTTCTATCGTTTTGGAGTGTCAGCGATAGAAGGATGAACCTTCCTCTGGTGATTCCGGAGGAGGTGGCTCGAAAGCAGTTTCACGGAGGAAGATGAGTCCACCTGAAACCCGACAAATATTTTTCGACGATTTTTAAAACTCAGATGAGTATTGCTTATTTTCTTTTTCTTTGTTTACTATTGAATTTTTAATTATTCCATAAATTTTGTTTGAGAATTGATGCTTTGTGTTTTATTTTCTCTTACAGATCTACCAAAGGGCATTTTCTGGACATTCGGCTTCTAGTATTTTGTTTAGTTTGACCAATCAGCTGCAAAAATGGATTGTGCTGCAATCATATGCTCTCTGGATGCATTTGAAGAGGATTAACAAGGTATGTACGAGAATTATTATTTCAAAGTGAACCTATCACTTCAGTTTAGAAATTCTTTCAAACATTTCAATGTTTGTTTAGCAAAGTTTAGTTTTTCATTCTGTTATTTATGCTGATTTTGAATACACATTATTGACTTTTGACAGATTGATATAAAATTCTTAAAATAAATTATTTATTGATAAGGATTGCATGTATTTTTTAGTTTCTTTCCTCTAAAGACCATATTTTTGTTTATTTTTTGTTGTTTGGGAATTTTATAAATTTAAATGTTTGTATAAGACCGAGCCACGTAGCCCAGTTGTAACGCTTCCGCCTTGACAATATTTACAAATTTCTACACTTTCAAATAGGTTTGCTAGAATTTCAGGAAAATTTTCAGCGGCCAATGCAAATAAATAAGTGCATTATTGATTTGTTTAGTTCAATTGTACATATTTTCAGCTTTTTCTTTGACTTGGCTTTACAAAAAGTTTGATTTGTTTTAATATTGTTAGTAGTATGCAATTTTGGATGTAATTTCTTATTGCCCCCTGATATTTCGGGCCAACTTTGAAGGGGGAGTGACTAAAACTTTAAATGTAATTTGTACCAGCCTTACTTATTCACACTAAACTTTGAATTAATTCGAATTATACGGCAAATGATACAGTCATCCCACATATTCGGAACACCCACAAATTCGGAACACTTTTGTGATAATTTGTCAAAAGCATACCAAATGCATCTTTTCTGTGTACCCTACTATTTTTAGGACCTTTATTTGGACATTCTTTTGCTATTTCATTAATATAAGTAGTACTTTAAAAAAAAAACTGCATTTCGAGACTATTTTATTCAGAGCAGCAAATCGCTGCTTCCAAATTGCCTGTTCCATAATTGTGGGATGTTATTGTGCCTCCCACAATTGTGGAACACCTGAATTTAACTGATATTTTTAAAAATTTAGATTGTCATTATGTTAAGTCTTCCAGCAGATTGTTTGCTATAGTTTTTAATTTTAGGCTTATTCAATAAAAATAAATTTTACTAGAAAATCACATTATATCATTAAATTTATTTGTTTTATTAAAATACAATTGAAAAACAGTCTATATGAAACTTATATCTTCTTACTGTGTATTACGCTTTCTAAAGCAACCAAATTATTACAGAAAAAAAATATCTGGAAACATCACAACTTGTTATGATACGTTTATGTTTTTGTATGATATTTTTCGCCCCATATCTTTCCAGGAAAAAAATGAACTGGTCGGGATAATTTTATGTTTATGGATGATATTTTTCCGCAACACGAACTTAAGTTGATAATTTTTTGATATGCGTAGAGTAAATTATGTTCGCGTTTATGTTTGATTAACTCTTAACTGGAAGTTAACAGGTACTTGACATGTTTGTGTTTTTGCGAACATGACAAGTTTTCAGGAAGATGTAACTTTCTGCCCGGGAACTAAAAACTAAAAACTAAAAACTAAAAACTAAAAACTAAAAACTAAAAACTAAAAACTAAAAACTAAAAACTAAAAACTAAAAACTAAAAACTAAAAACTAAAAACTAAAAACTAAAACCTAAAACTAAAACTAAAAACTAAAAACTAAAAACTAAAACTAAAACTAAAACTAAAACTAAAAACTAAAAACTAAAAACTAAAAACTAAAAACTAAAACTAAAACTAAAACTAAAAACTAAAAACTAAAAACTAAAAACTAAAAACTAAAAACTAAAACTAAAAACTAAAAACTAAAAACTAAAAACTAAAACTAAAAACTAAAAACTAAAAACTAAAAACTAAAACTAAAAACTAAAAACTAAAAACTAAAACTAAAAACTAAAAACTAAAAACTAAAAACTAAAAACTAAAAACTAAAAACTAAAAACTAAAAACTAAAAACTAAAAACTAAAAACTAAAAACTAAAAACTAAAAACTAAAAACTAAAAACTAAAAACTAAAAACTAAAACTAAAAACTAAAACTAAAAACTAAAAACTAAAAACTAAAACTAAAAACTAAAAACTAAAAACTAAAAACTAAGAACTAAAAACTAAAAACTAAAAACTAAAAACTAAAACTAAAAACTAAAACTAAAAACTAAAAACTAAAAACTAAAAACTAAAAACTAAAAACTAAAAACTAAAAACTAAAAACTAAAAACTAAAAACTAAAAACTAAAAACTAAAAACTAAAAACTAAAAACTAAAAATTTAACTCCACATAAAATGGTGTGAAATGGAATAAAAATTAAATTTTCATAATATGAACTTTAGAACCGTTTTTAAATTCAAATCTCATCAAATAAAACATTGCCGAAGATACCAAATCGATAGAAAAATGTGAATATTCTGATAGCACTTTTGAATGGACAAGCTAACCATGCAAATGGCCTCTTTGGTCATAGAGAAAGTATTGCGCGGATCTTTTGATGCCGTCAGTTTCTGCCTGTCAAAAGTATCATTTTTAATGTAAAAAATTACGAGGAATCGATTGGTTGTACTCTCATTTGCGGCAAATGACGAGAAGTGGTCCAATTTACCCCATTTTGCCTTTTTAGGGTGTTTTTTCGAGTATCGAGAATTCAACTGCCGTAGTTTGCCGAACTTCAAAAGTATCTAATTTTATGCAAAAAATCACGAGAAATCGATTGGTGACACCCTCAAATGACGGCAAGGGCTTATTTTGCCGCATTTAACCCCTTTTAATGTGTTTTTCGTAATTATCTTGAAATTACATTATTTCTTGCAGTTTCAACGTATATTATTTTATGTAGAAAATCACGAGGAATCGGTTGGTGGTGTTTTGCCCCATTTACCCCATTTTATGTATTTTTTCAATATCTTGAATTGCCGTGGTTTTCCAAACTTTAAATAAATGTTATTTTATGCAGAAAATCACGACGAATCGATTTTCCCCATTTCATGTGTTTTAAGTCAATATATTAAACGTGTCATGATTTCCAATACAGTTTACAAGAATGTTACTGTAGAATGTACAGTACGTTCAAGATATTCACGGACAACATCTCAAGAGGGAGTAAATGGGGTAAAATGGGCCCTTGTTACCATTTGCCGCAATTCATAGTGTTCTCAATCGATTTCTCGTTTTTTTTTTGCATAAAATAACATTTATTTATAGTTTGGAAAACCACGGCAATTCAAGATATTAAAGAAAAGTAAGTAAGTAAGTATTTACAAAAACACATTAGAAATGGGTAAAATGGGGCGAAATGGGTCCTTGCCGCCATTTGCCACCAATAAGATTGTCACCAATCGTTTTCTCGTGATTTTTTACATAAAATAAGATACTTTGGAAGTGCGGCAAACTACGGCAGTTGAAGATATTCGAGAAAAACACACTAAAAATTGCAAAATGGGGTAAAATGGACCACTTTCTATCATTTGCCGCTAATGAGAGTACCACCAATCGTTTTCTCGTATTTTTTACATTAAAAATGATACTTTTAACAGGCAGAAACTGACGGCATCAAAAGATCCGTTTTTCACCCGTTGTTGCCCACTGTGCAGCCTCGGAACGACGCGAGATAGCCGAGTGGGTTGGGGCGCGGAATTGGCAATCTGAATATGACTCTCGCCGGATTGATGTTATTTTCGGTGTGAGCAGACCTGATTTTTTTCTTCGGTTCTACTTTTTGTGTACACGTTTTCTCATACAATATTACATGCTTTTGCTCACAAAGGTGATGTGCATTATTTTACACAGTTTTTTTTTTGCTGTGTACCTAACCTAACCTAAATCAGGTAAATGTCAAAGTTGAGTGAACTTCACTCCGATTTGGGTAATTTACACTCATTGTAGTTATGTTCTGAGTAAAATACACTCAAAAATAATATTTGACTCGCCTACTCATTTTTGAGTACGTTCGGCATTGACGAAAATTGAGTAAAATTAAGAACTAATTAACTCTAGGTAATATCACACAGATTTCTTCAAAACTTTTAAAACCATATATATATATACATTTTTTTGAAGTTAGTTGAACTTAAAAAACTCCAAATTTCTCTGTTATTTCGGTCTTTACAGTTAACTCTTGCTTGGGTAAACTTTTTTTGAATTTGATTTAGTGTGATTAGAATTTTACACGGTGCTCAAAATACCGTTATAATGAAAAAAACAGAATGCAATCCGAGATTTTAGGGTCTATCGATTCCTCACACCATAGCGCACCTCTGTGCAAAAAATAAAAACATTTGCTGATGTAGTTTTTGAGATACAGCCCTTTTAAAATGTTACATCCGATTTTCAATAAGAAACCGAAAACAATCTATACAGTTTTAGCATTTAAAAGAATATGCAATTCGAGATAATGATGTTTTTTTGCTTCATATGACTGTCAAGTATCTCTGATCCATGTTGAGAAGGTTTGCTGATGTAGTTCTCGAGATACAGCCGTTTTAAAATGTTATTTCCTACTTTTGCTAAGAAAATCTATAAAATCATTATAATTTCAGCATTTTAAAGAATATGCATTTCTAGATAATGATGAATTTCGCTTAATCAAACTGTCGAGTATCTCTGGGCCAAGTTTCAGTAGGTTTGCTGATTTAGTTCCCGAGATACAGCCATTTTATAATGTAATTTCCTACTTTTTCTAAGATTTTCTATAAGAAAATGTCGGAAAACTCTGCGCTCGTTAAAAAGTTCTGGGTAAACATCACAATAATGTTGATTTTTTGAAGGTTAAAAACTCCAAATTTCTCTTTTATTTCGGCTTTCACAGTTAACTCTAGCTTGGGTAAACTTTTCTCGATTTTTTTATTTTCATTAGAATTTTGAGTAAAATTAACCCAACCTGAGTTAAAATCTAACCTTTTTGAGTGATACTGAGAAGTTCAAAACTTCTCAAACTTTGCAGCTCCGATTTTCTCAATTCAGAGTTGTTTCTAATACTAGTTGTGTGTAGATCACTCTTCCTCGATTAATCAATTCGTCACAATCGCATCAATTTGTTTACCAAAATCCCAAAACCACGAAACCGCCGCCCGGGGCCGCACAGATTGTGCACGCTGATTCAAAATGTAAACAAAGCACTCCCGCTGGGGTGGGTGCTCAGCAGTGCGCGCAATGACCCGTGGGAGTTAATGAGAAAATGTAAACAAACCGTTGTTGCTGTTGTTGCTCTGACAGTACGGTGGCGGCGCTGGAGTATCTTTATTTCTTGGGGTGTTTACTCGCAATTAAGCGGGGCCGGCAAAATTACAATTAATTTTAACGATATTTACCGCTGCCGGTTTGTTCGTGCAAATTTGTAAACACAAATTGGGTGCGGTTGTTGTTTATGATAACGATGATTTGCAAATAAATGCCAAATTGGGTGAAATTGAATTTTTTGACAGTTGCTCACCTCTATGGTGATTCCCCTTGGTGCGCCAAGGCAAGTAACGCTAAAGGTATGGCGCAAAGCTCAAAACGATCTAAAGATTGTCGAAATCTGCTAGACAAACCACGTCGCGGCCAGTGAAAGGTCCATTAATCTGACAGTTTCGGTCGTTCCGAGATCTGAAAATCGCAATCGCGCGCGCAACACTTTTGATAGTCCAAAGTCGTAAAACTTGACGCGCGTGTGATGAGTGACAAGCAAACCAAAGTGAAGTAGAAAAAAAAACAAACAAAAAAGAACAGATGAGAATAGCGCGTTCACGCTTCACTTTTTTCCGCTCGTTAAATTTGGAGGCTAATTTATGTGCGCGCGGTTCTGAGTCGCGATCGCGAGCCGCTCTCTAGCGATGAATGAATGAATAACTCAACCGCGGCGCACGTCAATTGAGAGAAATGAGACCGTTTGCGTCCCATTCACCCCATCCCCTTCCGCGGTTTTTTTGTTTGTTTGTTTGTTTTCTTTCACTCTCACGCGCGCCGCATTTATTCGCTTTGTTGGGTTCATTCAGATGGTGATTTTGGTTGAAGTTTACGAGCCATGTTTCAAATCTTTAACTGTAGCCTTAATTGAATTACGCT
Source organism: Culex quinquefasciatus (assembly GCF_015732765.1). Classification (NCBI taxonomy): domain Eukaryota; kingdom Metazoa; phylum Arthropoda; class Insecta; order Diptera; family Culicidae; genus Culex; species Culex quinquefasciatus. Next base: position 20,852,646 of record NC_051863.1, read on the forward strand.
TTTTTTAAACTTTTTCTCTTTTCAACAAGTGTCCAACCCCTTGGTCGCTGCGCGACCTGTCAAATCACACGCTGAAACGGGATCAATCAAAATGCGCGCGTGGATCGCCGTCGCGCTATTTTTACGAGCTGCTTCGAATTCCACTTGTGGGGACCCCAAAGTGGAGAGATAAATTGAATCCGATTAGATATCATTTCGAGCCAAACATTTCATTAGGGCACAAAACCAAAAACCGCCATTCGAGAAAATCGCTTGCAAAAAGTGGACAACTTGTTTCAATTCCTATTTAAAAAAGAAGCTTGACTGATGGCATTTTAACTGACGATTCGATAAATTACATCATTATCCTAAACTCTGCTTTAATGCTTCTTAATTTTTGTTGATTTTCGCAATAAAAATCATAATTTTAAAAAAATTCGCTATTAGGCCCTTTTAGCCTTCCAACTGCTGTTTATAATGGGCCCTTTCTAAATGCAATTTCGAAGAGAATTAAAAGCAGGGGTGCTCAAAGTTTTTGAAGGCTGGGCCAAATTTTAAGCTCAAATGAGCTTGCGGGCCAAATCTACAAAATAGGTTATTTAAAAAAAAATACTTCCTTTTTATTTAAAGTCTAGAAAATCCATCTATAATAATTTTTTTAATATTTTTTTATTTTTTAAACGTTATCGTTAATTTTAAAATGAAAATGATAGAAAACACAAAATGGCAGTTTTTATCGGTATGTTGATTTTATTGTTTTAGGTAGGTATAACAAAAAAAAAGTTTTTAGCTGAATGTACTAGTGCTTTCATTAAAATTTTATTCTTAAATGACGAAATGTAATCTGATCAATTCATGTAATGGTGTAATTGTATCTTTAAACTAATAAAAGTCGCTGGGAGCCAGATTTTTAACACTTCAAAGAAAAAAATGTTAGAAAAGTTTCAATCACCCGTTTAGTTGAATTGCAATCATTGTTAAAAAGAAGATTCGACAAAAAAAATCATGCGAAAAAAATGTAATCCTCGCAAATTCTCTAAAATTCCAATTATTTTTTAATAAACCCGAACATGCCAAAACGAGTCTAATCGCAGTGAAATGCATTTTTAATTTATTTCAGCTGCACTATTTTTTAAATTTCTATTGATATTTAGAAATATTTTTACCCCTGATTTTTCGAGCTGATAATTCATAATCAACCATGTCTGTCGAATCAGATTCGTTATCCAACTGTCATGAGTTCGAATCCCGAGGGAAGGATCCAAAGAGCAATGTAAGTTTTAGGGTCATTTCACAAATGGGTCATTATGACTTTCAAATTATTGTTGAATGCTTATATTTTTTCAATTATTTATCTTGGAGGTCGCCTAAGTTCTTGGGCATCTTCCCCCGTTGATCGTGAGGAGTTGACCAAAAGGAAAAATGAATCATAATGTGTCATTCGGCACATTCCTGACGCATTTATTTTCCTTATCGGCGCCAACCTAGCTTTTGCGAGCTTTTTGCTCGGCTAGAGTACGGTCAATTGAGACCGAGCCACGTAGCCCAGTGGTAACGCTTCCGCCTCGTAAGCGGTAGATCGGGATTCAAATCCCGGCTCGGACCAACACAACTGGTGATCTTTTCTCTTCTGGAATCGATTGCCTAGTAAAGGGAAGGTGTTCCCCTAAGGAACTGGGAAAGATTTACTTTTTACTTTTAGAGTACGGTCAACCAAGCTAAGCTTTGCTAAGCTAATGCTTATATTTTTGCAATTATTACAAATTTTAAATTTGAAGTTTTATTTATATTTACAAAAATGTTTGGTGAAAGTTTTGACTGAAAAAATAGCATAAAAAGTTAGAAATAAATTTTAATTTTGAAAATAATAAAATAACATTACAAGTGGTCAACGGGCCATTTTACAAGATTTTTCAAAATGGGTCCGCGGGCCACAAAAAATCACCTCGCGGGCCACGTTTGGCCCGCGGGCCTTACTTTGGTCACCCCTGATTAAAAGGGCACTAAAGCGCTGTCACCAGATTGTTGCTTTGAATGATGTTTACGGGCCCTTTTGTTTAGTTAGAAATAATGAGGAATTCAATAAAAATTTTGATTATTGGTGAAGTTTTGTGATTGAATAGTGTAGATAAGTTATGTGAAACATAAAAATTCTTCAAAAGTGTACTGAACAGCTGCCGCGGGACCGTTTTAAATATTGTTTTTGACGAAGTTTTTTCTGCAGAAATGCTTGATGAAAAGTAAACCAAACTTTGTTTTGAAGTGAATTAGTGTTAAGAATGTATGAAAAGTTCATTTTATAACACAAAAGTTCCACAACTACTAAAAATTAACGAAAAACAAAAGGGCACATATTAACTTTTTTTTTGGTTTGGAGTGAAAATTGTTATGTGCCCTTTTGTGTTTTTGAATTTTTCAATGGTAAATAGTTTGCTATCAATCTGATTCTTGGAGGGCATGTAGGGAGTGTACTAATGAATGGAATAGTGGAATAATCCCGAATGTTTACGTTTTGGTTTTGTGCCCTAATGAAATGTTTGGCTCGATTTGTGTTTACCTTTCTGTGGCGGGGCAGAGAGCAAACAAAAGGGAGCTTCAAGAGATTAGACTCGCGCTCTCGAATCTATAGTTTCCAATAAAAGCCGAAAGATGCCGGAGATATCGAACACAGTTCGTTAGATTTGGCCAACCGCAATCGTTTTGGCTACGGTCAACGAGCCGGCTTTTGGCCGCAAACAAGATTAGAGCAGATTGGGAAGGAATTGGGAGCGTGTGAAACTGGAAACGGGTGGAATTTGGAATAAAAGCACTGTGACATTGCTTCGGCCGCTAAACTGACAGGTGAGGCTTCGTTTGACAGGTTCGAGGGGTTGAGATCATGCGGTGATTATTTTAATTCAGCTTAACTTCGTCGCCATCGTGCTAACTTGTCGTACGTGCATTTTGGGCCAAATTGAGTTAAGAACGCCATTTTGTGCAGCTCACAATGCCTCACCTTTTGACCTTCACAGATCCCCAAAATTCGATTTCAATCCTTAGATATTCAACAAAAACCGAAAAAACTCCGTGCATTTTTGTCACTTTACATATGAAAGTAGTTTCAATCTTGTCGTGCTATCTTGTCACTCCATGAAAATTGATGTAAGTGCGACAAAAGGCCAAAGGATTTCAGGCCAGGAAAGTCAGGATGCGTTTGTCGCACGTACAAGCTAGACTACCGTAAACATTTGTAATTATAACTCGGGACTCCAGCAACCAACTTCAACCAAACTTTGGGACAATGCACAGAATGGTGAGCCAAACAAAACATGTTTGTTATTGTTTACATTGCGTGCTCTCGTTTTTGAATATTCAAGGTCAAACATTAAAACGCTTTTTTCTCGGAACGTCGAAATGGCGGGTGCGACAAGATAGCACGACGACGTCGACTTGAGCTTTTTTGTTTGTTTAGAGGGGGTTTTCGAAATACCTAACTGGATCGAAATAATTTGGAAATTGAACTTTTATGTAAAGAAAATATTATCATCCTAGCAGCTAAGAGCTAAAAATTCTGCCTTACTCTATATTTTAATAAACAGTAATATACAAATTTCACGCTTTCTTTTTGAACTTATCTTTTTGGAGGAATTTTCTGATCGACTTGGTGTCTTGGGCAAAGATGAAGCAATTGATGAGGTTTATTTAGAAGAAATAGGCTTTTAAAAATTGCAACTTTGAACACGCACAAAAAATATATTCTCGATTGAGAAAAAAAAACAGTTTTTTCAAATAGAAATTTGACACAAAATAAGTTTTAATGTGTAAACATTGTTCATTTCTGTTTTTTTTATTAGCTGAAAAAAGTCTACAAATTTAATTTTTGGATTTTCAAAATTGGACCTATAGTTGCTGAGATGAAGAATTGCCATGTTTAAAAATTAATAAAACTAGGTTTTGTCTTCCAAATATTTTTTTAGAGTGCCCATACCGGAAATTCCGGAGCGAAATTTCCGGGATTTTTCCAAAATCTCGGGATTTTTTCATAATTTGTCATGGCAATTCCAGAAATTAAAAAAAAACTAATTTTGGTCTGGAAATTCAGATTTGGTTGTAAAAAATATGAAGAGTTGAATAGAATTTGATAAGAATTTTTAGGCATTCAAATTTGTATTCGGCATACATCAGCATTAATTAAGCTTATTGAGGAAAATTCTTAATATTTTAGTTTACAGATCTGCAAATTGCCTAGGGCTTTTTAATATTTTTAGTTTGATTGTAAACATTATAAAAGACTGGGCATTTACGATTATTCATGATTTTAAAGTTGAAAAAAAATCAAATTAAATTATTTTTTATCAAACGGCGGCATTTGGGGCAAGTCAGGACAAATGAAACGAATTAAGACAGCTATTTAAGCCAAATTTGTTGCATAACGACGTTGATTAAAACAGCAACAGAACAAAACAATTAGTACACCGATTTTCAAACTTATTGCTCTTAAATCTACTTTGTTTTTTGCTATTTTTTGTGAAACAACTTACTCTTTCTGTCATTTTCGAACGACGAAACCGCCTACTTTTTATCCCCAAAAATAACAGAATGGAAAATTAATACTTTTCAGTATCAGAAATGGGTGCTGAAAAGTTGAACTTTTTGGCACTAGTATCGAAAAGTAACATTTTTCTATACATTTTTTTGAAATTTGAATGGTGAGTTCACTTTACACTTGGTTGTTTGACAAAAAAATCATTTTAAAAGTGATTTTCGGGATTGCAAAAATTGTTGTAAGAAACTCGTTGAAAAATTTGATTTTTTTTCAGCTATCATCGTAATTATCGAACTCGGTAAACCTTGTTGCATAAATGTGCGACTCATGCTGAAAAAATCTTCTTTTTGCAACAATGCAGAAAAATGCGTGTTAGATTGTTTTAAGTTGATTTGACTTCTATTTTCATTAAAATTTTGAAGATTTTTGAAAAAATATTTTTTTGCTCCCTGATTTTTCAAACCAATTTTAAAGGCCCCCCCATAAACATAAACATAAACTTTGTGACATAAACTTTGAAAAATATTTGCAACGGCCTAACTTATATTTAACATATTTCTAGGATTGACTAAAACCAACCAAATCATGTTGAAATTTCAAGCTTCCTCTTAGTAAATATTTTTTTTGATAATATGATAGTTTTCAAAGTATAAATTAAAAAAAAATCACATAATACAGTATTTTTTCGAAAGTTCTCATTTTTTTAAAATCTGTAATATGGGTATCTATCGTTTAGAAATTTTGCATACATTTTCACTGTTTTAGAGTTTTTAGAATGATATACTAAAATTTTCTCAAAATACCGTATTTTCTTTAAAATACTAAAAAAAATTATAATTCGCTATATGGATATCAAGCAAGTTTTTTTATAATGAACTACTAAAATTTTCAGAACATACCGTAGTTTTTTGAAAGTACTCAAATCTTCATGATTCGCAATATGGGTACCAAACGAAGCAAAATTTTGTTTGTATTTTAACTGTTTTTTGAATGAAATACTCAAATTTTCACAAAATACCGTATTTTCTCGAAAATACTCATTTTTTTATAATTCGCAATGTGGGTATCAAACGATTTGAAATTTTGCATGCATTTCACTGTTTAAGATCGTTTGAATAAAATGCTAAAATTTTCACAAAGTACCGTATTTTTTTGAAAGTTCTCAAATTTTCATGAATTGCAATATGGGTATCAAACGAAGCGAAATTTTACCTGCTTTTTCATTAAAAAACTCAAATACAGTTAAAATATATGCAACATTTCGATCCGTTTGACACCCATTTTACGTTTTAAAAAAATAGTATTTTCGAGAAAATACAGTATTTTGTGAAAATTTGAGTATTTCATTCAACAAAATCTAAAACAGTGAAAATGCATGCAGAATTTCGAATCGTGTGATATCCATATTGCAAATTATAAAAATTTGAATACTTGAAAAAAATACGATATTTTGTAATTTTTTTAAGCATTTATACTTTGAAAATTACCATATTATCAAAAAAATATATATATTTTCTAAGAATAAGCTTGAAACTTCAACATGATTTGGTTGGTTTTAGTCAATTTTAGAAATATTTTTAATTATAAGTTATCGTCCGTTATAGTCGATAAAATACCCAATAGTTTATCTCTCACCACAAGTAAATTTCCAGATTTAGAAATAGTCTCAGACACTAAATATTTAGGTATCATTCTTGATAATCGTCTTAATTGGTCAGCACATATCAACGCTCTTATACTAAAACTTCATAAAATCACTAGTATCATTTTAAAAATAAAGCACAAGCTTCCTCAAAAAGTTCTTTTTCTCATCTATCATTCTCTATTTCATTCTATACTTTCCTACCCAAGTAACATTTTTTTCCAGGAGTTCTACAAGAGCTCTTCAAGATAGCTACAGCATAGCAGTTTGGACCGCGGTAGGATAAAATTCTCTTCAAAACTTCTTCAGGAGTTTGGAAGAGTACTTGAAGAGAGTTTTATCCTACCGCGGTTCAAACTGCTATGCTGTAGCTATCTTGAAGAGCTCTTGTAGAACTCCTGGAAAAAAATGTTACTTGGGTATGTAGCTGTTTGGGGTAATGCATGTGGTCTTCTTATCAATAAACTTCAAGTAGCTCAAAATAGAATCCTAAAAATCATCTTAAATCTTCCTATACACAGTCGATTTGTATGTAAAGAATAATATTTTACCTGTCAGGGGAATATATGTTTTTCAAGTTTATTGTTTATGGTAAATGACCTTTGCTTAAATAATAAAACCCATAGTAATACTAAATTTGTTCGTTCTAACCATCAATATGGTACAAGATATCATGATCTGTTGAATCGTCCTAACGTAACCACAGTACCTGGTGAGCGCAGTATAAATTTCAATGGAGTTCAGCTTTATAATTATTTTAACAATAGATTTGGTAAAAGTTCATCCTTAAATATCTTCAAAAATCAGCTAAAGCAGTGTTTGTCCCGACCTGACATCATAGAAAAACTTCTAAAATCCGTTAATATTTTCGCTTAATTATTTTGTTTAGTTAAATCTCCGATCCAATCCCTCGTTTGTATTTGTATCCATCTTGAACACATTTATCTTGGTAGTTTTCTTTCATTTATTTTCAGCCGCTGATCGCCAGAAACCGAACTCCTTAAAAGGTCTACGCCGATGGAGTTCTGGAGCCAGCCGCATCAACTTTGTCGTTACATTTATATTTAATTTTCAATGACATGTAATCTACTTAAATTGTATTGCACATTGAAAAGAAACAGTTTTTTCAGTCAGCGCCGACAGAATTATCGGAATAACGACCCGACGATAACGATAACAATAGAGCTATCGTTAGCGTTATCGAACCTCGACAATTTTAACGTTAACAACCTTGACTGTTTTAAGAAATTTTCCTTGATCCCGGGAATTCCAGGGATTCACAAAATATTTTTCCCGTTTCCCGGTAAATACAGAAACCGGAAAATTGGACGCCCTAATTTTTGAACAATTCCAAAATTGGGATTTTCGACATTTTTAAATGCTTTTTCGATTATATCACAAAAACAGTAGTTAAATTTTTGCGTAAGATTTTCTTTTTCAAAAAATCATAGCTCGGCGGCTAAATTTTGTCCGTATTTCTCTTTGGCTCAAAAATTTATTTGTCTTTCAAAACATCTGCCAATTCCGTGGATTATTTAAAAAAAATTGTCAACTATTTGAAAGCAAGCAATGTGCTAAACTTTTATTTCTATTTTTTTTTATTGAATTTGTACACTATCCTATTTTTTTAATTCATTTTCCTAAATTGACTGTAATTTTGCAAATGGCATTCTGCGAAACATTTGGTTTCTGTTTTTTTAAGAAATAGACATGAAATTAAAAAAGCAGTTCACGTAATCGTGAACAAAGTTCAGATCAAAAAAATATTTTGATTGGCATATGGCTAGAATTTTTCAACAGAAGTTCAACCAAATTTCGTTTAAAATTCAAATATTCGCAATGATAATTATAACAAAACGGTAAGAGTGCCCATAAATAAGGTCCGGAACCACCAAGTAGCGGTGACCGTTTCTTGAGCTTGAGAACAAATTGTTTCTCCTGCTGACGACGAGCAATCCTGCCTCCCGAAGGACCATGGTGAAGATTGTGTCGCGCGCGAAACAACACTAAAGATTATCGTTTCTTTTCGCGGATGGTGCTCACGTGGAATGCCAAACCCTGGACTGTCAATGGGAATTTCTGGAGTTTTTTTTTGAAAAGGTCCTATAAACCAAATTTTCATTTTTTGCTTTTTGGGTTTTTTTGAATACCCCTGACTCAAGGCGGTTCTAAAAACACCCAAAAAGCAAAAATTGAAAATTTGGTTTATAGGACCTTTTAAAAAAAAACTCCAGATTTAAAGTTTTTCGATTAAGTAAGCAACTGTTAATCGAGGGTTAACACATTCCCTCAAAACCCTGCTGGAAAAAAAATGCCTCCCCATCCAACAAAATGATAAAATTTAAATTACAATATTTATTTATGCAAATTGATCGCCCCTCTCGAAACGGCGATTCCGCGTGGCTTTGCAAAGGATCAACCCGAATCGGTGGCCAAAAATCAACCTGTTGCACGACGACGGCGGCGGCAGTCCGCGATGAAAAATGGTCCTCTTCTGTGCTCTCGTTTGCCCCTCAGACGCAAAAATGAAAGCATAATAAGTAAGAAGAAAAATAACACATTCGAAATTCCACTTTGAGCAATTTATTGTGCGCCCAAAACTGAAATTCCAATCCATTTAATCAGCGTCACCGGTTTTTCGAGGGGGGGGGGGACATTAGGGTGGTACCGGAATGAATTCTTGAAGTCTCTAACTAAATATTTTTCTACAAATATTTTTGAACTTTAAGTTGATTTTTTTTACTAACAATAAAAGCACAGACAACCCTAACCAAAACGTTTGCTAACACAAGTCAACCTGTGAAAATTGAAGTTCCCCCCTGCTGGGGATTCCAAAAACGGAGGTCATTAGACGTTGGCTTTTTCTTTCTTTTCCTTTCTGCATCACCAAATGGGGGTCCTTAATACATGGTCGCCCCACCATCCGGGAAGGTCGTAAACTCTTCACGGAATGGTTCTGGACGTCCCATCTCAGCGAAAACAGGTGAAAAAAGTTGTGATTTGGCGCGGTTCGGAACGAGCTAATGAATCTTGTTGTTGGTTTCGTTTTTGTACCTTTATTTTTGGGTTTTATGAGGGTGATTAGAGCAAGAATTTGGACGAAGTTTGCATAATTTAGTGTTAGATTTGTATGGGTTTTGAAACAATGTCATCTAATGAACGCTTCTAAAGTATTTCTTTCGAAAAAAATATGCAATTTCATCATTACGAAACTCGACCAACCAACCCGGCACAGCCGGCACCCTCTTGCCGGTAATTGATCAAATTTGTGTAATACGATACCTGCCATTGCTACAATTTTCCTCAGATTCTGGCGGTTTTGTGCAGTACAAAAAAAAAAACCGAGCGGAAATTGTTGTGGTTTCGTTGCGCCCTACATCCTGCTGCAGAATGAACGGCCCTTCGTGGTAGGTTCACGATCTGATCGGGTATCGATTTACCGTGTACAGTGTGTGTAGTGCTGGATCGATATCGATCCACAGATGAAAAAATGATAGTGTGGAAAATTTTGAAAGCAAAAAAACATTGCAAATTTCAGGTTCGTGGCTGCATTTATCGTGGCATTGAAGTCATTTAAAATGAACGGTAGAATCTCAGGTTGAAGGCAACGTGCACATTATTTACACATATTTCTCAAATTCAATTCTACATTATAAAAAAATGTATTCAAATTTACCAGATTTCGGTCACTCGATTTTTTTTTGTATTTTTTAATCCGACTGAAACTTTTTTGGTGCCTTCGGTATGCCCAAAGAAGCAATTTTGCATCATTAGTTTGTCCATATAATTTTCCATACAATTTCGGCAGCTGTCCATACAAAAACTAACTTAATCTACCTATGTGGTTGGAGCCTTCCTCAATTATTACCAACAATGGCTGATATGAAATTTCATCTCTTTCAGATACAAAAATTTCATCTCTTTTTTTAGATCCGGAGTAAAAAAGGACATCAATATCACATAAGTGTACATATGTCAAGACAGGGTTGCCAGATCTCCAATGTTTTGAACTCGTTGGAAAGTTCTTTTCATAACCTAACCAACAATGGGTCGGATGGTGGATCCGGACATAGTTTAAATGTATGTAGTGAGATCCGGCTTCCAAAAAGTACATCAATATCACTTAAGTGGCCATATCTCGAGACAGGGTTGCCAGATCTTCAATGTTTTAGGCTCGTTGGAAAGGTCTTTTGATAACATAAACAACGATGAGTCGGATGATGGATCCAGACATAGTTTACATACATTTAAGTGAGATCCGGATATATGTGAAAACACATTTTTATACATAACTTTTGAACTGCTTATCAAAACTTCAATCTGTATAAAACTCGATCTATGGGACCCTAAACCAAGTCGAATGCAACAGGTTCGGGTCAAATCGGTTCAGCCAGTGCCGAGAAACATGAGCTAGTTTGTTGGTCACATACATACATACACACACACATACACACAGACATTTGTTCAGTTTTCGATTCTGAGTCGATATGTATACATGAAGGTGGGTCTACGACGTTTTGATTCAAAGTTCATTTTTAGAGCAGGATTATAGCCTTATCTCAGTGAGGAAGGCAAAATGATGCATGAAAATTCGAAAATCGGTATCTTTTGAAGGAATATTTTGATCGACTTGGTGCCTTGGGCTAAGTTGTAGGTATGGATACAGACTACAATGGAAAAAATGATACACGTCACTTAATCATTTTAAAAGGGTTAAACATTCAATACGCCCTTTTAAATTGTTAGTCCTGGTTTAAATTTTTTGAAAATATTGTTTTCGAAAAAAACGGAAAATTTCACGAATGTTTCGAATTTTAACATTGAAAATCGATGATTGAACATTGATGAGATATCGAAATTAGAAAATGGTGGGTTGTTTGGGTGAGACTTGGAAAACATCAATTTTCATGTTTTTAAACCTTTGCATGGCAATATCTCAGCACTTATGGGTCGTATCAACAAAGTCCAAAAAAGCAAAATATAGAGAATTTTTTCAGCCTTTCAATTTTATTTTTTCAAAAGTGGGTAAACGTGTACACTAATTAAAAAAATTAAAACTGCGTCTATTTTCAAAAAAGTTTCATAAAAATGGCTTTAACTTGAAAACGATACACTTTATCCAAATTTCACTACTTTTTGATTGCAAATTTGATTTTACATCGATAAACCAATATTTCGATTTAAAAAAAATATCAGTATTGATTCAAAAATTCATAACTCGGTCAAAGATTTTTTGCTCATTCTGGAAATTTCTAAAAAGTTGGCATTTAATGTCCTCTAAAACAGCTATTCTCAACCTTGCTCTAGGCCGAGCACTCGACTGATTAGAATGCGTTTGGGAGATATTTTTTTTAAATGCTTGTAAAACGAATAGCATAACTTTTAATAAAAGGGTAAATACACAGACATGTTCACAAAAAGTTGCTCTACTCGTTGGTGTACTTGGTTTCAGTAAATTTCAAGAAACACTCCAGATTATCCAGCATCATTCAAACACGACCGCTTTTTAGGCTTAAAATGGGTATATTTCCCCTAGGTTTTGATCTGGAAAACAACTTTGTAGAACATCGTAAAGCGCTAGAAATTGATCCCGAAAAGATACAGGGTATTTTTTGGAATTTTTTTTTCGGCAGATTTAAAAAAAAACATGCCCAAAAAATCTACCTGTATCTTTTTGTGATCAATTGCTTGCGCTTTGCGATGTTTTACAAAGGAGTTACCCGGATCAAAATCTATAAGAAATCTCTTAGACGAGAAAACGTTATCGGGTTGAGGAAAACCTTCCAGAAAAAAGCTAAAAAGTGAAAAATAAATCAATTGAATTCTTACTTCAGATCAATAGGGCTTGAAAATTTCGGTTGATGTGTTCGAAATTAAACACTTTAGTCTTTTTCATATATTACCAAATTTCACAAATATCACGCTTTCCGCGAAACCGTGAAAACTCACTAACCCTACAGATGGAAACCAATTTTGCGTGCTGAAATCAGTTTCTTCTTTTGTTCCTTGCCGAAATCATTGCCATGCCCTAAGCGTATTCACATACAAGAGGCTTATTTATAGACGACATGTCGTATTCCGGCACCAGTTCCACTCTGTTACGCGAACTTGTTGTTACGGAGGATGGAGGGACGGAGGACGAGACGCAGATGATCTATTAGCCCGGCAATGTCCTAACCTCAACCAACCACGAGGAGAGGAGTTCGATCTGTGGAACGTTCCCCAACAACAACAAGTGGTTCATGGCATGCTGCGGCAGAGATTTGCGTGTCGCGCGCGAAATTCCGCGGAATTCCAGGAATGCCGATTGAACACGAACCTAACCTCAACTTTTTCTCGTTTGTTTTCTATTTCTCAGTTAAAACCTCCTCCTCCAGAATGTTCGCGACCGCCACCAGTATCGACAGCCGGCTCACCGTTGGACCCGCAGGGTCGGAAGTCACCCCAGCCGAAATGTGCCCTCACAGTCCTGCCTGCTGCCAGCCCGACCCGGCATCCCGCCGGACACGACACAACTTTCTGCGGCGGTTGATGCCCAGCAGGTTGGGCAGTTTAGTGGGCTGTCGACCTGCGCACACGACGACGAGTCGGAGTTGCCTGCTTCAGACTGCGGTTGTGGTCGCCGTGCTGGTGATAGCGTGTAGTGTTGTAGTTCAGGCCAGGCCGCACCCGTCTTCGCATCATTCTTCCGGCTCCGGAGCGAGCAGTACAAAGAATCTGGGCGTGTACATAACGCGGTCGCCGGAGTCAACGACGGCACCGGCCGGCGACGAGGTGCTCTTTGAGTGCGAACTCAACCTGATTCCCGAGCGGCTCGAATGGCGGTTTCGGCCGCAGGACTCGGCGGGGAATCGGGACGATTATGTGTATCTGAGTAGGGAGCATGGGCACAACGTGACGACCGTTGAGAGCAACTCCAAGCTGCACGTGTACGTGAACGCGAAAACGATTGGGGAGTATCGGTGCGTGGCGTGGTTCGGGGCGTCGGCGATCGCTTCCGTGCCGGCCACGTTGACCCTGGCGACGCTCAGTCCCGTCGCCGGAAACAGTATTAGCAGTAACAGCAACGGGTATGGCGGTGGCAACTATGGACGGGGTGGTGGCAGCAGTGGCTTGGGGGATGTCCACAGTGGACGGACGGACCGGGTGCCGATCATGATGAGGAGGGTGTTGTCGCCGATTCAGCAGCAGCACGTGAAGATTTCGCCGGGCAACAGTATTATTATCAAGTGCGGGGACGTCGTGTCCAACCCGCCGGCCATCTACAGCTATTACAAGTAAGTTTTTTGAAAATCACCAAAAATACAAAAATACAAAAAAAAAATTAAAATCAATAATCTTCCTTCCAGGGACGAAATCGCCATCCCGGCCAATATTCCGCAGCTCCCGACGGGCGGACTCATCCTGTCCCAGCTCACCCCACAAGACTCGGGCACGTACCGCTGTTCGGCGGTCAACTCGATCACCGGCACGGAGCTCAAACTCCCGCTAAAGACCACAATCCAGGTCGAATACACGCCACGGTCAGCCCCGTTCACCTTTAGCAATCCGTCGAACGTCTCCGTAACACCCGGATCTTCGGCCCTGCTCGAGTGCCCGGGAGTGTCCAACCCCGTCCCACAGGCCACCTGGTATCGACGGGACGGCGCACCCATCAGCGGCAACTCGCAGCAGCATCCGTACGGTCTTCAAATCAACAACGTCATCCCGGAAGATCAGGGCGAATACGTCTGCCGGGTCGCGAACGGCATCGAACCCGCTCTGATGCACACCGTCAAGCTGACCGTCCTCGAACCTCCCCGAATCATCGTCCCTCCCCGACCCACACTAACCAACGAAAGTGAACGCCTTGAACTCGAGTGCCGAGCGCGAGGATCGCCCACCCCGGAGATCTACTGGATGATCAACGGTGACTACACCAAGTGGGACCAACTCATCAAGGCCAACGGCTCCAAACTGGTCATCAACTCCGTACAAAAGAAGCACGCCGGAATCGTGCAATGCTTCGCCCGCAACGAACTCGGCGAAGTCAGCGAAAGTGACCTACTCCAGGTCAAACCCAAACAAATCCCCGGTGGAATGGGACCACCCCCTCTACTACCCCCACTCCCGAAGCCCCACGAAGGATCCGGCAGCAAACGCCCGAAAGGAACCAAAAACAGAAAGCACAAACACCGTAAGTACAGCAGCTTCAACAAAGGCGCTTTATTCCCGTCCGGGTTCAACTCCCTCTCAATCTCACCCACAATCCCACCCAAATCCACCGGAAACTTCTCCCTCCTGGGAGGTCCCCTCCCAACCCCGCTCCAAATCACCCTCGCCGGAGCGCGACAATTCCGCGAAATCGACACCTCAAACGCTCCCTCCCTCGGCTCCAACCGATCGAAATCGTTCTGTATCAGCTTGAACTTCCGGTCCGGAAAGGCGCCACAAATGTCCGCGAAAATCTTCCCCGACATCTCCCGGAACACCGGACACCGCACGCAGTGCTCGACCGTTACGACGGCCAGCGCCGGGTCAAAGTGCTTGTCGTCGCAGTAGATCAGGTTCTTGTCCACCGGTTTCCGCTTGCCCTTCTTGCCCTTTTTGCCACCGGATTTTTTCTTGGGCTTTTTGGAGCCGGATTTGGGTGCCTTTTTTGGGCCAGATTTTGACGTTTTTTTGGGTGGCATTTCTGGAGAACTAGAATTTGGCAATGGTTACTACGGTTGAAAACGTTACTGAGCAATCCTCCCCGAACTGTAGAAATGGATTTTATTTCTGGAGTTTTTTTTTAAAAGGTCCAATAAACCAAATTTCCAGTTTTTGCTTTTTGGGTATTTTTGAAACCGCCTTGAGTCAGGGGTATTAAAAAACACCCAAAAAGCAAAAACTGAAAATTTGGTTTATTGGACCTTTTCAAAAAAAAACTTCAGATTTGTATTTTCTAATTTGTAGGTAATTTTTAGGGCCTTTCCCTATGACCAAAGAAACCATTTTTTGTCATTTGTTTACCCATACAAGTCTACATTCCTTTTGCGGAAATCTGTATCTTTTAATGGAATTTTCTGATCGATTTGGTGCCTTCGGCAAATATAAAATATTTTACCCTTTTAAAATGTTTGTCCTAATTTCAACATTTTCAAAATACTCTTTTCGAAAAGAAAAAAAAATCACAAATGTTTTATATTTCAAAATTGAATATTGGACCTTTAACTACTGAAATATTGGCATTAAAAAATGTGGGGCTGTTTGGGTGAGATTTTAAAAACTTAAGGTAAAACGGGACGCCAGTTCTTTGGCAACTTCTGTTCAACCTAAATTAATTTCTGAACTCGACAGATTGCTTGCTATCTTAATATATTCTGTCTGCAAAACTTTTTAAAGTTATTTTTGCAATTGACAGAAATTTTGATAAAATTGCACTATTTTCGAGCTTCTAAAATTATTTTTTTTCGAAAAGTTCACAAAATTTCCTAAAATTTTCTCTAGTAAAATTTGAAGATTTTACATCTGGTTGCTGAGATACATCGGATAAAAGAATAACAAACAGAAAAATTTAAGGTGGAAGGTTCTTTAAGGTTACTTTTAAAAACTCGAGTCCTGGTATCAATATCACCATATTTATACCACGACTGCACCTTCCCGTTTCACCTTAAATTTTTCTGTTTGTTATTCTTTTATCCGATGTATCTCAGCAACCAGATGTACAATCTTGAAATTTTACTAGACGAAATTTGAGGAAATTTTGTGAACTTTTCGAAAAAATATTTTTAGAGGCTCGAAAATAGTGCAATTTAATCAAAATTTCTGTCAATTGCAAATCTGTTTTTACATTAAAAACTGAAGTCAAAATAATTTGGGAAAGATTTTATTTTTTGTTATTTTCAAAAAAAAATTGGCCATGTGGATTTTTTTTTTGCCGTACTCCTCTCTGGCTCAAAAGTTGTGGATTTGTGGATTTGTTGTTGTAGACAAAACAAAAACTCAAAAATGCAGATCTTCGGAAATTGATTTTTCGTAAAAAAAAATATTTAAAAATCGGCAATGTTTTTCCGTGTATCTATTTTGATCCTCCTCGTTCAGAAAATTCCTTCAAAATGTACAGATTTTCGAATATTTTTGAGCCGAGGTTTGAGCCAAATTTAAAAAAAATACTTAACATAAAAAATGCACAATTTGGCCGATTTTGTGAAGAATTTAATTTTTACAAATGGTGAAACGAATCTTTTTTTTTAACGTTGATATAATAGAATTTTTGACGTTGATATAATTTCATAAAAAAAATGTTTTGGTTATCGAATTCTAAGCATTTAAGTTCACTGTATTTTTTTCAAATTTCAGACTGAAAATGTGTGAAAAAAATGATTTATGTCATACAAAAAGCCGTAAAATGTTTGTTGAACCATTTTTTAACTTTAAAAAAATAATATTATAAGTTTGAGTATTATAATATAATATTCAACGTTTCAATGTTGCTTAAATTTTATTCGAAATTATCTATTATTTCCATTAAAACCAACTTTTAGAGTTGAAAACGGTTGAAAATCTGTAAATGTAGACAACAAATAAACAACCCTTCCCCCTCCCTTTCACAAAATACCGTATTTCCTCGAAAATACTTAAATTTCCGAAATTCGCAATATGGGTGTCAAACGGTTCGAAATTTTGCTTGCATTCACTGTTTTAGAGTTGTTTGAGTATTTCATTTAAAAAAAAACTCCAAAACAGTGAAAACGAGAGCAAAATTTCCAATCGTTTGATACCCAGATTGCGAATTATAAAAATTTGAGTATTTTCGAGAAAATACAGTATTTTGTGAAAGTTTGAAAATTGAAAACAGTGAAAATGCATGCAAAATTTCGAAGTGTTTGATACCCATATATAATTTGAAAATAATGAGTATTTTCGAGAAAATACGGTATTTCGTGATTTTGTTAAGAACAGACTTGCCTCGGTTTAGCACCGCATGTGGGGGATGCAAAACCGAGGCGTGCATAACCGAAGCACAGAGCTTATGGGATTTTGGCTATATGGGAGACATTGGCTATAATCGTATGAAAAATAATGCAAACATCACAAAATTATAGTATTTTGGAATCGGGATGATGTCAGCTATCCATTAAAATTATAATTTCATGAAAATTTTCACAAAAATACGTATTTTTTCTGTATGCAATGTAATGCATTTTTTTTTTCTCTAAAGAAACCAAAAATATATTGTTATTGCAATATGGGTATCAAAAGATCCGTTTTTTTCATATAGGTATTTCGAATGTTAAATCATTTTTTTAAACTCTTAAAATTTGCACAAAACTACTTCAAATTTTCGTTTTTACAATGTGGGTATCAATCGATCGGGATTTTTTCATACATTTCAAATGTAATAATAACATTTTTTAAAAATATTCAAAATTTTCACAAAACTACGTATTTTCGAAAAAAAATACTCAAAATTTCAGTTTTTACAATATGGGTATCAAACGGTCGGGATTTTTTCATACATTTTGAATGTAACAACAACATTTTTTGAAAATACTCAAAATTTTCACAAAACTACGTATTTTCGAAAAAATACTCAAAACTTCAGTTTTTACAATATGGGTATCAAACGATCGGGATTTTTTCATACATTTTTAAGTAGTTTTGTAAAAATTAAGAGTATTTTCAAAAATTGTTGTTATTACATTCGAAATATATGAAAAAATCCCGAACGTTTGATTCCCATATTGTAAAAACTGCAAGTTTGAGTTTTTTTTTTGAAAATACGTAGTTTGTCTAAAATTTTGAGTGTTTTCAAAAAATTTTGTAATTATATTCGAAATGTATGAAAAAATCCTGATCGTTTGATACCCATATTGTAAAAACGTTAATTTTGAGTATTTTTTCAAAAATACGTAGTTTTGTGAAAATTTTGAGTGTTTTCAAAAATGTTATTATTAAATTTGAAATGTATGAAAAAATCCCGAACTTGTGATACCCACATTGTAAAAACGGAAATTTTGAGTATTTTTTTCGAAAATACGTAGTTTTGTGAAAATTTTTAGTATTTTCAAAAAATGTTGTTATTACATTCGAAATGTATGAAAAAATCCTGATCGTTTGATACCCATATTGTAAAAACTGAAATTTTGAGTATTTTTTTTGAAAATACGTAGTTTTGTGAAAATTTTGAGTGTGTTCAAAAAACAATATTTTACATTCGAAATGTATGAAAAAATCCAATCATTTGGTACCCATATTGCAATAACAATAATTTGGAGTATTTTTTCGAGAAACATTGCATTTTCAAAATACAGGAAAAATACGTATTTTGTGAAAATTTTCATGAAATTATAATTTTAATTGATACGATTAAAGCCAATGTCTCCTATATAGCCAAAATCCCATAAACTCTGTGCTTCAGTTAAGCACTGGACCGTGCTTAACCGAGGCAGCTGAACGAATCAAAACCGGGGCAGTGCAAAACCGAGGCATGACTTTTTTATACTTTAAAAATTACCATATTATCGAAAAAATATTTTCTAAGAGGAAGCTTGAAAATTCAACATGATTTCGTTGGATTAAGTCAATTTTAGAAATATTTTAAATTTAAGTTGTTTTTCCGTTATCGCCGATAAAAAAGGGAAAAAATACATTTATTGGGAAAAATTTTGTGGAGATACTTTTTTTTTTCAAAACAGAGAAATTATCTGGAAAAAAAAGAAAAAAAGCTTTAATTTTTATTAAAAAACAAAAACTAAACAAAACTAGCTAAAAAATAATTATATGGTTGGATGGTTTTTGAACGAGTTGTGGCAAACGTCCCTAATGCCTAAGACCAATTATGCCAAACGTCAATTATGCCAAATGTCCATTATGCCAAATAGGGTGCACCCCATTTCCACACTATGCTCCAAGGCTAAGCCTATTCAGTTCCGGATTTGGGAAAGATTTTTTTATTTGTTGTCAAAGGTGCGGGGAACCCACGCGAAATGAAATAAAATGAAATGAACGGAAATTGTAGGATGGTTTGGATGGAGGGTAAGCGGAGTTTCGAATTTAAGTCGATTATAAATTTAATACAAAAGAAGTCGATTTATTAAATGTCTTTTCAAAAACACTAAATTTAACCAACATTAGCTTCGCTAAAAACTAATAAAATCTCATTTCTTCCCAGTGGTCATGATCCCGCCATCACGTCCCAACATCACGCGCCTCTCGGACGAGTCCGTGATGGTGCGCTGGTCGGTCCCGTCCAGCGATGGACTGCCGATCCAGTTCTTCAAGGTGCAGTACCGCATGCTCGGCGACCCCACCCGCAACATCACCCGCACCCAGTGGATGACCGAAAACGAGGACATTCCGCCGTACACGCGCTCGTACGAGGTCAACGGGCTCAAGTCGGACCACTTTTACCGCTTCCGGATCGTGGCGGTTTACTCGAACAACGACAACAAGGAGGGAGCGGCGTCGGGGAAGTTCCACCTGCAGCGGCTCGGGCCGAAGAACCACCTGCTGGCACCGACGCTGACCCGGATCGAACCGGTTTCGCAGCACGCCATTCTCCTTCACTGGCAGTTCCCGCACCACCTGCCACATCCGATCGATGGGTTCTACGCGTACTACCGGGCCGCGACGACCGCCGGCGAGTACTCCAAGGCAACGGTGGACACTCCGACGGTGCGGCACTTCAAGATTGACCACCTGGAACCGGGCACGGCGTACGAGTTCAAGCTGCAGTCCTTTACGGCGGCCGCCGCTTCCGATTTCAGTGCGATTCTGACGGGGAAGACGCTGAAACCGCCGACGCCTCCGCCGGTTGTTCCGTCGGTGGTGGCCGCTTCCGAAGCGGAGAACGGAACCGGTGAAGTGCCCAACTACGTGTACATGGGCGTCGGGGGTTTCGTGCTGATCGTAGCTGGAATCATTCTCCTTTGCTGCTGCTGCGTAGCTTGCAAGAAGAAGCGTGGTGGCGGTGGTGAGTAATGTTGACGTTTCGGCTCACTCGATTTCTTCATCATGGTCTCTCAATCCTAATTTTAGACGAAACCGACGCCAAGTCGCAGCACATCCAGGTGGAGGCAAATGGATTCCCCGGGGGGCTCAGCAATGGAGGTCCGCGGTCGCACCACCACAAGGCGCGGAACGGCATCAGTGCCCGGATGAACATTACGCCGAACCCGTTGGCACAGGACGGAGATAAGGTAGGCCGCAGTTGAAAGTTGCTAGTTTTTATTTTCTTTCTTATCGTTGTGTGGTACTACTCCCATGTCCGGTTCATACTTACTAACATTGAGCTCTCTATCTTCGATACGATTTGTATTTCCGGGACCTCTTTTAGATTCCACTTTGCTAATTGTGCATAAACACAAACGTAACACCCTTTTTGGAAGGCTTTGGTAATGTTTCGTTGTAAATATTGTAGATTCGTTTTAAGATAAACAAATGGTTAACCTGTACCGCCCTAGTAAGCTTGTTTTCAGATTATCATGAAACTTTGTTCCAAAGAAGTTATTTATAAGGCTAATTTTTTTTTTAAATTGTGTTTTAGTAAAACTTTTTTTGATGTTAGTTTTTTTTTCGCTGAAAATCTTTGTTATGCCTCTATAAGAAATTTTACAGTACTACTTTGTCAATTCAAGTCTGAATATGAATTTGGCGAACAATACAATCATACAAAATACAAAATTTTACAAAATGCAATAGAATATTTTTAAACTGTATCATAAAAACAAGGCTTTTACAAAATGTATTATTTGACATAATTAAGAAGCCTTGAAAACTGACTTTTCCATATGTTTTTGATCAAAATGAAAAAAAAAAGCAAAACCACCCCAAAAACAAACAAAGTAAATTTGTTTGTTGGAACTTTTCTAAAAAAAACTCCACACCTGGAGTTTCATCTTTCATTTCAAAATTACATCATAAAAAAGGGAATGTTACATCTTCAAACTTTACACCTTCAAAATTGTGGTCATACAAAATGGGCATGTGAATATTCGGAAATTTGTAACTAGAAAACAGATTTTTGACCGATTTGGTGTCTTGGGCAAAAACACCTAAAATAAGAGTACGCAAAAAATACCGTTTTTATTTAACTTTTTATCGCTAAAAACTGAGTTACCAAAATATGTATTTTTTATTTTCGATTTTTTTAGCAATATGCTGCTCGCTAACTGGGCTGAACGAAAAATAACGAGGGGACCACCGATGCATAATATTTTCCTGATGAAATATAAAAATAAAAATTTCTCAAATTTTTTTACAATGCTTACTTTTCATATTTCTTTAATTGTGACTTGAAATTGAATAAATGTTTGAAAACAATTTTTTTTTATTTGTTGAACAGGCTCTTGGCATCCGTTAACCCCTCGGTCATTTCGGTTTGTTTTGGTTTTTTGACGTTTGTCTGCTTTTTAAGAGGGCTACAGCCCAGTTAAAAAGCAACCCAGTTTAACAACGCCCAGTTACCGAACAACTACTGTATTTTGTATTTTTTCCCCAAAAATAAAAAGCAAAATAAAAAAATGGTATTTTTTCCATATCATAACCGTTAGCTTTGTCAAAGACACCAAATCGATCAGAAAGTCCCTTCTTAAGGTACAGATTTTCAATCATTTTGTATAACCAGCCCGCAAAATTGTGTGGTATCTTGTATGGAAAAACGAATGATGCAAAATGGGGGTGTGCGACGAAAGGTCGAAAGGACAAAATGTCGAATGTGAAAAATGAAACAAGTAATAGTAATAAGGCTAGTACAAATTTTATTAAAAGTTTTTGTCAGGGGGCAAAAAAATATTTTTTTTTTTTCAAAAAACTTCTAAATTTCAATGGAAATTTAGGTGCAATCAGCTTAAATTAGTTTGAAATGCATTCCCTTGCGTTCAGAATCATTTAAAAATCTTTTGCATTTTTGAAAATTTTTGATCTTTATTATCGCAAAAAAATTGTTTTCGTTGAAATTTTTGTTTTCGTCAAATATTACATTTTTTGAAGACTAACAACTTAACTAGTGTAAAATGCATTTTAACACACTTTTTGCATTCACACTATACTATAACTATAACCTTTCCATACTTGCTTTTCAATATTTATGCATTGGGCTCACATCAAAAGTTCTTTTGTTTGTAAAATGTTTAAATTCGACCTTTTGTCCTTTCGACGTTTTGTCCATTCGACCTTTTGGCATTCGAACTTATGTCTTTCATTAGCAAAATCGCAACTAAAAAATAAAATTCTCCATTTTTCTACAAAACTTTTTTCAAAACATAATCTAAAAAACTTATTTTTTGCAGTTTGCAGATTGATAATTTTTATTTTGCAGTGTTGTGAAAATGTTTCAATAAAATATAATATAAAACGTTTTTAAAAAGTTTCAAAGTCAGACTTAAATACTTTATTAAACTATAACAACTATAACAATTATTTTTTTAAACAATGCGTGATCTTTTAAATTCTAAAAAGACAAAAATCTTGTGGACTTAACTTTTGAAACGTTATCAACAAATAAACTTGACCACAAAAAAAAAAATCCAAAAATTATGAAGTGTTCGATTTAAAAAAAAATATGTGAGCCACGCAACTTGTAGAACAACATTGATTTGTTATCAAAAGTTCAAACCATTTTTTTAATTCATGAAACATTTTTTTCGCAAATTGTTGACCAATGTTAAAATTTTTGAAGGCAGATTTTTTTAAATCAATTTTAACTTCTGCTTTCTATAGATATGAAGCTTCATTTAATTTGTTTAATTTTTGTTACCAAAAAAAAAAAAATTTTACATAATTAGAGTTTTTTTTAAAGGTCAAAATTTTCAATTTTTGCTTTTTGGGTGTTTTTAGAACCACTTTGAGTCAAGGGTATTTAAAAAAACCCATGAAGCAAAAATTGAACATTTGATTTATAGGTCAAAAAAAACTCCAGACGTGTTTCTGGCAATACTGCAAAATAATTGTAATTGATGAAATGTCAAAAAATACAATTAACTCTTATAGTTAGTCATGATTCAATAATTCTGCATAATTTTCTAAAAAGGTGTGTGAATTTCACATTAATATTTTTCATAGGAAATCAGATCTATATATAGTATTCAAGATTTTATTGATTTAAAATGAGGGTATAACTCCAAAATCAATTTTTCATCCCATCCATCAATATTTTATAAAGCTCAAAAGTTGGCACATAAAAAATTGAAAAGAAATTTGATGGGGGTAATGTTTGGCAAATTATGCTCATTCTCACAATTAAGCAACTGTAACAAATTCGCAAAATATCAATGAATTCAGAAAATAATTAGGTGGTCCCAATAGTTAAAATTTGTGAAAAGAGTGCATGAAATGCAAAAAAATGCATAAATAAATGGAAAACAATTTTTTTCAATGAAAATTTAAATAAATAATTTGCCATATATTTTTAACCCCTGGTTGTTGGTGAAATTTTGAAGGGGTAGGGTAAAAAATCCTGAAATAAAATTAGCAATGCCTTCAAGGAGGTATTAGATTATGACAAACAAACAAAAATCCTCCCACGTTTTGACAGTTTGGGTTCTTTGTTTGGATTTGTTTGTAGAAACGTCAAGTTTGCGAGTTTGGCAAACTGTAAAACTCGAAAAAGTGTGAGTTTGTTTGTCATAGTATAATACCTCCCTTAGTTTTAAGTTTTAGTGAATTTCTTAGTTTGCATGTACAATGTACAAATAATACAATGTATATTATACATATTGTTGTTTAGTTTTCTTTTTGCAATACTAAAGAAGGATAACATATGTATGATATATATATCATCACTTGTGTGCTATCTTGTGACATGTGTGACAAGCCCCTATTGTCACAAAAGATGAAATTTTTAAAGTAGTAAAATTACTTCGTAGGTCAAAGTTCCATGATAACCTTAGTAGTATTTAGTTTCTATAAATTTAGATTAGAACAACATTTCCCTTCTCCCATAAGGACGAGCGATCGTGGCTTTTTGCTTCTGTGTGGGTCATTTCGTTTCTTTTCGTTTTTTCCACATCCATTCATTACGCTACTTTTCGTTGTGTGTTTTATTTTTTGCTTACTATTTGTACAAGTTTTGTTGCTTTCAATTTAACGCATAACGTTAGATAAATTTCTACTTTTTTTCAAAATTCAGAATCGTACCGCCATCGCTGGTCCTCGCAAAAACAAACAAACAAACGTTTCTAATAGTTAGTCCCAGATCCGCCCCTCAACCCACTTTCCAAATAAACCACAGAATAACAGAACAGTAATTTATAGTAAATCCTTCCTCCAATTGTTCTTCTTTTCTATTTCTCTCTCTCTCTCTTTTTCTGTTAAAAACTCTCTCCTGTGATCCCGGTTCTGTATCTTCTTTTTCATACGGACACACGTAAACGTGCGCGCGCACACACACACTATCAAACTCTTAAACTCACGTGGATTGCTATTGTTCTCTCGGCACAGCACTACTAGAGCGCGAGCGCCTCCTCTCCCATTTCCGATAGAGTAGGCTATGACTTCTCGTAGTTCTTTCCCTCCCTCTCCCTCAAGCACTATTGGTTTCCAGATTAGTGTGCGTAGTGTCGTTTCGTTGTTCTCGAATGTCCCCTCCCCCCCTTCTTTCGAAACGCCCCCACCAAGCCAAATGTATTCTAGCTTAGAAATCAGCGTGAATGTTCTAGAATCGTAATGTGATGGAGCTGCGCTTTCTGCCGCCGAAGACGACAACCTCCCCATCCGGCGGAACCGGTGGCGCGGACAGCACAACGACCAGTGGTGGCGGTGGTGGCGGTACCATTCTGACCAACAACAACCAGGGACCATGTTCTTACCCCTCTATTAATCATCACAACCCTCATCCGCATCCACATCCGACGGCGCCCGTCCAACATCAGCAACAGAACCAGAACCACGTCCAGCATGGCGCGCCGGCCCAAACCGTCGGAGTTCCGCTGGCGGCGACCGGAGCGCTTGGCCAGGAGCACCTGATGTTGGCGTCGATGCCGCACCGGCGAACCCTGGAGCGAAGCATGCGCAATCTGCACCACAACGGTGGCCTGGACGCGCAGCAGAAGATGATGCTGGACGGGGACTGCGGCGTGACGACCACGGTCGGGGCTGGAGTCGGAATCGTGCTGCCGGCGGCGCGGAACAACTCGTCGATCCGGCGGGGACGGCGCGGGTCCGGATCGGTGCCCGGAAGTCCGCGGGTGGGTCGCGGCCCCAGTGCGGAGCTGCTGCAGCACAACCGGTCACCGATGCCGATTCGGGCCGCGGCCAGTGGGGTGAAGCGGGCCGCGCGGCTTGGGCGGGCCGAGAATATGTCCTCGGGCAGTTTGAACAGTATTGAGGTGTGAGGTGGGAGGGTTGCGAGATACGGCTTGGGCTGGGGATAGCTGGGTGGGGCAGTTTGGTGAAGATGGTGCGTGAAGTGTCACATGTGTGTGACGATTGGGAGTATTACTCATCACAATTATTTTTAAAGATAATGTGTTTAAAGTGAAATTTTATTTAAAACTTGATTGTAAAGATATCATTGTGTAACTTCATACTTCACCTTCGATTATCAATGGGTAAATGTTGACCGATTTCGCTCATATTTGGCCCAGAGTCCTAAAGCTCAAGGAACAATATTCAGCTTGTGGAGCGAGCTTTCGAGAAAAAAGTCCCTTATTCTGGGCACCCTAATGGCCAGTTTTAAAACTGTCAAAATCTCGGTGTAAACAAAACCTACAACCACAACTGCGTAATGAAAATCGCACAAAACTTATGCAACTTTTGACATTTGATTTTTCGGCATTCTTATCATACAATGGTTTCCAACTTCCGCCAACATATTTTTTACAACATGTTTGTGCTATTTACAAGGAAAATTCTCCCGGACAAGTAATTAACTAGCAAGCGTGATCAAAATGGTCACTCGAATTAACTCTTTTTGACATTTCCACCTATTCCAGTCGAAAACGTTGAGCCTTTTGGAAGGCGACTTTTCGCATAAAAGTTCGTCAAAAAATATGTGTACTGGGTGATATTGGCTAAGTTTGTGTGTGTGGCTAGACTAGACTCAACGAACTTTTTCAAGAAAAAAATTAATAAATAGAAATTTTCAAATCGAGGCGTGGCTACCCAAGTCACCCAAGAGTTCTTTAATTACGTAACTCAAATAATAGAATTTTTGGAATAGGTTACGATCACAAACTGTGTTTGAAAAGTCAATATCAATATCAGATAAATAGATACTTAACCAAAAATGTATAAAAAATATTTTAAAAATTTAAGCGCTTATTTCAATTAAGAAAACTTAAGAAAACCAGAGCTTAAAATACATGAATTTTCAAGTTTCATATTAAAAATAACCAAGCATAAACATCCATTTCCATCCAACATCTTTGTTTGAAAAGTAAATAGCAAAAAATGGAAATAACTAGTTTTTACATTTTATTCTTATTTTTTTAACATGATTATAGCAATTATTCTTTTAAACAAAAACAAAACATTCAAAAATTTATGCGAAAATTATTTTTTTATCAGGCTTTTTTTTAATTTTGTATATAAAAAATTTCGATGGTTTTGTTCGAACGCGAATCAGTTGAACACGGAACGTCGGATCGAGGTGCTCTTTGTTGCGTTGGGTTCGTATAAGTCCAAGGAAGGTCCTTACGCTAACTAATTGACACTTTGGCCACTCTGGGATCGATTCCGGAGCATCGGCAAATTGTATGGAGAAAGTTACGTAAAATCAAATTTTGATCACAGGAGGCTGAATTAGCAAAACAGCCAAAAACGTCAAAATACAAAAAAGGAGACAAGACGAAGTTTGTCGGGTAAGGCTTGTTTATTATTATATTTCAATGATGCTAAAGTCAGTTTTATAAGAATGCGTGCTTTACGTCAAATTTTATGCAATAATTTGCAGGAGAAAATTCTATAAACATATTTGACTTGTCATTTTTACAAAAAAAAACATATTGCGCCTTGCACCAATTCCTAGAGTTTTGTGTCAATCGTGCTAGGCCTAGATTTTTTCATCACACTGCTTTGCAGGACTGAGAACTGTCAACTTTGCGCACTTTGCACCTCAGTAGAGTGCTGCGGGATTATTTTCATCACAGTTGGCAAAATGATTTTCCATCACACCATCAACACTAAACAAGTGTAATGCATCGACTTCTGGCCTAAATCTAGTCACCAAGCTGTGGTAGCCGAGGCAGCTAAGTCATTGAGATTGTCTTTTAAAGGTTCCTGGCTCGAATCTCGTATTTGAAACTTTATTATTTTTCTTGTTTCTTGGGTTATTTTTTTCTAATGAGCTCGAGGGCATAATTCTATCGGCCATTTGGAGCTGTCTTCGCTGAGTCCGTAAATGGTACCATTTTTCTCACGGCTCGAGGCCATGATTTTTTCGGACAATTGCTGCGAACATGTCAAGTCCGGGTAGTCCCAGGAATGGCAAGATACTAGGTGTAAGAAGACAATTACGACTGATTCTGGCTTCAGGAACCTCCTAATCTATTGAAGACGAAAATCATGATCTTTCTACCCAAACTACCCCTCCGCCGTCTAGAAGATCCATGCCATGAAAGATCGATGCCTTTCTCAAGAACCATAAATATTGGCCGTGACCATCTGTTTCTTTCAGCTCGTTTATGTAAACGCCATAAATAAACTATTGTTGATGAATTAGCATTTATTTCAAAACAACGTTGGAAATGATCATCTTACACAATTGTTAAAATCCCGACTGCTTCCAGTGGTAGACGCAATGATGTGGTCATTAGCTAATAGCTTGTTTTTGTCAATCCGTTACATGTCCGGTAAAGCTTTACAGGAGTTATCAACGCTGCTGGGAAGTCACAGAATAAATTCCTTTTTGGCTCTGTTTGGAAGCAGGATTTGACTCTGGAATAAATTATCAGCCATTTTTAAACGTTGAAGAAAGTTACACGCTACCAAATTAATAATTACCCTCAATTTGACTGTCCGGCATTACAACAGATTCCAACTTATCTGACTTTGAACGGTTTCCAACTGTTTCGACTTTACGAGAAATAAAAATCAACAAACAAAAACAATATTTCTATGGTAACGACTGGTAGTGTGAGGAAAATCACTGTGATAAAAAGATACTGTGATGAAAATATTTGCGCAAGACTCTAGAGAAGTGCAAAATGCGCAATATTTTGAAAATTTTTTTTTTTTAGGATTTAATTTGAATATAATTGTAATTTTAGTTAGTTTTTTTTCTTACTCTTGGTGACACTTTTATTTATGTTATTCCCAATTTTTATGATTAGGGCTAGTGATTTTTTACGGCGAAAAAATCAAAATTACGTGGCATGCCAATAACAAAATATTGAAATTTCACGGCAATTTCACGGTACTCTAAAAACTGCTCAAAATTAATGTTAAAATTTTAGCAAACTGTCTTAAAAGTAATGGCCTATCTACAATCACTTAGCTTAGAAAATTTCACTTAGCTTAGGAATTTGAATCAATGGAAATGAATCTGAGTTTCTACAATGGAAAAGTAATCAAATTAGAAACTGACGTTTGGTTTGGAAAATTTCAAAATCTACGGTAAGTTGACGTTTCCATATCAAAGGTAAACAAACAACTGCATAGCAACGTATATCAGCCCAGCAAGTTTTCTAAGTTGATTGTGGATGACGAACGTAAGTTGCAGACTTTCCTAAGTAACTACTTTACTTAGATGTTCTAAGCTAAGTGATTGTAGATAGATCATAAGCTGTAGTTTCAGATACAAAATAAAACGCGTTCAAAACCCCCTGACACAAGTGATTTATTTGAAAAAAAAAAATAATTTTGGGAAATTTTGAAGAATTTCCGTCAGTTGAATTCTAGATTTTTTTATAAGGTCTTACAAACAAATGTATACAGTCATCCCACATATTCGGAACGGTTTCCAGATCGGCCAATGTTCAAAAATTCATAGCAAATCGATAATTGAACTTAATGATTCGCTTTTACCTTCATTTGAAAGCTTTTCTTGCGATCTTTCGAATGCTGTATCGAACATCTGCAAATTTTAACTTTTATATGAAGTTTTTGAAGAATTACTTTGACCCTTGAAATCCACAAATTCGGAACACTTTTTTTCTTACGAATGTAAACAAACTTTGGATCTCTCCAGGAGTACATATTTATTACCAAATAATGACTTCACACACTGAAACCAATGGAACTCAAGCTTAGTGATGTTTTATACATGGTTTGATAACTTTTTTTGTGAAAATATCAGTTAAATTCAGGTGTTTCACAATTGTGGGAGGCACAATAACAGCCCACAGTTATGAAACAGGTCATTTGGAGGCAGTGTTTTGCTGTTCTGCACAAAATAGTCTTGGAATGAAGTTTTTTGTTCAAAAAGTATTACTTTTACTAGTGAAATAGCAAGATAATGTCCAAATAAAGGTTCTAAAAATAGTAAGGTCGACAGAAAAGCTACTTTTGGCATGCTATTGACAAATTATCATAAAAGTGTTCCGAATTTGTGGGTGTTCCGAATATGTGGGATGACTGTACATTGAGTGTATCCCGGTAACTCCAATGAACATTGACATTAGGTGTGAAACCCGACCAGACGGAAATAACTTAGGAATGACATTTTTTGATGTTTGATAATACTAGGCCAATAACATGTTATGTTATTTATAACAAGATTTGTTATTCGTAGTTATATTTTTTATTATTAGATTGTTATTGTAATGACAGACTAATAACAATATCAGTTATTCTTCGAACAAATCTTTGTTAATATTTTTTGTTATTTTAACAACTAATCTGATCACCCCAATAACAGTTGGAGATATTCCTCCATAACAAAAAATGTTATTCCCAATTTGTTATGGCTTCCAACCAATAACACATTTTGTTATAATAACATAAACTGTTATTAAACGCTTATGCAAAATTGATTTTGCAAGAATATTCCACAACAAATTTTGTTATTTTAACAGTATTTGTTATTAAAATGGGGAATACACTCAATGTTAACATTTGTTTAAAGGACCTAATAAAAAAAGTCAAGAACTTATGATTCAGCTGTTTTAATTTTATTAAGATTTTATAAAATTAATTTGCTTGAAAATCAAAACTTGAAGCATTAAATTAAGTGCTATTTATGAAGATTTTTTAAATTTCAGCAATAGAGATTTTTTTTTAGATAAAGTTCAGACAAAACTTTAATAAAAGCTGTTTTTACATTTATTGATGATTAATGAAAAGTATAATACATTGCAAAATGGTTAACAAATATGATTTTGATATGTATTATTTTACTAATCAATTGAATCAAAACACATAATTTATATTCAAAATATTTAAATGCAAATTGTTCCTCGTTGTTTAATATAATTGATTAATTAAAATAAATTTTACAAAAAATTGAAAATAAAAAAGGTATTTTTTGAGTTTTCTTTTAAAGAAGTGTTGATTAATGTTCTTTTAACATCTTTCTGGAATTTTGTGGAAAAAAGAAACTAATGAGCAATATCTTCAAAAAATAGTTGTAGATCTGCATTTAAAATGCTTGTAAAAATCTTTTAAAATGTTTGAATTAAACAAATAAAGCTTAAATGCGTTGAGTAGCGATTTATCAATTGAAAATTTCAAACATCGTGGCATTTCACGGTATTTCCCAAATTTCACGGCCAAGGGCGAATTTCACGGATTACGCGGCTTCCGTGAAATCGCGAAAAATCACTAGCCCTAATTATGATGTAATACACAGCTGTAAGGAACTCCAAAACTCTGTTATGTACCTTAAAAGAACTTATTGTATCTTGATTATTTACCAATAATATAAAATAATATAAAAAAAACGGAATTAAAAAGTTGGAAAAATATTTGCAATGACAACATAAAGGTTATCAAAATTAAGAGATAGATAAACAAACAAACAAACTCGATAGTTTGCCAATCTTACAAAAAATAAACCTAAATGTATGCAGGCTGATGTTTCTGTAAACAATCAAAGCAGGCAAACTGCCAAACTGCGAGTTTGTTTATTAGTTTGTTTGTCATAGCCCAATACCTGCCTAAGCTGCAAAAAAACTTTTTCATACTCTTGTTTTAATCCATAAATTGAATGAAGCTCTACGACAAAAAGAAGTGGAGCAAAACGGGCAAAACATGAAACATCTTAAAATTGCTCGCATTTCCGTAAAACTTGATCTATTCCAACTCACTTAGCTGAATTTGAAAGGTCTTTTGAAGCACTTCAAAATGTGCCATAGTCATCGAGGATTGGTTTATCTTTTTCTCATAGCTTTTGCAATTACTGTTGAAAATGGATTATTTAAAACCTTAATATCTTTTTGCAACAGCCTCCAACACCCATACTCCAATAGGTCAAAAGTTATGGAATTTCATGGTCTATAAACCTATGGAATTAACTTTTTGGCTAATCGCAGTTTATTCATAGTTTTTTTTCGATTTTTCTATAGCAAACATTTTACAACGTTAGTTTTTGCCCTGTAGGCCTCCATAGCGGCACTTTTGGTCTGAATTTTATCATATTCGGAATCCTCGGAAAATTTCACGTAAGTTTGTAGTTTTACCACGGAGAAATTGGCCAAGGCAAATTTAAGAATCCATTGGTCCGAAGCTTATTTTTTTCGAGTACAATGACTCTCTGTATGACAACAAAGAGTTTAAAATGGATTTTTAAATCAATTTTGAAAAATTAACCTCGCGGTCCTTCTTGACAGAAAAGGTCTTACTTGACAGCTCGTTCCAAGGGGATCACAGTTGATCCATCGAAAAAATATTGTCTTGTCATTTTTTTGCATTAAAATGAAAAAAGTAGTTAAAAATGGTTTTCAATTGTGTTTGTTACAATTTTACACAAAAATTTACCAAGTCATAGATATTAGCCGTGATAATTATTTATAAACATGATTTTGAGATAAAGTAATGTTGGTTGAAAAATGGTAAAAAAAATGCAATTGTGAACAGTTGAGTTGAACGACTCCGATTTCACTGCCTTCGATCTGACTGAAAAAGTCTTTCAAAAAATAATGTTGAATCCAAAATTACAGAATTCATGCCGGTGAATCGAATTCTCTGAAAAATGTTACAAAATCATACAAAAATATTTTTTTCAATCTTGTTTTTTTTCCATTAAAATAAAAATTCCATCTTTAAAATGATACACAATAACTGATTGTAGTACACCGACTTGCCGTAATTGTCAGTTTGGCGCCACTGCACTTTCGCAGACATCCCGAACAGAGTGACCCACCCCTAGCTATCCTCAGACCACGCACGTTCCAGTGAAAGGTAAAATTTTAGGTCGAATAATATATATTTGGAAATGTGATACGTAAAAAAAACAAAACCAGAAATAGCCACTCGATTTGGTTTCGACTTTGCTCAGACTGAAATTGAAAATCAGCAATATCTGCCCGGCATCGGATAATCCCTTAAATATTTTATTATTTTTAAATTAATTGATGGCGCACCACCCTGCGCAACGCAAAAGACACTGATACAAATCGCTATGAAACTCACAAATCGTAAACGAAATAGCTGAAGAAGTAAAACAAAAAAAGGAAGAAACTCTAGAGACCCCTTAGATTTTAAGCTCGAACAGTTTTAGCTCGAACACACACAAGTTTAACACGGTTTATTAGTCTCTCCGTCCTTTTACGAAACGACGCAAGGTTTAGCTAAAATATTTCCTGTATTTTAAAGATGAAACACAAGTATATTTACTATGTCGCAGAGTGACAAGTACGCTTAACCCACACACAGGCAACTAAATGTACTTACAATCATAAGTTTTAAACTAACTCCAGCTCGAACAAGTGTAAATATTTTAAAGCTCACTCTCTCTCTCACACTACCTTAGTGGTGGTGACCGTCACTGTGTTTTAAGTGTGTAGAGAGTAACCTCTAGATTTGACTGAAAACTAAACATTATTAAGGGATCGAAAAGTAAATGAAAAAAGAAAAAAGCGGTAGCATGAGTGTTAACTTATTTACAAATTAAACTTAAACGAACGAATCGCAATCGTGAAGAGAGATAAAACAAACATATTTAAAATGACAGTTTTAGCATTGTAAGAGTGGATCGCCAGCTACGTGAAAGTTTTTATTTTTTTATTTTAGTTTTCGGAAAAAAAACTGTAAATATATTCGCGATACGTCGGAGGAGCACAAAGCAATGAATGATGTTCACAAAATGCAATTATAGATTTCGAAGAAATTTCCTGTGCTAGTAGAAGGTATATGTTTGTGCGGAAGAAAAATAATGCGAGTCCAAATTATTATAACAAAATTATTAGGGGAAAAATTTGACGAGGAATTAGCGAGAAAAATTGTTAACATTTGTAATTATTATATTTTTGGTAGAAAAGTCGTAGTAGGCGAACAGCAAAATATAAATCGTTTCTAATACTAAATCTGGACGCCAGTTACCTCATCTGATCCGAAAATCCTTGAACAAGGCCAAATATAAAATGATGACATTTGATTAGTTTTCTAAATATTAAATACAAACTCTAGTCGTAAAACTTCATGAAAATAGGGTTTTTTTTTTTTGCAAATCAAGTTTAAGTGACAAAAAGTTAAATGAACATCACAATTTTTTTACCGTGTATCAGTCTTTTCAGTGTAGTCCTCATCCATACCTACAACTTTGCCGAAGACACCAAATCGATCAAAAAATTCCTTCAAAAGATACAGATTTTAGAATTTTCATACATTATTTTAGTATGCAAATCTTCAAATCAAATTTGGAGTTGGTGTTCATTGACCCAAATAATTAGACCCATTTTTTTTGTTTAACGACTAGGGTGCTCCTATCCAAAATAGGGTGTGTGTGTGTGTGTGGTCCAATCCAATACCCGCTGGCCGGCAGCGAAATTATGGGAAAGTATAGTTTGTATCAGACTTGCGTTATGCTGATACAGCTTATCTCAGTCCCGGGTATTCGGTGGTGTTAGCCCTCGCGCTGCTTCCAGTGACCCATTTCAGAATGACAGAGCTCCTTGCGGTCCAATTCCGAGGTCACTGGGCATTGTCTGGCCCCGCCTAAAGATAAAGCAAGAACCAGACGGGTCCTCGATCTATCTTTAAACTTCCAATCCCATCAGGCAAAACAGGGATCGGCGCGTATTTAGTAAATTGCTAGCAAAAATATGTCAGTTTCAAAATGTCCAATATGGACTGATCTCACCAAATTCGCGAATCAGCTGCCTCTAGTTTTCCTTATACACTCAAACCCCGATGGTTTGACACCAACTGTTGTCAAACGAACGGGGTCACTTTTTAGTTTGACACCCCTTTTACACAGAGTTCACACACACTACTAAACTTTTATTTTGGTAGTGTGCGTGAACGCCGTGTAAAAAATGACAGTTCGTCACTTTTTAGTTTGACTTTGACCAACGGGTACAAACTAAAAAAGTGTCAAACGAAAAAGTGACCAACCACCGGGGGTTGAGTGTATGATGATGATGGCCAGGTCCAGTCACGACGTTTTCCATACGCAACGCAGATTCACAATATGCCAACATACCACAACGACGACGGCGAATTCACGCGAAATGACCAGAATAATTACAAAAAAATTTACGAAAAAAAAAATAAATAAATCCGCGGCCCGATCCGTCAATTCCGAAACTAATTGATGGATTATGCTCTAGAATATCGTGAAACGACTCTTTTGATTGTTAATTTTTCGAACAAAACTCACAAAATAAATAATTTTTCATAGTTCCTAGACAACTGTTGACAAAATTCTGGCACTACTGTACCACAATCAAAACAAGCACTCATATTTCCGAAAGAGAGTGAGAGAGGTGAGCGTTATGAGCGTGAGAACCTGTATGTGCCCATGCAGCAAAACTGACGTTTAACCTTAATTTGACAAGCAAACCCTGACAGACAAACAGGGCCGACAACGGCCCGAAATCCGTCCGACGGCTCGACAAAACGGCCCGAATTCCGACGGTTTGTCCGACGGAATTCGGGCCCTTTTCGTGCGTATTTGCAACACTTTGTCCGACGATCGACGAAATCGGCTTTCGAGAAAATCGACGTTGACGGGCCGTTGTCGGGCCGTTTTCGGGCGACTTTGTTTTTTAGAATGTCCTGCGATTGTCGGACGCCCACGTTTCGGATTTTCGTGTTGATTAAATTAAAACAATCTATTTTTTCATAGCTTTTTATTTGTTGTTATTGTATACTTAATTATCCGCCATATAATCTGTACAAGGAAACG
Source organism: Culex quinquefasciatus (assembly GCF_015732765.1). Lineage (NCBI taxonomy): Eukaryota > Metazoa > Arthropoda > Insecta > Diptera > Culicidae > Culex > Culex quinquefasciatus. Next base: position 20,887,980 of record NC_051863.1, read on the forward strand.
ATTTTCATTCGAGGTGCCACAAATCAACTGATCGTTGGATTGGAAATTCTATGAGTCAGTCAAAGCTTTGCTGTTAGAGACTAAAGCGGTGTATGCACTTCGGAAGGAGTCGGTCAAGAAAAAAATCAAATGGGCAGCAGCGGCAGCGCAAGCAAGTCAGAGAGGGTGAAGAAAAGCCCCAAGAAATCGCTCCCTCTCCTTTGTTCTGCTGTTCGTAAAGCTGTTTCTTGACCCCTTTCCTTCCGATCTGCGCTACCCAAAGCACAATAACAAAACAAATATGAAGAAGAAAAAAAACCATAAAAATGATGATCCTATCCAAAATAGGGTGGTCCAAAAGATGGCATTTTTCGTTGATTTTCACAAAATGCAAATTTTTCAAAAAAGTAAATCATATCTCCGGAACGGCTGAACCAATTTTAGAGCGCCACGTTTCAAAAGAAATGTTATTATTTGGGCGTTTGGGAAAAATATGTGGAGGTTCGAAAACCTAGCTCAATATTTGAAAATGTTCTATGAAAATTTCATTTGCTAATTTGAAGGTCTCGGGATTAGAGAGCTCATATCTGAAAATATTTTGATTAACACGATTCCTAGATATAATTTTTTGAGCATAAAAACTGCGTTTTTCATACACCAACATTTTCGTAATTAAATTTCGCAACTTTTGGTACCCTAACATGTATAGGTCATCGCTGAAATTTTCAAGTCATCGCAGTTTTAGTGAAAAAATTGATTTTAACCCGTTTTCAAAATCATATCTCCGAATCGTGTTAATGGATATTTGCAATTTTTGGATATGTTATGTAAAATATTACAATAAATCAGGGAAAAACATTTTCAGATACGAGCTATTTGGACCCGCGACCTTCAAATTAGCAAATGAAATTTTCATAGGACCTTTTCAAATATTCAGCCAGGGTATTCGAATCTCCACATATTTTTCCTTAAAAGCCCAAATAGGGGAAAGTGGGGCAAGTATAACAAGCTCAGGAAATGCTCGTTATAACCCATTAAAAACGTTAAAAATCTGTCGGATTTTTTTTTATAATCGTCCTCATCCAGGTCTTGACTAAGACTTTGATAGAACAAGTTTAAAAAAAATATGTTTTTCAATGTAAAAAATTGATTTTAAAATTTTTGATTTTCCGTACGTTCTACTAAACTAGTGGGGCAAGAGGAACAATGCATGAAGCAACATGTTAATTTGCTAACAATTGAACTGTTATAACTTAGATACATCAGATTAGAATGTATTTGAAACGTTTCATTCATTTTTAGATTAAATAATAATGTTTTACTATAAATTTGATCGTTTTTACGAATAAAATAATTATCTAGATGATAAATAGTAAATTTTCATAATAGCACAATATTTTGTGTGGACAATTTTTTTTATCAACTGTGTATCAGTTTTTAAGTAATTTTATGTATTTATTTTCCCAATAGAATATGTTGTTACAGCAATTCGTATTTTTTTCCATACAAAAAATCCATATGGTACACTTGCCCCACCTGAACAAGATTTTTCAAAAGCTCTCAACAAAAATAACCAAAAGTTAAATCATACTTTATAATAGGTGAAAGTCATCGATAGGGACACCACTAATCAAGGAAAATTTGCATTTTGATAAAATGAGCCTTAAAACGAACCCGAAGCCTTATTTTGTACTTTCCAAATATTATAAGAAAACAATGGTTTTGAAAAAAATCTTCATTCAATCTTATATGGTATGGTGCTAAAGTGCGTCAAAAAAAATGATACAGAGTTTTCAAAAGTAGTGTATTGAAATAATCAGTGAAACTCATATTTTCTGCCAACATTGCCAAAGGAACCAGAAAATACAAAACAAACATGATTGTTCTTATATTTAGACGAATCTTACGTAAAATTGTTATGAAGAATTGTTCAAAAGACGTTATTTAGTTAAGTTGCATTCAAATTCCTCAAATAAATTATAATTTTAGAAAGTTTCCGCATGACTTGGCAGTGTTGGCAAATAGCATGATTTTTTCCGAGCATTTTGAAATGTCTCTCTTGAACGCTCTATAGCTTTTGTTAGAAGCAATTTCGCACCATACTGTCTTCGAGAGAGTTGTTAAGGACATTCAGGGCTATACTTCTGTTAGTTTCATAAAATAATAAAACATGAATTTTGTAAGTTCATAAATGTTAAAATGCAATTTTCCCCATAGTAATTTCCATACAAATTTTATTCGCTTTGCGCCGATCGTGGACTTAACCAATCGCTCCCAAATTTTGGATGATTGTTTGGGACCCTAAAAGGGACTCAAAAAATGTGTTGCTGAAAAAATCAATTTTCGATTCCACCCTAATGGACAGCTGCCAAATTTTTATGGAAATTTATATGGACAAACTAATGATGCAAAATGACTTCTTTGGGCATACCGAAAAAAAATCAAAAAAAAATCGAATGACCGAAATCTCAGAGAATTGCTCCGCTATGTGAAACGATTCTCCAGTACGCTGACAGCTAGCGAATCGAGTTCGCTCACGAATGGTTGGTCGGTTCAGCAAACATTGAATCGGCGATGAGTGCCCAGAAAAAAATAATGTAAATTTGGAAGCTGTAATTTTGGAAGGTTGAATATTACCTCTTTTCTGATGTAATTTTACCTCAATTTAGACTGAAAAAGTGACATTACACCAGAAAAGTGGTAAAATTACACATTTCCAGAGGTAAAATTACACCTTTCTTGTGACATAAAATATGTACCCCTTCCCAGATGTAATATTACCATGATTTTTTTTTCTGTGTGAGTGATTGTTGATCTTTGAATCGAAAATCAGGATCCTTGTATTGACTAAAACTAATAAAATAGAATTTATAGTTATTCAATGCGGAAAATATTTTTATTCAAATTTCAAATGTTTTGCTGTTTATGTCAAAATTTTGTTTTATGGAAATAGTTTTTTTTTACATAGACCCATTTAAAAAAATAGAGATGTACTTTTTGATTTCAAATTTGATTTTAAATAAGAAATTAATGTCATATTACTCTTTGAGTAAGATCCTTTTTTCAAAAAAATCTAAAATTAAAATTAATGTGAAAGAGAAAAATGTAAATAATGAATAATAAGAACAATGTCTACGGTACATTCTGAAATGCCGCGCGGCGTGTACCTTTGGAAGAAATGGACAATAGTGGTTTGAGAATATTGAAATAATCATTTTTATTAATGTTTTCTCATAAACACAATTTAATTTTAAATGCCATGAAAGTCAAATCTAAATTTACCTTCAAATGCGGAATCGCAGGAAGCTGAAATAAATCAGTGTCTTTTAACAATATTTCGGACTAAATAAAAATCTTCACCCATATTTTCGTTTATTTCTCCACTTTATTGCAGTCACTCTCTGTTGTTTCACCCTTATCTGTCTAGCAAATGTACAAATAAATACGAATGGTTTGTTCCTATAATTTACCTATGTACACAAGAAATCACTGCTTAATTCGCCACAAAAGAAAAAAACACTGGTTTGAAATTCTAAAGTCGTTGATTTTCGTTGAGGTTCGCTTACTTTTATACTCTACCCTAACGTCTAAGGTTACCAGACCCACACTGTTTTTATTTTTATTCGTTCGTTCGACTATCACTACACGGACCCTACCCTAAACGATTTCTAGTTGTTCGTATTGGCAGCACGATTCTCTCGGAATTCGATTCGAGACACTTCAGGATATTAAGTTACTTTTTAAAAAATGCCAACATTTTTCGCTTCTCTCAAGCAAATCTTCATTCTTACGGCACGCTGACCGGCAGGAACCGGCTCGGATCGCCGGCCTGGGGCCGGAAGTTGATGACGACCTTGTTGGGGTCTTCGCCCACCTCGAGGAACGAGTTCCAGTCGGCGAGGAAGTAGAACCCGTTGCGACGGGGCTGCGGGAGTGGTTCCTGGGCTACGGGGTCGACGCCACCGCCGCCGAAGGAGTCCTCGAGGGCGGAGAGGCGCGCCGATTGTTCGGTGGTGGTTGTGGTTGTGGAGGTTGTGGTGGAGGTTGTGCTTGAGGTGGGGTCGGCTGGGGATTCAACGTCGACGATTGGGGTACGCGGTTCGGTGTTGGTCGTTGAGATGATCTCGAAGGAGACGTTTTTGGCGTCGGAGGTCACTCCGAGGTCCAGGGAGATCCGGGTTGGGGTATCGGTTGTGGATTTTTCCGGTTGTTGGCGCTTCTTCTTGACTTCGTTGGCTCGGGTGAGGTCTAGGCTCTCGAGGGGGTTGGGGCCTTGGGCGAGGAGGGACTCGCTGAGGTTGAAGTTCTTGAGGTTTAGCGCGGCCAGGGAATCGTCCGTCAGGGTAGTGTTGAGCTTCTCCAGCTCGCGGATCGTTTCCCAGAGCTGCTCGAGCTTGCGGTAGTCTTCGTTTTCGACCTTCTTCTTGGATTTGGCCGCGCCGACTCCGTTGGATTTCATCTCGGTGGACTCCTTCTTGGATTCGTACTTGCGACCGCTGCGTTCCTTCTTGTTGTTCATGGTTTGGATTCCGAGCGTGTCCAGAATGGACGCCATCTGCGGGATTTGAACCAGATCCTGGTCGATCATGGGCATTTGGGCCATTTCAGTAGCTCCCTCGGTTGCGGTCTGTTGATCCATCGACTTCTTGTTGCGGCCGCTGTTGTCGAGCAGTCCGAAGGACTTGAGCAGTTCGTCCAGGTCATCGTTCAGCTTGCTGGAGTCACTTGGCAGTGGTTTGAACGCAACGAAATCGTCTGGTCTGATGTCCGGCTTTGCCATAACTGGAACCTCCGGTTCCGCCTCTTCTACCTTCAACCCATCCGTCTGAACGAGGTGCGACGGCTGAATCTCCGTCAACTGTTCCGGAATATCAAGCTGCGGCAACGGGGCGATTCCCACCGTTTCTTCGTCATCACCCAACAACCCAAACGACCTCAACAGCATCTTCAACTCGTCATTCATCTCTGCAGGCCCTTCCGTCACTCCCATCTCCTTCGGAGTGGTCATCTCCACCGGAAGTGGCTTGAACGTGGGTGGAACGCCATCCCCGAACCCAATCGAAGCCAGAATGTCATTAATCTCCTGCTGCTTAATCTCCTCCGTTGCCACGGACTCCACCTCAAGCGGTTCCGTAACGATCTCCACCACCTCCGTCGGTTCCACATTCTGCACCAACTCTTCCGCGATCGTAGCAGGCTTCACCTCCTCCCTCATCTTGCTGGGCAACGCCGGGTGGAACGTAGTAGGCTTCGGCGTCGTAAACCGGATCGTCGTTATCGGGACAGCCGTAGTGCTAACCTTCTCCGTGGTCGTACTCCGCTGCCGGAACACCGGTCGACCGGTTGTCGTACCACCTGCCTTCGCCACCTCCTCCCCAGCCACGATCTTCGTCACCGGCGGCGTGTTATAAATGGTCTGCAAATTGTCCGGATTCATGTTGTTCGTGTGGTACGGCAACACCAGCATCAGCGCCCTCATGTGCTGCGCTCGCGCGTGATCTCCCTCACGCAGCGACTTGTTCAACTCCTCCTTGGTCACGTTCTCAAACAGCTCCTCAATTTCCCCCCTAAAAAAAAATTCAAAAAAGATCAATCAAATCACCTGTCAAAAACCCCTGAAAAAACGAACTTAGTAAGCCGTGGCAGCGACGGGTCCAGTGACAGCAGCCGCTGCACCTCGGCGATCGTCTGCCGCACATCCAGCATGGCCTTCTGCGCGGCGTTCTGATCCAGCGCGTTGACGTCGCGCGCCCGGAACGTCTTGTGCACGTTGTACGCCACCGGGTAGGGCGTGTCGCGACGGGGGAAGCGGGGCCGCGCCACCATGTCCGCCGGCATCCGCATCGGCATCTTGGCGGCGTCGACAAGGACCATCGCCAGGAGAAGGAGTAGCAGCGGCGTCGATCGTGCCATCTTGATCGATTTCAGCGTCTGAAAGAAGAAGAGAGAGAAAAGCATACTTTTAGGCGCTTTCAACACTATTCGCCAGTTCGTGGTGAACTGCGTGCGCGATCATCTTCATGTGAAAGTGAACTCCCCAAGAGAACGTCAACTTTTCGAACGAAGCAACGACCGTCCTTGACTTGGATGCGTTGTGTCTCTTGCTTCAGACCCCCCCCATTTCCCTCTTTCCCCGCTGGGGTCACACGTTCGCCGGCGACGTGACGGAACTGAAACGCTTGTTGCATAATCGAAGCAGGCCTTTGAGTTGTTTGGGCAGGTTCGTTGCTGGGTGGTGAGTTGATGTCTCTTGGCGTTGGCTGGGTGTTGATTTGAATGGAGAGTACACGCGTGCGCGCGCAATTGCTCGATTGGAGCAAGTGTGACAATATTTTTTAACTTGAGCTTTTGTCTCCCTTAAAATACAAACATCTCGTAATGAAACATTACATCTTATGCCACGAAATAGTTTCAACGGAACATTTTAAAGGAAAATTTCCATTTCCGAAAAGCAACAGAAAAAATAATAATTCTAAGATTATATTGATACAGCAAGATGTCTGTTGGATCATAAGCCATTATTTAAATGCAGCGTTTAATTTACGCTTTTATGCGAATAGATTTTCTGTAAATATTTGTAAATTTAACGAAGATTCAACTTTACCTATGTTTAACAAATGCATTTTTTCAGTGGTTGACTTAGGCTGTTTTGTTTACTGATATTTTCTATATCTTGAGTAAAAATATGCATGCAGCAAAAACGCCTACACCCATTTTCTACAATTTTGAATGGTAATAATAATAAATGGCACTATTTTCAAAGAAACAAGCAATTTTGTGTTCAAAAATGGTGTATTTTCCCTGTTTATACATTATAGCTTCACAAAATAAACAACATACATCAATTAAACAAAGTGTGGAAAAAATAGATTTTTTTTTTCAAATTGTCACTCAAAAAATCTGGCAATGCCAGATTTATCTGGCAACCTGGCACCCCTGACATATTCCCAGATGTAATATTACCATGTTCATTTTTAATTCTGGGATGGAGTACATCTTTTGAGTCAGAAAAATGTGTAATTTGACCACCATTTGAAAAGGCCTTTTTATCAATTTTTTTGTTGAAATAGAAGTTATATCTTCTTTAAACAACATATTTTTGTTGTTTCGTTTTTGCTAGTTTTGCCACGGCGTGTGTCTGGAATAGTCATCGCTAATTCCAAATGTTTCTTATAATCTAATCTAATCTAATCTAACACAAACGCAGCCAGTCCGATGAAAGCATGCTGGAAAGTATTGTGATTAGATGACGCCCCAAGCACTTTTCTTGTCAATATTAATAATTGCAGTACATCCGAGAACACCGGAAATTGAATTGCAAAAATTAAAGCGACCAGCCCTACTGCGTTGTGTTTACCGCAAAGAGGATTCTGTGAACGGATCACATTTCGCAGAATCTACAGGGGAGGAAGGATGCGTGGACATACCGTACCAAACGCTCCGAAATAGTTGTGGTTGGGTGTGTAAGTGTAAATTTGGCAAATAATTATATTTAAAGGGGGGTTCGTGGAAATGGAGAAATGGGGATTGGGAAGGGGTAGGAAGGATATTTCATTTAATCAATAGTATATGATTTATTTTGGTATGGTATGTATGGAAAAAAATCAGCAAAAAATTCTGGAAAGATCTCACCAAAATCTGGATATTTTAAATAAGCAGCTTCAATCTTCATTTTCCTGCAACCGGAATTGGACACAGCCTGACGGCGTGACGATCGTCCTCCTCTAGATTCTTGATAGTTTTCCGCCGACGAACCAAATCGAATAGAATCTGCTTCCATTTAGGGGCTGTTTAAGTGAATGGAAAGGCTCCGCAGGTTGCAAACAGCTTCTGGCTTTGCCGGAAGGGAATCTTCACCGTTCCACCATACGAAAAAGTTCACGGAGAGATTCACATTTGTCTTCAGCCACATAAAGATTCTCTTGCAGAATAAAGTCATCCGAAGAACAAATCCGAAACCGCCGTGGAATTTTGTAAAAATTGGCCAAAAGATGCCAGAAATAACTTGAAAAAAAAAACCGGAGAAAACGTCAAATTTACGTCCAAACACGCCCATGGCTACTTCGATCCTCCTAATTTCAAAGGTTTCTTATAGGAAATTTTCTCAGCTTTCCAATGCTTCTTAGAGCGAAATGATCCTTAGAGAAACTTCTAAGATATCGATTATTAAAGCTTTATGTTTGAAGTTCCTTAATTATTTGTTGGAATATTTTTAATTACTGTTCAGTAAACTTGTCAAATGATGTGATTTATGTGTCATTTACTCACAAAAGCAACAACTTTGTAGTAGGTTGCAAATCGCTACCAACTTACACGAAATCGGGAAAAGTTGCCCCGACCCCTCTTCGATTTGCGTGAAACTTTGTCCTAAGGGGTAACTTTTGTCCCTGATCACGAATCCGAGGTCCGTTTTTTGATATCTCGTGACGGAGGGGCGGTACGACCCCTTCCATTTTTGAACATGCGAAAAAAGAGGTGTTTTTCAATAATTTGCAGCCTGAAACGGTGATGAGATAGAAATTTGGTGTCAAAGGGACTTTTATGTAAAATTAGACGCCCGATTTGATGGCGTACTCAGAATTCCGAAAAAAACGTATTTTCATCGAAAAAAACACTAAAAAAGTTTTCAAAACTCTCCCATTTTCCGTTACTCGACTGTAAAAATTTTTGGAACATGTCATTTTATGGCAAATTTAATGTTCTTTTCGAATCTACATTGTCCCAGAAGGGTCATTTTTTCATTTAGAACAAAATTTTTCATTTTAAAATTTCGTGTTTTTTCTAACTTTGCAGGGTTATTTTTTAGAGTGTAACAATGTTCTACAAAGTTGTAGAGCAGACAATTACAAAAAAAATGATATATAGACATAAGGGGTTTGCTTATAAACATCACGAGTTATCGCGATTTTACGAAAAAAAGTTTTGGAAAAGTTACTTTTTGCGTTTCTCTTTGTTTCGTCGTCCGTGTCTGTCGCGGGTGACCATGAATGGCCATGATCGATGACGACCAACTTTAACTTTTTGCACAAAAACATGATTTGCAAAAAAAAACACTATTTTTAATTATTTTTTTCATTTATTGATATGTTTTAAAGGACATCAAATGCCAACTTTTCAGAAATTTCAAGGTTGTGCAAAAAATCTTTGACTGATTAATGATTTTTTGAATCAACACAGATTTTTTTCAAAAAATCGAAATATTGGTCGCAAAAACTTTTCAACTTTATTTATCGATGTAAAATCAAATTTGCAATCAAAAAGTACTTATGGGAAATTTTGATAAAGTGCACCGATTTCAAGTTAAATCCATTTTTAGGAAACTTTTTTGAAAATAGTTTTTTTTTTTAAATTAGTGCACATGTTTGCCTACCTTTGAAAAAAAAATGGAAAGCTGAGAGAATTCTCTTTATATTGATTTTTTGAACTGTTAATACGACGTTTAGTTGCTCAGATACTGCCATGCAAAGGTTTAAAAACAGGAAAATTGATGTTTTCCAAGTCTCACCCAAACAACCCACCATTTTCTGATGTCGATATCTCAGCAAATAATAGTCCAATTTACAATGTTAAAATATGAAACATTCGTGAAATTTTCCGATCTTTTCGAAAAAAAAAATATTTTAATATTTTTTAACCAAGACTAACATTTTGAAAGGGCGTAATATTGAATTTTTGGCCCTTTTGAAATGTTAATCTTGATTTAAAACTTATGAAAATATTGTTTTTGAAAAGATCGGAAAATTTCACGAATGTTTCATACTTTAACATTGTAAATCGGTCCTATTAGTTGGTGAGATATCGACGTCATAAAATGGTGGGTTGTTTGGGTGAGACTTGGAGTTTTCCTGTTTTAAACATTTGCATGGCAATATCTCAGCAACTAAGGGTCGTGTCAACAAAGTTCAAAAAGCCAAATATAGAGAATTTTCTCAGCTTTTCAAAAATATTTTTTTCAAAGGTGGGCAAACATGGGCAATAATTTAAAAAAAAAAATGAATAACTGCGACTATTTTCAAAAAAGTTACCTACAAATGGCTATAACTTGAAAACGGTGCACTTCATCAAAATTTCACTAGAGTACCTTAAACCGGGGTGACTTTGATAGGATTTCAATTTGTTTTTGGAATATTTTCCAACAGGCAAGGTTTTTCCCAAGATAATTATTTTTAAAACATGTACTGGGGTAGGCCACACAAAGCTCATGCACTATTTTGGATAAAAATAGTGTTACGTAAAAAATTCTTAGTTAAAATTCTGGGGTGACTTTCTTTGACAGTCATAGTTTTTCTTGTTAAAATCATATTTAAGATGTTCAAACTTTATTTGTACATTACATGAACCTTCACTAAAGTAGCTGATATAGTTTTTTAACAAAAAATCAATGTTTATATTTAGTTAACTAAGATAACAAGCTTTTTAACAAAATACATTTAAATTTTAGGTAATATTGTTAAAAAGTCGGAATCTGGCCTGATTTTTTTAAAACTTGTTTTGTTTATAAAATTATTGATTTATATGGCTTTTATACTGAATTCGAAACAAGAATCACAAGTTTACACATTTTTCATGAAATTTGTTCAACTGAAATTGCCTATAAATTTGGAGATTATTTTAAATTGTGTTTCAAAAACACATATATTTATTATTTATAAACTAAACATCTCCTAGTGGAAAATTTTCAAATGAATCCGAAAATGCATTCCGTTTACAGATTCAAAATCATGGTCATTGAGAAAATCATGACACTTTGAGAAGTTTAAAATAATTTGATTGCAAATTTTATTTTACATCGAATAATGAAGTTGAAAAATTTTTGCGTTCGATGTTTCGATTTTTTGAAAAAAAAAATCAGTATTGATTCAAAATTTCATAACTCGGTCAAAGATTTTTTGCCCGTTTTGGAAATTTCTGAAATGTTGGCATTTGATGTCCCCTAAAACACATATAAAATAAAAATAGTGTTTTTTTTTGCAAATCAAGTTTAGTGACAAAAAGTGGAATAAAAAATCACCAAAAAAATTGACCGTGTATCATTTTTTTCAGTGTAGTCCTTATCCATACCTACAACCTTGCCGAAGACACCAAATCGATCGAAAAATTCCTTCAAAAGATACAGATTTTTAATTATCATACATAATTTTTGTATGAACAACTGCCAAATTTGTAAGGAAAATTATATGGACAAACTAATGATGCAAAATAGTTTTTTGAGCATACCAAAAACACCAAAAAAGTTTCAGCCAGATAAATAAATCAAAAAATTAAAAATAAAATTTAAAATACCGATTTCGCAGAGAATTGCTCTATATTTAAATATTTTTTGTAATATCTATGTTTCAAAAAGTTTTATTTTCGTTAAAACTGTTTTTCGATTAAACATTTTTTTATTTTGATACAACTGAACCTGTGAACAAAGTAATTCAAGAAAAGTGTTTTCTTTGTGTTCAAACAAACCCTTAAACATTTTGTGTATTTTTTTATTGAAATTTGAGAAAAAAACCCTGGCATAATCGATTAAACTTTTTTGAATGCATTTTTTGATGTTTTTTTTATCAGTTGGACAAATTCAGGCTTTCTCAATTTTTTTAAAGTTGGGTTCACAGCCCTGTAATAAACAGAACAGATTTCTTTTTTTAAGTCAAATGTTTTGAAGACATCAATAACAAAATCGTAACATTTCTGTAGGTGTAGATGAAAGAGGCAGTTTTTAGGAATAACAGTAACTAACAAAGAAATCTGTTAAATTTTTTGAGCAACCTCCCTCGTCGATAAACTCCAAGGTTGCCAGTTCAATTTCTTCTTCAAATTAGCACACTCAAACTGCACACAAGTCGCAATAATCGACAGTTATTGAGCGGCCTGTTCGAAAAAAAAACAACGAAAAATCGCTAGTGTTTGGATTCACTTTTTCGCAACTCGCCGCTCCAATCGGGTGAGCTCCCGCGCGCGCACAGAAGCAATTGCGTTACGCGCGTTTTATAGCATTTTATAGCGGTTTTGGTAACGATTTTACTATCGGGCAAGCAGCGGCAGGTGATTTAATCGCACTTTCCGCTTTATTGAAGTGGAAAAACAGCGTTAAATCAGCCGGTTTGCTGTGCTAGCATATTTAGAATTTCGCATAAGATGTGGCCGGTTTTCTTGTTTTGATTTTTTTTGCTGGAAAGTTTAGAACTAACTGCGCGTAACGGTTGGGCTGTGCATCGATTAGAAATCAAACATGTATCATGGTAATTGCAACCACTTGTGGGGTTAAACACCATCGACGATGAAGAATTATTGTGTTGCTTAACGGAAATTGCATAATTATGAAGCAGCATTTGGTTTCGACAGTTTAATTTGAATTTACAATAACTTTCTAGAACATAATTTAAGAGAGACTTCAATGCCAGAAGCGATGAACCCGGCATAAGTTGTTTGGTTGTTGGAACGATCAGTTCTAGAAAATTACAGATCATTTTGCGTCATCCAGCTGGACACATCAAGTGGAATTTCAAATATTTTGCGGAATCAATTATCAAATCAATCAAGACATTATCACCTGTTGTTGCCCGGAGTCTCTCTGTCGTATGTTTTACACTTGTTTCCAAGAAAGTTCGGTGCAACTGGCAAAATTTTACCTTTGAAAAAAAGTGGATTTTTTCACAAATTATTCCTCACCTTCTGAATATGTATTACAAAGCCAGTAATCAAACACAGCTTGGCTGACCCTTGGCGGTCGTTCCACTTTAGAAAGCTAGGCAGAGGAATCCAAAACTGAATGAAAAGACACACCGAAAAATGCCACCGTTGTCAGTAGGTCACCTTTTACGCTTCCCTTGCTATGGGATTAATTTTGTGCAGAAAAATTGAGTAGCTGTATTTTCTCAAGTGATCAATTCTTTACGGAATGGGCCGATTTCATGAATTTTTATTTCTTCAGTTTTTTTAATTAGCTCAAACTTTTTTGGAGACCTTCCCTATGACCAAACAAGCCATTTTGTGTCATTGGTTAGCCCATGCAATTTTTGCAGCTGTCCAGCCCAATCGATTTGCTATCTTCGGCAATGATGTAGATATTGATAAAAATATTTAAAAAGAATGTATACGGAAAAATCTCATTTTTTATCAAGATCTTTTACAAAAAAAAAAAATCCCAAATTTTCACCGCAACCTTTCAACCATACACAGCTAAAAATCCGATGGTAAAATCGCATGCACATCACCTTCGTCAAAATAAACACTTAATATTACACACTGCATGTAAAATTTTTGACAACACAAAAAAAAAGTTGCAGCCGACGGGATTCAAACCCAGCACCAACAGTAAGGACTGATGCCTTAGCCCACTCGGCCATCAGACCGATGAAAAACTGTAAGGATAAACGCATATATGAGCTTGACATTTCGGTCAAGTAGGTTTCCCATACTGATGAGCTACATATTTCAGGGTGTAAAATCACATAAAATTGCATAAAATAATGCAATATTTATTTTACACCCAGGCCTTTTACACGCAGCAGGATTACTACTTTTTTAGCTGTGTAGACAGTTATCCAAAATTTGCTGCAAAATAATTGAAAAAAAAATGTGCTTTATGGAAAAAATGGAAATTTTACACAACACATAAAGTTTGACATTTACTAAAATATTGAGATTTTTCGGTGTTTCACAATTGTTTCAATGAGTGTTCATTAAATTTTAGCATTTAATTTTGGACCTCTGGTTGCAGAGATGTCCTATAATAAAAGAAAAAAAACGGTATGCCCAAAGAAGCCATTTTGCATTATTAGTTTGTCCATGTAAATTTCCATACAAATTTGGCAGCTGTCCATACAACAATGATGTATGAAAATTCTAAAATCTGTATCTTTTGAAGGAATTTTTTGATCGATTTAGTGTCTTCGGCAAAGTTGTAGGTATGGATACGGACTACACTGAAAAAAAACTTATTTACTTATTAACACTTTTTTAATTTTTTTTTATTTACTGATACGTTTTGGGGGACATCAAATGCCAACTTTTCAGAAATTTTTCAGAATGGGCAAAAAATCTTCATTCGAGTTATGAATTTTTGAATCAATACTGATTTACTTCATTTTTGCCTTCCTCACTGAGGTAAGGCTATAATCCTGCTCTAAAAATGAACTTTGTATAAAAACGTCGTAGACCCACCTTCATGTATACATATCGACTCAGAATCGAAAACTGAACAAATGTCTGTGTGTATGTGTGTGTGTATGTGTGTGTGTATGTGTGTGTGTATGTATGTATGTGAACAACAAACTAGCTCATGTTTCTCAGCACTGGCTGAACCGATTTGACCCGAACCTGTTGCATTCGACTTGGTTTAGGGTCCCATAGATTGAGTTTTATACAGATTGAAGTTTCGATAAGTAGTTCAAAAGTTATGTAGAAAAATGTGTTTTCACATATATCCGGATCTCACTTAAATGTATGTAAACTATGTCCGGATCCACCATCCGACCCATCGTTGGATAGGTTATCAAAAGACCTTTCCAACGAGTCCAAAACATTGAAGATCTGGCAACCCTGTCTCGAGATATGGCCATTTAAGTGATATTTATGTACTTTTTGGAAGCCGGATCTCACTTATATGCATGTTATCTATGTCCGGATCCATCATCCGACCCATCGTTGGATAGGTTATCAAAAGACCTTTCCAAAAAGTCCAAAACATTGAAGATCTGGCAACCCTGTCTCGAGATATGGCCATTTAAGTGATATTTATGTACTTTTTAGTAGCCGGATCTCACTTAAATGTATGTAAACTATGTCCGGATCCACCATCCGACCCATCGTTGGATAGGTTATCAAAAGACCTTTCTAACGAGTCCAAAACATTGAAGATCTGGCAACCCTGTCTCGAGATCTGGCCATTTAAGTGATATTTATGTACTTTTTGGAAGCCGGATCTCACTTAAATGCATGTAAACTATGTCCGGATCCACCATCCGACCCATCGTTGGATAGGTTATCAAAAGACCTTTCCAACGAGTCCAAAACATTGAAGATCTGGCAACCCTGTCTCGAGATATGGCCATTTAAGTGATATTTATGTACTTTTTGGAAGCCGGATCTCACTTATATGCATGTTATCTATGTCCGGATCCATCATCCGACCCATCGTTGGATAGGTTATCAAAAGACCTTTCCAAAAAGTCCAAAACATTGAAGATCTGGCAACCCTGTCTCGAGATATGGCCATTTAAGTGATATTTATGTACTTTTTAGTAGCCGGATCTCACTTAAATGTATGTAAACTATGTCCGGATCCACCATCCGACCCATCGTTGGATAGGTTATCAAAAGACCTTTCCAACGAGTCCAAAACATTGAAGATCTGGCAACCCTGTCTCGAGATATGGTCACTTAAGTGATATTTATGTACTTTTTTATTCCGGATCTAAAAAATAGATGAAATTTGTGTACAACCCCATCAAATCAGCCATTGTTGGTAATGAGTGAGGAAGGCTCCAACCACATAGGTGGATTAAGTTTGTTTTTGATGTAAAATCGAATTAGCAATCAAAAAGTATGTAACGTTGCGTGTGCGTTCCAACCCCAACTCCAGTAGCTTTTGCACCGTGGTGCAGCGCCACTTCCAAAATTAGGAAGACTACTGGAGCACTTTCTATGGCCCGGCAGAGGCTCAATTCCCAGGGCAGGTTAAGGAGAAGCTCAAACACAAAGCTCACTGTGACACTCCCAAATGGCAAATCCAACGACTAACGAACCAAAATCTAACTATTGATTAATTGAGACCAAATTGATAACGACCATAGAACGTTTGCGAATAAAAAGTTAATAACGAGTTGAGCGCTTAATGAACGGACCGTCAACCTCCATTGAGCAAAGTTTTATTAAGGTTCCATTACAGGTGAACGATTCTACCTGAGTTCTGACGAGCGACTACACTCGGTACCAAGATCTTTGTTGACGTCAACGTTCTAATCTGCTCTTGCTCTTTTCCTACAGACTACCTCTTAATACTAATCTGACCTTCACGCCTCGTCCGGCGAGTGCTGCGGGAGGTTCGGCTGGCTCACGTGCTGTTGATGGAGGTTTTGGAGGCCGCACGTGGCTGCAGGAACTGTTGATTCTACCGGGCGACGATCGCGTTGTTCCACTTATGCGTACACGCACCACTTGCAGGAACCCGAGCGGACCTCGCTGGCGGGTTGGATCGAATGCGGTCCAAGCTGGACGAGCCACCGATGGAAATGCTTCACCGGATCAGGTGCGGAAGCCGCACGTGGCTTATGCTGATCGCCTTCGCTTGAGCTGGTCGCGTGGTCGGCGCCTAACACATCAGCGTCCCGCGCACGGGGCGGATCGATTGGCCGTACCAGGAAGTACGAGGTTCCGGGGATCTTGCTCGCAGGCCGCACGGTTCGTTCTGGGCGCACGCCCGATGTGCACTTTGCCACGTGTCTTCACTCGAATTTTTGACCACCACACACCGTTCTGCGTCCACTGTGCGTAATCCACGCGTGCTCACCAATGCTGCCAGTGGTTAGTGTCTCGGCTCGCGCCGCCGTGCCGCTCACTCGCTGATGATGGCGACGCGGATGTGACGTGCGATGATTTCCACGTTGCATGCAACTCGTCGAACAGTTTCAGACCCCTAATGCGGCAAAGGGTTTCGTGTCGAGGGGTTCGCGGATGAACTGTTCCACAGTCCAGTCACTCACGTTTGGCCACGCCCAGGATGACGGAGGGGCGTTCACAGGTGTCCACGGACCGTAGCGACTTCCGGGAGGGTGCGCGAAGTCGAAGGCGCGCCCAAGGAGATGTGCAGGGTGCGCCGAGCAGTTCCGGTGTGCCAGGATGATGGAGAGTCGATCGGAGAACCTCGTAGCGGACGGTTCCTTCCTGGAGGGGTTTTGGGACCCTAGATTTTGACCCACGGCAAACTGTGGGTGCTGTTTACCGCGGCGAAATACATTTTAACTTCGAGTTCACAAGGTTACAAAGTTTCAGCATCTTCTTACCTGACTCAATCCGAACTAACTCTCTAACGCCTAATTCAACCGGTGCAAATTGAACGTCGTACCGGGTTAGCCAATCTGTACAAACATTCTGGCTAATTAGATGTGGTTTTCAACTAAATTTAGCGAAGTTTTACCTGTTGACGTAATGGCTGACTCTCCTAGGCGTCACGTGTTCTTTCTCACCAATTGCACTTGAACTGACTTCGTGGACGGTCCGGACAGAAATGCTCGATAGGAAAGGGAATATACATGGGAACCCGTGCAAAGTATCCGCCTCAACTACTACACCGTTGAACGTTATACGTCCGTATATCCCCTCAATTTCAACCAATCACCAGTTGCCAGATGGTCCATAAGCATTGGTTAGTCCACCGTATTTACAAATACAGAGAGCCCAGCCCAATACCTCCAAGTTGTTCGACGTGCCATTTGAGTGTACCACCCTGAGTATTTCATGGAACTCAAGCGAGGGATGGGTCAAGAGCCTCTCACAGTAGTGACGCCTTCCACAACTAGCGGCGCTGTTGCTGCTAAAGGGAGGCTAAAGAACGCACCACACTTAGGGTGATTCATGATCGTTACATTCGTCCATGCTAATCATAAAAATTTTGAAATTTTGAAAAAATTTCAAAATTTTTATCTGTGGTTTTTCAATTCTTATTGGCGGGCTCAACCCATTCTCTACTGATTCCATATCTTATTTTCAACTTGCAAAGTCATACTTTAAGTCTAATGTTTGATTCTTATGGATGTAACAAATTCAAATTCGTTTTCATGTTTTACAAAACTGCTGATTCGCGATTTACTGTTCAATCCATGTATTTTTCCAACTACTTATCTTCCATATATTCAAGTTCCGTTCATTCTCTTTCATTCTTCTTATTTTCTACAAATTACGTACTTAATACGCTCTACTTCAGAAATATCTGAAAACTTTTAAACCTAAATCCAACTTACTTCAGAAATATCTGAAAATATATTTTTATCCCAAATTCCAAGTAACTGCAAATAATAATCTGCCAAAAATCATTTTACAATATCTAATAACTTCAGTGATTACTGAAACATATTTCTTAAGTAATAACTTTCTAATCTAAATCTTCGCACTCAACTTGCATTCAATCTTTCATTCCTATTCGTTCTAGTACAGCCATTTCAAAAACATCGCATACCGACAACACAACCCTGCGCAATGTTGGGATTGCTGTCCGTTCTGATCTGTCAAACTAAACGTGGAAAACTGAGTGAAGGCAGGCTTTATGAAATTTATGAGAAAAGAGGGATTTTTTTTTTTTTTTCAATTATTCGAACGATTTTTACTGAAACTACAGGTGGAAAAGAAGGTAAATATGTAGTGGTTCAATTATCAATTGTTAACCCTAACTTTATGAGCTTTAAATCCAACACTAAAGCAAATTTTGTTTGTTTACATTTTAGGACAATCAATCATCTTTCAACCAAGCGAACTTTCGACTTATTTTAACTTAATTTCCTAGGACAAAACAATCATTGGTGGTGAGGAAACACTGAAGCGTGACATTTCGAACCGGAATTTCCTCGAAGGAATGTTTGTTGGAGTGCCAGATTTGTTCCAATCTCTTCATGAATGAGTATCAACATAGCTGCTTGTTGGAGTGGGCGAATTCGATCAACCCGTTGATGGCGGAGTACACCTCTGCAGGTTCACTCAACGCCCGGAATCCGTATTACTCTGGAGAGGTTTGGTTTGGGATTTCCCTTTTGTTTTTGTGCAACCCGGTTTGTTGCACCGACATAGCTTTGTGAATACAGATGATGCTAAGCTTTCTTCAGAAACGAACCGTGGAATGTCCCGGGAATTCTTTTTCCCTTTTCGTCTTCCAGAACGTAAGTGTTCGTTCCCAAAGATTGACGAACTCTGGCCTTCGAGTATTTTTCACCGAATTTGCCCACGAACTGTTTCGCCGCATCAGATTGGTGAACGTTCCGTTTGTACACCAAGTCGCCTTCCTGGAAACGGTGTTTCGCGTTGGATCTCAGGTTGTACGGCTTGGAATAACGCTGGTAAGCCTTGTGCAGATTTGTCCGGACAATTTCATAAAGCTTCTTTTGATCTTCTTGGACCTGTGCTGGCTCGAAGTCATGTTCTTGCAATTCACGCAGATGATCGTATTCGGCCCCAGAACTCACCATATTCCGCCCAAAATTGACAAAGTACGGAGTGTACCCGGTACTATCGTGTACGCTTGTCCGGATGGCTTTCGCGATCAATTGTACACTTTCATCCCAGTCCCGGTGATTCACGTGCTTGTTAAGAGCGCACCGAATGGCCGTCACGATGACCCGATTAACTCGTTCGGACGGATTGGGGCTCGGATGGTATACTGCCAGGTTCCACTGCGTCACCTTGTACTTCTCCAAAGTTTTCGTAAACTGGTCGGACATGAACACCTTGGCGTTGTCGGTAATACAAACGGCGGGAGCTCCGAACAGGTTGAAGACCAAGTTCTCCATGACCGCACAGACGGCGGGGGCGGTAGCGGTTCTCATGCACTGCACCAGCACAAACTTGGAGAAGAAGTCGCAGATGACCAGAATCCAAACGTTTCCTTTTCGTGATCTCGGATACGGACCAAGGAAGTCAATAGAGATCATTTCCCAAGGTCGCGTACAGATCTTCGGTTTTCCGCACGGCGGACGAACATTCTGATTTGGCACCTTAGATTCCTTGTGTTGTGACGAACCGGACCTGAGTTTCTGGGCGCACTGCAGCGCTACCAGAACTTCGCCGCTGGGCTCTTCGCTCTCATCCGAGAGATGACAGATGAACGACGCCGGAAGCTAGGAGTGATAATTTTTAACGTGTTCGTCTTTTGTGCGTCATTCTTAGCTAGACCGCCATCGCGGTTAGTCGCGTGAATAAAGTCTAAGTTTTAATTTGTTACGGCGAGTCTTTTATTTGACCTAATGGTCACGGCCATCTCGAGAACTTGTCGTAAAAGTGGCGACGATAGTTCGTGTGCGCGAAGTTGTCCGGATTTCGTCGGAATTTAACCGGGAACATCGCGTCACCCACGCGGAAAAAGCGGAAGCGGTCGATGCTCGACGACGACATGTCCGGGGTCGACGACAATCAGCCTGCGCCGGTCCCTCCGAACGTGCAACAGCAGCAGCTGTTACAGCAGCAACAGCAGCAGCAGCAGCCGCTACCGACGGACGTCGTCATCGCGCAGATTTTGCACCAGCTTCAACAGCAACAAGCCATCACCAACCAGCTCCTCCAG
Organism: Culex quinquefasciatus; assembly: GCF_015732765.1. Lineage (NCBI taxonomy): Eukaryota > Metazoa > Arthropoda > Insecta > Diptera > Culicidae > Culex > Culex quinquefasciatus. Next base: position 20,908,216 of record NC_051863.1, read on the forward strand.
AACAACCATCTGGTCCAGGAGCAGCAAAGGAATTTCATGCAGCAGCAAGGCAACATCCTCCGCAACATCCAGGTGCACGTACCGCCGAACCCCGAAGCAGTCCTTGACTCGCTAGCGGGAAACGTCAAAGAGTTCCGGTACGACAGCGAGAACAACATAACCTTCAACGCTTGGTTCTCACGCTACAAAGACCTGTTTGATAAGGATGCTGCAAGACTGGATGATCCGGCAAAAGTACGCTTGCTGATGCGGAAACTCGGCACTGTGGAGCACGAACGCTATTTGAGCTTCATTCTGCCGCAAGCCGCCAGTTTCTACTCCTTCGAGCAAACCGTCGAGAAGCTCGGGAAGTTGTTTGGCACCACGGAATCCACTATCAGCAAACGGTTCCGCTGTCTGCAACTTGCCAAGGGAGCGACCGAGGATTATGTAGCGTACGCCTGCCGAATCAACAAGAACTGTGTGGAGTTCGAGCTGGGCAAGATGTCGGAGGAGGAGTTTAAGTGTTTGATGTTCGTGTGCGGTCTTAAGGACGAAGCGGACGGAGAAATACGGACAAGGCTGCTAACTCGCATCGAGGAGAAGACGGATGTTACGCTCGAGCAGCTGTCCTCGGAGTGCCAACGCCTTTTGACGCTTCGTCACGACACTGCCATGATCGAGAAACCCGGAAGTTCGGTTCACGCCATCCGTAAGCAGCAGCAGTTCCAAAAGCCGTCCCAGGAACCTCGGCAGTGGGCCCAGAGGCAGGCGCCGCGCGAGTTCCGTCAACGTCAACAGCATTCCGGAGGCAGGAAGACCCCGCACGGCGAGGGTGAAAAAGTTCCGCCTGGCCCGTGTTGGAACTGTGGTGCAATGCACTACAATCGGGATTGCCATTTCAAGTCCCATCAGTGCTCGGAGTGCAACCGCTACGGGCATAAGGAGGGCTACTGCCGCACAGCGAAGAAAGGAAAAAGAAAAACAAAAACAAACAGTGTCACAGTGGAAACAAAAATAGTGCAAGTGAACTCAATAAAAGAAAGACGGAAATTTGTGCCAGTGACATTAAACGGCGTTTCCGTGAAGTTGCAGTTCGACACTGCGTCGGACATTAGTGTTGTGTCCAGCAAGACCTGGAAGAGGCTCGGGAAACCACCCACAAGACCACCAAAAGTGAACGCTAAATCTGCATCTGGTGATCCTCTCAAACTTGAGTCCGAGTTTGATTGTTCGATCACAGTGAACGGTGTGTCGGAAATGGGTGTAGTGTTTGTGGTGAACCAGGACCTGCACATCATGGGACTGGACCTGATCGAGAAGTTCCAGCTGGATGCGGTCCCGATGAACGTGTTCTGCCGCCAGGTCGGGGAAACGTCCTCCACTTCAATCGTTGGTCGTCTCAAGACGGCGTACCCTTCGGTGTTCAGCACGACACTGGGCCGCTGCACCAAGACACAAGTGAAGTTGGAGCTCAAGCCTGACCAGAAGCCAGTGTTCCGCCCAAAGCGTCCGGTCGCATACGCCATGTACAGCGCCGTGGACGAAGAGCTCGACCGCCTGGAGCGGTTAAACATCATCTCGCCTGTCGACTACTCGGAGTGGGCCGCTCCGATCGTGGTCGTCCGCAAGGCGAACGGCACAATCCGGATCTGCGGGGACTATTCTACCGGGCTGAACGCGGCTCTGCAGCCGAACCAGTACCCCCTTCCGCTGCCGCAGGACATCTTCATGAAGCTCTCCAGCTGCAAGTTTTTCAGCATTATCGACATGTCAGACTCCTACCTACAAGTGGAGGTCGATGATGTTTCGAGCCTAATCCTGTCGATCAACACTCACCGGGGCATCTACAAGGTCAACCGTCTTGCGCCCGGAGTCAAACCCGCACCTGGGGCGTTCCAGCAAATAGTGGAAACTATGTTGGCTGGACTCAAGCAGACCTGCGGGTACATAGACGACATCGTAGTTGGCGGAGCGACAGAAGAAGAACACTGGCATAACCTCAACGCACTTTTTCAACGCTTGGAAGACTTCGGATTCACAGTCCGACTTGAAAAGTGCTCGTTCGGTCGCAAGCAGATCAAGTATTTGGGGCACCTGCTGGACCAGCATGGTACACGTCCGGATCCCGCGAAGATCGAGTCCATCAAGATGATGCCGGCTCCAACCGACGTGTCCGGAGTGCGCTCTTTCCTTGGGGCAATAAATTACTATGGAAAGTTTGTCCCCAACATGCGAGCGCTCCGCTACCCCCTGGACGAACTGCTGAAGGCGGGCGCCAAGTTCGATTGGACGCCCGATTGCGAACGTGCCTTCAACAAGTTCAAGGAGATCCTCTCATCCGACCTTCTGCTGACGCACTACAATCCGGCCCTGGAGATCATCGTCTCAGCAGACGCGTCGTCGATCGGCCTCGGAGCGACCATCAGCCATCGCTTCCCGGACGGGTCAGTCAAGGTCGTGCAGCACGCATCGAGAGCACTCGCACCCGCCGAACGCAACTACAGCCAGATCGATCGAGAAGGACTTGCCATCATCTTTGCGATCACCAAGTTCCATCGCATGGTGTTCGGCCGGCACTTCCGGCTGCAGACGGACCATGCCCCGCTCTTGCGCATCTTCGGGTCACCCAAAGGCATTCCAGTGTACACCGCCAACCGGTTGCAGCGCTGGGCCCTAATGCTGCTCATGTACGACTTCACCATCGAGTACGTGGCCACGGACAAGTTTGGACATGCCGACATTCTGTCTCGGCTGATCAACCGCCACGTGAAACCCGACGAAGACTACGTGATTGCAGCCGTCACACTCGAGGATGACGTCCGATCAGCAGCGTTCGAGTCGTTCGACGTTTTGCCCTCAGCTTCAAGACGGTACGAGATAGCACCCACACGGATCCGGTCCTGAACAAGGTCTACCGGTACGTCCAAGAAGGCTGGCCCAAAGCACTGCCTGCCAGCGCCGACCGTGAGCTCAAGCGGTTCCACAACCAGAGCGATTCGCTCACGACCCTGCAGGGGTGCATTCTCTTCTGCGACCGTCTCGTGGTTCCCTCTCACCTGCGCAAGCGATGTCTCGACCAACTCCACCAAGGCCACCCTGGAATCGGCCGCATGAAAGCTGTGGCCCGCAGCTACGTGTACTGGCCTTCGCTGGACGTCGAGATTGCTGATTACGTGCGAACGTGTCCACACTGTGCCGCTGCTTCCAAGGCACCGGCGCACGCCCTCCGATCCCCTGGCCGAAATCAGCACGTCCGTGGCAGCGCGTCCATGTCGACTACGCCGGGCCGATCGATGGTGAGTACTTTCTGCTGGTCATCGACTCCTACACCAAGTGGCCAGAGATTGTGCAGACACGCCGGATCACAAGCATCGCAACGATTGCCATCCTGCGAAGCTTGTTCGCACGTCTGGGGATGCCGGAAAAGCTGGTATCGGATAACGGAACCCAGTTCACCAGCGCCGAGTTCGCGCAGTTCTGCGCCGAAAACGGGATCGACCACGTCACCACTGCCCCGTTTCACCCCCAGTCTAACGGTCAGGCAGAACGTTTTGTCGATACGTTCAAGCGCGCGGTGAAAAAGATTCGAGAGGGGAGAGGAAAAATGGACGCTGCACTGGACACTTTTCTGCTGACTTACCGAAGTACTCCAAACCAATCAGCACCGGATGGCCTCTCGCCATCTGAAGTGATGTTCGGTCGACGTGTCAGGACTTGTCTGGAACTACTTCGTCCTCCGCCGAGCAAACCACCTGAACCAGTCCAGCTGCCAGAAGTTAAGACACGGTCCCTCAACCGAGGTGACGCCGTGTTTGTGAAGGTCTACGCCAAGAACACCTGGAGTTGGCTTCCGGGTGTAGTCATCGAGAAAGTCGGTCGAGTGATGTACAACGTGTTGGGCGACGGTGACCGTCTTGTGCGGTCGCACATCAACCAGATCAAGAACCGAGCGACTTCGAGCCCTGGCCAAGCACCTGGAACGAGCCAGCCGGCAAAGCAGAAACAACTACCGATGGACGTCCTGCTCGACGCTTGGGACCTGGTCACAACCGCCAACGCGTCGCCGCCGCCTACAGCGTCCCCGAACCAAACGACGCTGAGCGAGGATTTCCACGGTTTTGACTTCCCGTCGTTGTCGCCGTCCCTTCCTGAGGTTCGCTCCAGCCCGGACTTGTCTCCGGCCTCGACGTCCTCGTCCTCATCCTCGACGTCAACCTCATCTTCCAGCTTCGAGTCTGCAGTAGCGAGTACTCCAACTGCACAGCCACCTGTGCAGCAGCCACGGCGTTCTTCGCGGGTACGAAAACCTCCTGTGCGCTTCAACCCGTACCTTCGCTACTAGGGGGGAGATGTTGTGACGAACCGGACCTGAGTTTCTGGGCGCACTGCAGCGCTACCAGAACTTCGCCGCTGGGCTCTTCGCTCTCATCCGAGAGATGACAGATGAACGACGCCGGAAGCTAGGAGTGATAATTTTTAACGTGTTCGTCTTTTGTGCGTCATTCTTAGCTAGACCGCCATCGCGGTTAGTCGCGTGAATAAAGTCTAAGTTTTAATTTGTTACGGCGAGTCTTTTATTTGACCTAATGGTCACGGCCATCTCGAGAACTTGTCGTAAAACCTTGCACACCTGGCAGCTCGCACAGTACCGTTTGATCTCACTCGCCATCCTCGGCCAGTAATAACGTTCGCGAATTTTTCCCAGCGTTTTTAGGAAACCCAGATGAGCTTCGTTGTGACACTCCTCGAGCACTTTCCTACGATCACACGGGGCAATCACTTGTTTCCACCTGAACGCTGGATCTTCGCTTCCCGAGGGGTTCGTCACGAATTTGTACACTTCTCCATCGACAACCTTGAAGTCGCTGAATCGACCTGGTTCGGTCTCGACCATTTTTCGCAAGCCCTCCAGGTACGGGTCGGGTAAAGACGCTTTCACTTCGAACACACTGCGACTGAGGGCGTCGGCGGAGATATTTTCCGATCCTTTTTTATATTGCAGAACCACATCGTATTTGGACAACTTCAGCGCCCATCGTGCAATCCGTGGGCTCTTCGATTCGATGGACATCGTCTGCAAAAAGGTTAAGCTCATGGCATCCGTCTGAACCACGAAGCGGTTCCCTTCAACGAAGTGGCGAAAGTTTTCAATACTCAGCAACACGGCAAGACACTCCCGTTCCGTGGCACTGTATCGGCGCTGCGTGCTCGACAACTTTTTGGAGAAATAGGCAATGCATTTCCTCTCACCGCCTTGGATTTGAGTCAACACAGAACCTATTGCCAAGTCGGAGCTATCGGTCTCGATAATGAACGGTTGTTCAAAATCTGGATTCGCGAGGATTGGCGCTGACACGAGTGCTTCCTTGAGCTTCTGAAGTGCTTCATCGGCTTCTTGTGTCCAGAGAAACTTCTTCCGCCCTTTCTTCAGAAGGTTGGTGATCGGGGTCGTAATGTCCGAGTAGCAGCGTACAAACTTCTGATAAAAGCCGGCCAAACCAAGTAGCCGACGCACATCTTTCACGGTTCGCGGCGCCGGGTAGTCCAAGATCGGTTGAATCTTAGCCACGTCGGTAGCCAGCCCTTCATCCGACAGGACGTATCCTAGATATTTGATGCTGGTTTGACAAAACTTGGACTTCAAAATGTTGATCGTGAGGCCGGAGTTCCTCAACCGCTCGGCGACGCAACGGATTAAACGGATGTGTTCCTCGAACGTCTCGGAAGTGATGATGATGTCATCGAGATAGACATAGACGAACGGCTCTAAATCATGTCCCAGAACCTTCGACATCAGGCGGCACATCGTGGCAGGGGCGTTGGTCAACCCGAAAGGCATCACCTTGAAGCGGTACAGCCCTTTGTTGGTCCGGAATGCTGTTTTATTCTTGGCCTCCTCGTTTAGCTCCACCTGGTAATAAGACTCGGTGAGGTCAATAACGGAAAAGAAACGTACCTTCTTGATTCGCTGGAGGATCTGCGTCATATTCGGGATCGGGAACTCGTCGCGTTTCGTCATGGAATTCAACCGTCTCGAGTCAAGACAGATCCGCCATTTACCGGTGGGTTTCTTGATGGGAAGTAACGGGTTCAGGAAGTCGGCCGATCCTTCACATTCTTCGATCACGTCCAACTTCCTCAACCGCTCCATCTCGGCGTCAATCACGGTCTCGACCGCTGGAGACCACCGATAGGACGGGATCCGTGTAGGAGTCGCACCCGGAATCAATTCGATCTGGTGCTTGATGAGGTTTGTCCGTCCGAGCTGACCTTCTCTGGTAATCGGAAGCTGCTGAATCGCCTCAAAGAGTTCCGCTCGTTGCTCCGGGGTCAAGACGTGTTGTGTGATGATGTCCGCCGGACCCTGAATGGTCACGGAAGGGGTCTCCACGGTGGGCATTTCCAGGCTGGGATCTTCATCCACCGGTTCGGACAGGGCAACGGGTTCAACTCCGGGAACCAAATGAAAACAGATTGGTTCTCTTCTTTCCCCATAGTGGTCTTCAGCTAACAGCAAGTTTAACTCACTATCCGCCAGTAAAGGTACGTTTTCTGCTGATGGACCGTTCTCGGGATCGGCGGTGAGTTTGAAATTGAAGGCCCTCAAGAAATCCACTCCCAGGATTAAGTCCTTAGCAATTTCCGGTACTACCAGCGTGGGGACCACTTTGGTTACGTTCCGGTATTTGTACGGGATGTTGACATAGCCAAGGCAGGAGTACGGAGTTTGATCTGAAGTTCGAACCTTCATGTTACAGTTCTGAATATGTAATCCCAGACGATTGATTAAATTTAACGAACTGATGATCGATACGTTCGCTCCAGTATCGGCCAATCCTTCCAGCTCATGATCCAAAATCGACACGGTCAGGTGAGGGCAACGGTTGAAACAGGTGTTGATAAGATACGTTTGATTAAAGTACTGGTAGTGATCATTGGGAACCTGTTCGACAGTAGGTCCAGGAGGGTGGTTCCCCGAAGCCTCCTCACCTACTCGTTTTTTGAACCTGTTGGATCCACCGACCGAATGTTGTGCTGTTGTGGGCATTTGAAAGCCGTGGTGCCCCGGTTTCCGCAGATGTGACAAAAAATCTCCTTTTGTTGTTCACAGTCACGCCACAAATGTCCGGTTCTGCGGCAGTTCCAACAAGTGGGTTGAACACCCGGATCCGTCCGGCGAAACCGCTGGGCAGAACCTCGGCCAGCCTGGATCGCATCTAGATCCACGTCTTCTTCAAATTCTTCCTGTAACATCATCTCTCCGTCCAACATGACTTCGTTAATCAGGTTCGTCCTTTGCTTCGCCGGAGGATTCTGCAAAAGTCCTTCGAGTGCGTCAAAGCGAAAACATACATCTGCCAATTCGTCAATCGAAGTGATGGTGAACGGAACAAGTCGCCGCTTGTATGACATCTTCATATTTTCGGCGACGAGTTCAAACTTTTCACTCTCGGACATGGGCCTCATCAGACGCTGGCACATCTTTTCAATGTCCGTCAGGAAGGCACTGAAACGTTCGTTTGGTCTCTGTTTCCGGTTCTTCATTTCCTCTTTCGTGACGCGATCCCGGTTTGGGTTGTCGTACCGTAACCGCAACTGGTACAACAACGTGTCCCACGAATCGAAGCGTCGTTCGTACGCGGTGTACCAGACGTACGCATCTTCTTTAAACAAAAGGTGTGCGTGTGTCCTCAGCTCCTCCTTGGACACCTGGTACGATCGGCACATCACGTCGATCTCCATGAGGAAGTCGATCACCGGAACCGGGTTGGCATCTCCTGCGAACTTGGGCCACTTTTCAATAATATTACAGGTTTGATGAGGAAGTCGCCGACGTTCAAGATAAAGTGGTCGAGCGTTGTTCCATTCCGGGTCCTGCGGCGGTAGCGAATGTGTAGTCGGATCATTGCCCTGGTCCCCTTGTGGACCTTGCTCCCGGGACGTAAACATGAAATCTCGTTGATCGTTGAACAGGGTCGGTGTGGATTGTGTCCCGATCCCTGGAGGTCGCGCGAACGGAGTGACATCAGGGTTGTAGATTGGCGGGTCTGAACTAACCCTTAAAGCACCAGCTGGAATCGTTGTCGAAAATCGGTTCCGACCATGATCAATAGTGGAAACTTCCGGGTCCCGAAGTCCTACATCAGCGATTTGTTGAGCAAGATTGTTCACAATCGTGTTGCGTACCACTGGCCTTCCCCCTGCGGGATTAAGCAAGTTCTGTACATACGACCTGACGTATCCTTCAATTTCAGAGGCGTGCACGTAATCCAATGGGATGTTGGCGGCCCTCTGCTGCTGCGACGCGTTTTCCTGTCGCTGCTCCGCCACGGAGGTACCTATCTCCGCCCGGTGAGGGTTCAGCAACCCAAATCCGGCAAAGGGAATGGACCAGGGATTAACGGATGACGTGACCGTACCGGGGTTGTGCGAGTACATACGCGACAAAGGAGGGCTCAACGACGACTGGGTTGTCGTAGACGTCGTTGTTGACACTCTTGTCGGCTGCACCGAGGTTGTGGGCTGAGGTTGAATTCTTGGTCCGAACCTATTCCAGGCCTGCCCAGTGGAGGATGTTAAGTTCGGTTCGGTGTGCATCCCTGGTCGACTCGTCGTTGTCATCGGGAGGCTTTCTCCCCAGTGCCCGAGCTGCCCGAAAGTGGTACTGGCCGACCTGGTGGACTGCTGCTGGCTGTACAAAACTTGCTCTTGTTGGTTGATTTCCCGAAGAGATTGTTCCAGAAAATGTTTCGCTTGTGCCAGCTGTTCAGCATGATCTGCAACTCCAGCCGCATGTCCTCGCGCCGTCGAGGTCTCTACTCGTGCCGGCTCACTGGTGTGTACGCAGGCCGACCCAATCGCCGTCGTAGAAGAGGGGGTATCTGCTGCAGACGTAGCGGCCACATTCCGAGACTGTTCGATCGATCCACCTGACGAAGTTGTGGCCGAAGATTCACTCACCGAGGGCCTACTGTTGTTGGGTTGCGGGATCGACGCGTTTCCTGACTGCCTCGTTACCGGCGTCCTGCTCCACGCCGTAGCTGGGTATCGCTCCGAATACGAAGTATGTTCAACCATAGAGGTAACTGGGACCCCAGTTGAAACAGCGGTGGATGCGTCAGCCGAAGCGGACAGAGATACCTGAGAAGATACCTCCACCTGAGGACTGGCGGGGTACATCCGTGCCAGGTCCTGCTGGAAATAGTGCATCATCAACTTCCTCGTCTTGTCCATCAAAACCAGCCGATTCATGGACTCATCTTGAGTCTTGGCTTTACAGCGCCAGAGTCGACGGTAGTAATGAATTAAGCGCGATTTGCACGCCCTCCAGCGAGCCGTTCGCAACTCTTGCTCAACGTTTTGTAACGCTTCCGGAATCACCCAGTACTCTTCCGACATGGTCCGATTAGTCAAGAGTTCATCGGGCCCTTCAGACCGTAGCCAATTTCGCAGAACTCGTCTTCCATTTCCATGCTGGAGACTCGCGTTGGGTCCCACTCGCAGCCGAAGTTCGTAAATCACTTCTTCATCCGTCAACTCATCCACGTTCATGTAGAACCGTGACATGGTGTAGAATTGGAAGGCACTTTTCACTCCGAATAGAATTCACAAAAAAAAGAAAGTATGATTGATTGACGTTGTTTTAAATATGACAGAAAAAGTATTTGTTTAGGGTATGCGCAGGGTAAATTAAAAACTAAATCAAGAAATTAACTATAATTTTTCGACAACATTTCAATTTTAACACAAATTTACCAATTTTTCATTATATCCCAAATTATGACCAACATTTGTCCCAATTTCCCAATGTCCCAAATTCCAATTTCAACTAATCTTACGAGCCCCACGTTGGGCGCCAAAATGTAACGTTGCGTGTGCGTTCCAACCCCAACTCCAGTAGCTTTTGCACCGTGGTGCAGCGCCACTTCCAAAATTAGGAAGACTACTGGAGCACTTTCTATGGCCCGGCAGAGGCTCAATTCCCAGGGCAGGTTAAGGAGAAGCTCAAACACAAAGCTCACTGTGACACTCCCAAATGGCAAATCCAACGACTAACGAACCAAAATCTAACTATTGATTAATTGAGACCAAATTGATAACGACCATAGAACGTTTGCGAATAAAAAGTTAATAACGAGTTGAGCGCTTAATGAACGGACCGTCAACCTCCATTGAGCAAAGTTTTATTAAGGTTCCATTACAGGTGAACGATTCTACCTGAGTTCTGACGAGCGACTACACTCGGTACCAAGATCTTTGTTGACGTCAACGTTCTAATCTGCTCTTGCTCTTTTCCTACAGACTACCTCTTAATACTAATCTGACCTTCACGCCTCGTCCGGCGAGTGCTGCGGGAGGTTCGGCTGGCTCACGTGCTGTTGATGGAGGTTTTGGAGGCCGCACGTGGCTGCAGGAACTGTTGATTCTACCGGGCGACGATCGCGTTGTTCCACTTATGCGTACACGCACCACTTGCAGGAACCCGAGCGGACCTCGCTGGCGGGTTGGATCGAATGCGGTCCAAGCTGGACGAGCCACCGATGGAAATGCTTCACCGGATCAGGTGCGGAAGCCGCACGTGGCTTATGCTGATCGCCTTCGCTTGAGCTGGTCGCGTGGTCGGCGCCTAACACATCAGCGTCCCGCGCACGGGGCGGATCGATTGGCCGTACCAGGAAGTACGAGGTTCCGGGGATCTTGCTCGCAGGCCGCACGGTTCGTTCTGGGCGCACGCCCGATGTGCACTTTGCCACGTGTCTTCACTCGAATTTTTGACCACCACACACCGTTCTGCGTCCACTGTGCGTAATCCACGCGTGCTCACCAATGCTGCCAGTGGTTAGTGTCTCGGCTCGCGCCGCCGTGCCGCTCACTCGCTGATGATGGCGACGCGGATGTGACGTGCGATGATTTCCACGTTGCATGCAACTCGTCGAACAGTTTCAGACCCCTAATGCGGCAAAGGGTTTCGTGTCGAGGGGTTCGCGGATGAACTGTTCCACAGTCCAGTCACTCACGTTTGGCCACGCCCAGGATGACGGAGGGGCGTTTACAGGTGTCCACGGACCGTAGCGACTTCCGGGAGGGTGCGCGAAGTCGAAGGCGCGCCCAAGGAGATGTGCAGGGTGCGCCGAGCAGTTCCGGTGTGCCAGGATGATGGAGAGTCGATCGGAGAACCTCGTAGCGGACGGTTCCTTCCTGGAGGGGTTTTGGGACCCTAGATTTTGACCCACGGCAAACTGTGGGTGCTGTTTACCGCGGCGAAATACATTTTAACTTCGAGTTCACAAGGTTACAAAGTTTCAGCATCTTCTTACCTGACTCAATCCGAACTAACTCTCTAACGCCTAATTCAACCGGTGCAAATTGAACGTCGTACCGGGTTAGCCAATCTGTACAAACATTCTGGCTAATTAGATGTGGTTTTCAACTAAATTTAGCGAAGTTTTACCTGTTGACGTAATGGCTGACTCTCCTAGGCGTCACGTGTTCTTTCTCACCAATTGCACTTGAACTGACTTCGTGGACGGTCCGGACAGAAATGCTCGATAGGGAAAGGGAATATACATGGGAACCCGTGCAAAGTATCCGCCTCAACTACTACACCGTTGAACGTTATACGTCCGTATATCCCCTCAATTTCAACCAATCACCAGTTGCCAGATGGTCCATAAGCATTGGTTAGTCCACCGTATTTACAAATACAGAGAGCCCAGCCCAATACCTCCAAGTTGTTCGACGTGCCATTTGAGTGTACCACCCTGAGTATTTCATGGAACTCAAGCGAGGGATGGGTCAAGAGCCTCTCACAGTAGTGACGCCTTCCACAACTAGCGGCGCTGTTGCTGCTAAAGGGAGGCTAAAGAACGCACCACACTTAGGGTGATTCATGATCGTTACAAGTACTTTAGTGAAATTTTGATAAAGTGCACCGTTTTCAAGTTATAGAAATTTGTAGGTAACTTTTTTTTTTTTAAATATTCGCAGTTTTGTTTAATTTTTTAAATTAGTGCACATGTTTTCCCAATTTTGAAAAAAAAATTGGAAAGGGCGTAATATTGAATGTTTGGCCCCTTTTGAAATGTTAGTCCTGATTTAAAAAAAATGAAAATATTGTTTTCGAAAAGATCGAAAAAATTCACGAACGTTTCATAAGTTAACATTGCAAATCATTGTTGCTGATATATCGACATTAGAAAATGGTGGGTTGGTTGGGTGAGACTTGCAAAACATCAATTTTTCTGTTTTTAAACATATGAATAGCAATAGCTCAGCAACTAAGGATCGTTTCAACAATGTTTAAAAAAGCAAAATATAGAGAATTTTCTCAGCTTTTCACAAATATTTTTTTTTTTCAAAAGTGGCAAACATGGGCAATTGTTTTAAAAAAAATATAACTGCAACTTTTTTTTTCAAAGTGGCCAGGAAATTGCTATGACTTGAAAACGGAACACTTCATTAAAATTTCACTGAAGTACTTTTTGATTGCAAATTCGATTTTACACCGAAAAATAAAGTTGAAAAAATTTTGCGACCGATATTTCGAGTTTTTGAAAAAATCGGTATTGATTCAAAAAAACAAAACTCGCGTCGAAGATTTTTTGCCCATTCTGAAATTTTCTGAAAAGTGGGCATTTTATGTTCCTGAAAACATATCACAAAATCAAAAAAAAATAAAAATAGCGTTTTTTTAAATCAAATTTTAGTGACAAAAAATGAAATTAAAAATCATCAATACAACTTTGCCGAAGACACCAAATCGATCAAAAAATTCCTTCAAAAGATATAGGTTTTTGAACTTTCATATATCATTTTTGTATGGACAGCTGCCAAATTTTTATGGAAAATTATATGAACAATCTAATGGTGCAAAATGGCTTCTTTGGGCATAAGGAAAGCACCAAAAAAGTTTCAGCCGGATTAAAAAATACAAAACAAAACGAATTACCGAAATCTCAGAGGATTGCTCCAATATCTCCGCAACAAATGGTCCAATTTCCAATATATTTTTTTTTCGTAATTTCTTATCTATTCAAAATATTCTATCAAGATCAACACTTTTTTTGTTTTTTTTTTTTCTTGCTTTTAACCTTAAATTCGAGTTTTGTGGCCCAGTTTTGGTCAAATTTGAATGGTTGATTGCGTAATAATTTACCAAATGCATTTTTATCAATATTTCATCACCGCCATATTGGCCGCCATCTTAGTTTAATAATTCTAAATCACATAAGAGTAGTTTAGTGACTTAAGCTCGACAATTGAAAATAAGAAATTTTTTTTCGTGATTCGATTATCCGAAGTGATTTTTTTCGAGACCTCCGGATAATCGTTTCTGTACTGTATTGAACAAATTGCTTTGAATACATATGTCAAAATGTGAAAATAATAAGTGATTTCAATCATCTGAAAAATATTCCATCAATTCATTTTTCTTTTTGTTATGTGTAATTTTTATCAAAATGTAGTTTGAAATTATATTTTTTTCATTTTGAGAACGATCACGAAAAAAAAACACATTATTCAAATAGTTAGGACAATAGTGCTCAATCGATATTTTCTAAAGTTATGTTCTTCTTTTCCACGTGACGCAAGAAGAATCAAAATAGGTTCTCGCTAAGGTGTTAAAATTAACATAATTACGCTGCTGCGAGCGTTAAAATTTTCTCCACATTGTTGACTGCTTTAGTTATAATATTTTACGTTTTCACAGACTTCTATTTTTGAGATAATATTACTGTTTTATTTAAGAGTTCGATTTCGATTAAACTTATGAAATGAAAATTACTGTAAAGCTCTGAAAGAAGCATGAAATATCAATTCAATGTTTTAGAAAATTTTCAAACGCGTTATTTTATACTAATCCAAAAATGTCTAACTTTTTTGCAACAAGGTGTAATTAATTGATACTCCAAAATACCTCGAACGATCGAACCACTGCCTGCGTGATGTTCTAATTAGGGGGTTGTTTGTTCAGATTCAGACATTCAGTTCAACGGTCTGGAGCCATGTTTATTCTTTTAATCGTCAAATTAGCCAATTTTCAGCCGACTTTGGCATGAATTCTAGCATCTCATAATGTTTTTTTTTTTCGATTGGATTGATGTCACACATAATTTTAGACAATTCCGCCAAACTTCTAGAAAAGCTATTATTGAAAAGTAGAAAGCCAATCCAAGTTGAGTCTATGTCTAGTTCAAGGTGATCTGCATTCGCTTTCAGCAGCTGCTCCCTTTGAGGGCCAATTGCCATTCATAACGTGCAAAAGTGCATGACGGTGGACCAGTCACGCAAAGTTGGCCATGACCACCAGGGTGTGTGCTGAGGTTTGCGAAAGTGCGATCGGAGACGGGAAAAGTCGTTCACCGAGCGCCCCTCAGTAGGCCGGGCGCAGGTCATCGCAGGGTATCTACAGGGTGGGCGGAACAATGGTTGTAATTGACTTTTCCTTGATGATAACGGACCGTTTTTTTTTTTGCAAAGAAAGTAAATTTCACTGTGATGTGTGGTCTCTAGCTTGATTACGTACAGTACTTATCATTATAGTAACAGTTTTGTTTTTTTTTTATCTTTTTTCTATAAACAATTATCGGAAACATTGAACCGAGAAGGAAGAAGAAACAACAAAAATCCACAAAACCCCCCATATGTAATTTGATTGGGGTGAGGAAAAGTGGGCAAGATTCCATAATTGTACACCTAAATTTGATTATGATGTTTGTCTGGTCGATTATTTCCACTGGCTGTGAATGTATGTCTCACAGCTCCGGGCGGTGGTGCTGTAATTTGATTCGGCTCGTTACGGGGTTGCTCAATTGAACGGGGTGAAAAGTAGGCTACGACTGCCGTTGATCATCTTTTTCGTTGGTTTTGCTTCCAGTTGCTTCTGAATTTCTTGAATCATCTTATCACAAATCGAATATAAATTTTGATTGAAGCCTGAATTGATACAAAATTTGATATATAATTTTGCATAGAAAAAATCATATGGTATTTTACATTTTAATTTTGAAATAAGGCCGTTGCAAATATTTTTCGTTGTTTATGTCAAAAACATAATTGTTCCGAAAAAACAAGGGGCAAACAATTTTTTTTTTTCAAAAACATAAAATTTCCAATAGAAATAGAATTCTAATCGACTGCAAACAATCTGAAATGCATTTTACTGCATTTAAAATCATATTTAGCATGTTTGGGCACGTTTAAAATATTATGCGGTACCATTGTAGTCATCAATGAGACTTTTGGTTTTTAACATTCAACGATTTTTGTATTTTGTTGATCAGCATGTTTTAGAGCTTTTTGTTGCAATTTCTTTCTTTTAATGTGTTCTAACATTGACCAAAATATGAGATTGATCTGACGTCTACACCCAGAGTTATACAACTGTCTCATTGTAGACGCACTTGGCAGGAACAATGGGACAGCTGGGGAACAATGAGACACTCTACGAAAATCAACATTTTTCTAGCAAAACATCATGTTTTTGTATTGTTCCATCACAGGTGACTTGCCTTGAACATTTTAGTGCAATTTTGCCAACTTGAAACGTTAATTAACAAAAGTTTCCCTAAAAAGTATTTAAATTTTGTAAAATTCATATATTTATACAAAATAACTTTATATTTTTTGTTGAATAAAATTAAAACTCAATAAATATGCCAAAAATCACTTTTAATTCATGTTTTGAAAGATTTACATAGATTTTAAAAAAGTTTAACGAAGAAAAATCAAAGTGTCTCATTGTTACCCATGGACTGAAAGGAGTGAGACAATGAGACAGCCCTGGATTCTGGGTATATTCTTAATTTTGGACAAACCTAATGAAAGGACATTGTAGCCCAACTCATTCCCTATGAAACGTCGAAACAAATCTGTAGAAATTTTAGTTTTGGTGTAAATGGCGGACTACGAGCGAAATATTATTTTTTCCATAATTTACATTTATGAATAACTTTTCAAGGAAGCGTCCATAACCAAAGCCACTATTATGGCAGACGCAAAATTTATTAGGAGCTCAGCGCCAAAATCGAGAGAACAATGACTCACACCACCACAAAAAAAATAGTTCATTCGTTAATTGATACAATAAATCTCGAACAAGTGTTCCTAGATACTTCGACAACACCAAGCTGTGGTGGCCGAGGCAGTTAAATCATTGTGATAGTGTGTCTGAGGTCTCTGGTTCGATTCCCGCAGCCGAAACTTTTGGTTTTTTTGTTTTGACGGATGAAGTTTTTTGCAAATGAACCTCGAGAGAATAATTCTTTCGCCCATCTCGAGCTGTGTTCTCTGTGTCCGTAAATGGTACCGCTATTCTTTCGTCTCGAGGCCATTATCCTCCCGGACTAACGCTGCCCAGTTTTGGGAGTGTAGAATAAGTTGGGCTACAATGTCCTTTCATTAGATTTGACCAAATTTTAGAATACACCCAGGGCTGTCTCATTGTTCCCCTCTCTTTTCAGCCCATGGGTAACAACATTTTGATTTTTCTTCTTTAAACTATTTAAAATCAATGGCAATATTCCAAAACATTGGAAGTAATTTTTGGCACATTTATCGACTTTTGAATTCATTTAGCCAAAGATATAAAGTTATTTAGTATAAATATAAGGTTTTTTTTATAAAATTTAAATACTTTTTAGGTTCACTTTTGTCAATTGAAGCATTTTAAATGGGCGTAATATTCTATGTTTGGCCCTTTTAAAATGTTAGTCTTGATTTAAAAATTTTCAAAATATTTTTTTCGAAGAAATCGGAAAATTTTACGAATGTTTCATGTTTTAACATAGATAATCGGACCATTAGTTGCTGAGATATCGTCATTAGAAAATGGTGGGTTGTTTTGGTGAGATTAAGAAAACTTCAATTTTCGTGTTTCTTTTTCTTTAAGCCGCTGTATTTCAGCAACCAGAGGTCCAATCTTCAATGTCTCTTAGACAATTTTATAGCAAATTTTCTGAACTTCTAGAAAAAAATATTTTAAGAAAAGGTAACTTATGGTCACTATTTTTAAAAAATGAAAAACTGCAAATATTTCGCTAAAATCAAACTTTCGGTGGCTTTATCTTGAAAACGGAGCCCTTTATCAAAAAATCTGTAAAGTACTTTTCGATTTTTTCAATTTTTTTTTTCAATTTTCAATTTTGCATTAAAAAATAATGTCAAACTTGTTTTTGCATGAAACTTCCTTTTTTTCCAAAAATCACTGTTTTTTCAAAAAATCATAACTCGGCGGCAGATTTTTTGTCCATGTTTCTCTATGGCTTAAAAGTTGCGGATTTTTGTCCCCTTAATCATATCAAAAAATCTCAAAAATCAAAAAATACTTATTTTGGGAAATTGAGTTTTAGTGAAAAAAGGTTGATAAAAAAATCTGCAATTTTTTTCCGTGTACCTATTTTTTCTCAAAAGTCCTCAACAATACCTACAACTTTGCCGAAGACACCAAATTGATCAGAAAATTTACTCAAAAGTTACAGCTGTTTGAATATTTACATACCATTTTTGTATGGACAGCTGCCAAAATTGTATGAAGACTTGTATGGGTGAACCAATGATGCAAAATAGCTTATTTGGTCATAGGGAAGGCCCCCACAAAGTTTGAGTCAAATCATAAAATACAAAAAATGAAAATGGTCGAAATCGGCCGATTTCGTAGAGAGTTGCTCTACTCTCTCTGTAGAGGTCGGATCGATCTCATATTTTGATCAATGATAGAACATTTTTATAGAAAGAAAATGCAATAAAATAAAAAGCCGATTACAAAATTATGCTGAAAAAAATACAAAAATTATTGAAAGTTGAAAATCAAAAGCGTCTCATTGATGACGACGCTACCATACATCACCGCAAAAACTTTTTTTTCTATCCAAAATATATTTTGAAAACTATTGATTGCCAAACAACTGGACAGTTGCATAATGCATTTTAAAACACTTTTTTCATTCTGATGTTGAAACCGAGGCTTGAAACTTTTTTTTTTACTATTTTATAGTTTTATACCAAACAACTTTCTTCTGGTTGCATTTTATAGGAAATTGTCCAAGGAATTCATTAAATATACAATATCAAATCTAAAATGCTCTAATGCTAAAATGTTTAAAACGTGATTTTCACCCATTCCTTATATTTATATACATTTTATTTGATCGCCATCGTGTTCCCCGGACAATTTTACATAAGAATCAATTCATATTTCAAAGTAAATTGAACCATTGCCGAGAAACAGCCTTTCAAAAAAAAAAAACTTTGAATTTGCTATGCAAAAATAAGCACGAGTAAAAGAATAATTTTTTTTAGAAAATCGTCAAAAAAAGAGGGACCTTCAAGTTTGGTCCAAATCGGTGAAGATCGAGCCCAAAAATGTACCCAGATGACCCGGAATGTCCCATATTTTTTCAAAAAGCATCAAAATTTCAATGAAAATATAAGTGCAATCAGCTGAAATCTAGTTAAAATGCATTCCCCTGCATTTAGAATCATTTTAAGCATTTTTTATTTATTCAAAAAACTTCGAACTTTCAGAAAACTTTTATGTACAGTACCACAAAATGTTTTTTTTTTTCTGATAAAAAAATTGTTTTCTCAAAATCTTACATTTTTTGAATAATCATGATTGCAAAACAACTGATGAACCTTTGAAAAACATTTGCACCGTTCTTATTGTTTTTTAAAACATAAAACTAGGCTAAAACCTTCAACTCGCTAGTTCTCGGGCATAACTCACCCAATCAAGACGATTTTTTTCCAGTGATTTTTTAGGATGTCTAGATGATCCTAGAACTTTGTGGAAATTTGATCAAATCTGTATCGTTCAACTTTTTCCAACTTTTTCTTTGCGTGTTAAAAAAAAATCGCCGAAAATTCCGCGGAGGCAGTCTTTTTTTTTAAATGTGGAACGATGTTTTCGGTCGCAGAAATTACAGATTTGTTCAAATCAAGTTCTGCAAAATTTTAGGATCATCTAGACATTCTTACAAATCACTGGGAACAAGAATCGTCCCGATTGGTTGAGTTATGCCCGAGTACGGGCGTGTTGAAGTTACCGTTCCAACTTTTTTGGGAGGCTTGGGCGTCCGTGTAAGGTGAGTTCAGATGAAACCGCTTTTTGAAGTTGAAATTTAACGCCAATGTGCAGATATGCCAACATCAGGTGCCCGCTGGAATTACATGCTGTTCGGCTACTCAGTTTGAAATCATTCAATCAATCAAACTAAAATTGCCATTCCATGCTTGTTGGAAAATTATCAGTATGAAGTTTGTTTGAATGTGGCGCAAATTCTTTTAAATATAGTATTGTTTTTAAAATTTGGACTTTTATCAATCTGCTCGTAAATTTTCATTTTTTTCCTTTGTTTGGACAGAAAATGCTAAATAAAGCATTGCAAATACCACAACTCTACAATTTTAATGTCGATTTTTGCTGTTAATATCTCGTCAAAATCTTTAAGAATTGGCTCCCTGAATACAGTTGAGTTCATTTCTAGCCAGTACTGAACATTGATATGGAGTTTTTTTTTAAATTATCAAGCGCCTTCATTTAATATCATTAATTTAGAATGGATCTATGGAGTCGTAACATGTTATGTTACAATCCCTTTTCTTCTAATAAAAATAGTGCCAAAAATATTCAAAACGCAATTTCCATATCTATAAAATCCATTTTTCGACGCCATTCCGTGAAAGTTTTATCGCCGCACGTTTTACGATCGTTTGGAATTCTTTTCAAATTTATTACAGTTCCCACCGGCCCTTTTACGAAAAAAAAAAATCGATGCACGCACAAACTATTAACATTTTTTATGATTTAATTTAGAATATTTTATGACACATGTAAATCAAGAATGAAAAGAACTCCGCGAGCCCTTTAGAAATATTTGGTTTAATTAATGAGAATTCCTCGCGTAGAAGCAATCACGTTTTTTTTAAAGAATTCTCTTAAACAAAAAAAAGTGGGTTTGATTTATTTATAGATTGATCCTTTTTATTACCACCTGAAGAGTATGATTGGCAGTTTGGTTTTTCAAATCAGTGTTCAGCACACCTCAAGCTAAAGCTATTGGTTCATACCTTTGCTAACTACGTGACGCGATATCTAATTAGATAAGTAATTTTAAAACACTCTGTAAAATAGGGTTGAACCGCCGTGAAAACCATCAAATTCCACCCTAAAACAATTTTATTGCCCTACCTGATTGGTTTTGTCAACGGTATAATAATGATATTTAAATTGGCAAATTCTATACCATTTTATGTACTACGCAAGAATTTTATCTAATTTGAGGAAGAGCTTGGCTGTGTGATGTCACATGGCGCCATAAAATCAATTATTTCTGCTTTTTTTTAAGGAATGCCATCTGGACAAGGCGTATGATTCTTGGACTGGCTACTCTAAATCTCGAACATCAAAATATTATAAATGTTTTCACATTGCATCATTGAGAAGAAATTTACAAATTAAAAAGAACTGAGCTACTGAATGTACATTAAAGGTAGGTAGCAACCCGATGACAGCATCGGGCGCCACACCTCATTCCGTATTCCGTCAGGTTGACAGGTTCCAACTCAGATAAGGCACTTTGCACGAAGGTGGGGGGGGGGGGGCAATTTCCTGGTGGCTAGCAGCAGCAGTTTGACACTGTGCACCTTATAAAATCTTTTTTTTTAATCGTTCCATTTGGAGATTTTTACGACACCTCTAAAAGAAGCGCGACGACGTTGACCCGCAACCCAGAATGCTAATTGTTCCGATCGGTACTCAATCATTACCCTATCGCTTTGGTGGGGCGATTAAAATTGGGCTTAAAATCGGGTTGAATTCGGTTGCGATAGATTTAGGTTTCGACCAAGTAGGCGAGCAATTCCTGGAATTTTTACTGTAGGGTGGCTCATTTTAGGACAGTGAAATTAGAAAACAAAACTAACTTAATCCACCTATGTGGTTGGAGCCTTCCTCACTTATTACCAACAATGGCTGATACGAAATTTCATCTCTTTCAGATACAAAAATTTCATCTCTTTTTAAGATCCGAAGTAAAAAAGTACATCAATATCACTTTGTCACTTAAGTGGCCATATCTCGAGACAGGGTTGCCAGATCTTCAATGTTTTAGGCTCGTTGAAAAGGTCTTTTGATAACATAACCAATGATTGGTCGGATGGTGGACCCGGACATAGTTTACATACATTTAAGTGAGATCCGGCTTCCAAAAAGTACATCAATACCACTTAAGTGGCCATATCTCGAGACAGGGTTGCCAGATCTTCAATGTTTTAGGCTCGTTGGAAAGGTCTTTTGATAACCTAACCAACGATGGGTCGGATGGTGAACCCGGACATAGTTTACATACATTTAAGTAAGATCCGGATATATGTGAAAACACATTTTTATACATAACTTTTGAACTACTTATCAAAACTTCAATCTGTATAAAACTCGATCTATGGGACCCTAAACCAAGTCGAATGCAACAGGTTCGGGTCAAATCGATTCAGCCAGTGCCGAGAAACATGAGCTAGTTTGTTGGTCACATACATACATACATACACACACACATACACACACACATACACACAGACATTTGTTCAGTTTTCGATTCTGAGTCGATATGTATACATGAAGGTGGGTCTACGACGTTTTTATTCAAAGTTCATTTTTAGAGCAGGATCAGTGAGGAAGGCAAAAATCAATAAAATGATCACTTCAAAAACAAAATTCATCAATTTCTTCGACCTATTCACACTTTAAATCGAAATTGGTTGATTGAATTAATTGTTAGAGCGCAGAACTGTCAGCAAATATTCGGACAAATCGTCGATCTATGGTCAAATTGGATGTACAAACTGGGTACAAAATTGTACTGATTTCGTGTGTCAATATCAACGCACGGATTCTTGAGGTATAAAAAAATCTATTAGCTTGGTGAATGAGGTAAATAGCAACATACATAAATTTAACAAAATAGGTACACGCACGATCAAAATCACTCAGTATCCGTCAAAACCGAACCTACTCAGACATGAGTAAAAGGGACATCTGGCAGATTTGAATGAATTTCACTCAGAATTCAATGAAAACTGAGTGAAATTCACTCAAATCTAACAGATGCCCCCTTTACTTATTTCTGAGTAGGTTCGGTTTTGAAGGAAACTGAGTGATTTTGAACGTGCGTGTACTAGGCAAATGAACTATTAGGTTTTACCAGCCCGGGAGCATGTTGACAGCTCCCATACAAATTGAGCGTACCCCTTTTTGTGGGCCCAGTGGGCCTAAGATGGCGGCCTTCGATATTATCTAGCCAAACTTTTGAAAAAGGCGAACATTTTAAATAAATACTTTTTGGCTTGTTTCGGTTTGAAACGACAAAATAAGCAGTCTGGAACCGACAGTTAAATAAGCAGTTAAAAGTTGGTTAAAAGCCTTATCCTTCCATTTTAATTTTTGATCGCGTTTTCGGTTTACACCTGAAAAATCTTGAAATTATTTATACGGATTTGTGATTCCTCTCTTTCCATCATTCCCTTGGTTTTACATCGTGACGCCACGAACGCACACACACACACATATTTTTTAAGAGACACACGTGCAAAAAATGTAAACAGTGCAGCCCAGCTGTCAAATTTCTAACCTCAAAACCGAGTTGGCGTAAAACCTAATAGAGCTATCTAAGCTATCTAGAGCTATTTGTAGCCAACTTAGATCCGATAAAATTAAGATAAAAAAATAATTTTAATGTTGGTGAATTGTTTAATTCAAATTGAATTACAATCGAAAAGTTTGTTTTTCTTTTTGACTTACAGAGTTGAGTTCGATCTCGAGATAAGTGCGCATAAGTACCAAATTTTAAAACAAATAATATTACACCCGTTTCATTTGTTAGTCTTGGTTTAGTAATTTTTTGATGACATTTCAGATACTTCAATTTTATTATTGCTTATGTTGTTAGTAGCTGTATCTCAGAAACGAAAGACCAATATTTAATGATTCTTAGACATATTTTTGGTTTTTTAAATGTTTTTTTAAAATAAATGTGCACTCATGAGCACTTTTTTGAAAAATATAAAAAATATGATTTTTATTAAAATCAAACCTAAAGTTGTATTTTTAATGTAGCGCTCCGTTTTCTACAAAAAATCTCATTTTTAATTCAGCTATTTAGATTTCACTAGATGCTGAAAGTTTATTGATATTTGTAATTTTGATAGATGACAAACTGAAATTTCAGTTGTCAAAACAACTGAAATATCAGCAAAAGATGTGTCATTGTGGGGTCAAACTAAGTTAAGAACGAAATTTTGAGTAGCTCACAATGCCTCACATTTTGACCTTCATAGAACCAGAAAATTCGATTTCAATTCTGAGGTATTCAAGAAAAACAAAAAAAACTTCGTGCATTGTTGTAACTTTTCATAAGAAAGAAGTTTCAGTCATATCGTACTAGGGGAAATATACCCTTTCTAATCAAACACCTATCTTCATCATATGAGTTTGATGCTCCAAAAATACTATTTAGGCCAGGGGTGACCAAAGTAAGGCCCGCGGGCCAAACGTGGCCCGCGAGGTCATTTTTTGTGGCCCGCAGACCCATTTTGGATGATCATGTAAAATGGCCCTTTGACGCATCTTTAAGGTGAAGTCGTTGATCATTTTCAAAGAAAATTGATCATCACTCTGCTATGTATTGAATTCAATTTTACAAATTTCTGCACCAAAATAAATCAGCATGTGCCGGTTGTTACCTTCTTGAAGCCACTGAAAAAACTTTTGATCAAAATAAAATTATTATTATTAGTTTTATTAAAGACACTTTACCATTGCAATGGCATTCGTGTCGTTCAAAATAAAATGTATATAACATATAATATATTGTTGTGCTACAATCACTGACGTCCTAGTTGGCAATCATTGATTAATGACGATTTCCATAACTTTGCAAGGATATACGTTACCAAAAGGAATCAGCAAGTGTAGCGCACTATTCTAAACAACTTGTAGAAGGAATTTTGTCAAAATATTGATAGGGACGCAAAATTTATATCTTTGGACAAAAAATCATGGCAATTACGCTAAATTACACAATTTTACAAAGTTTGTGTCACCCCTTCTAAAAAATATTTAAAAAATAAATAAAAAAAATCAATTTAAATACAACTTTCAAATTTTGATTATATTTGTAAAATCACGATTTCAACAATCGTGATTTCACAAATATAACGAAAGTTGCAAAGAAAAGCAGATGAAAAATGTTTATGTTGGTATTATTTTTTGAATTTCTAATTTTAATAAAAAAAAAACAAATTTATTGGAATTGTTTGTTTTTTTTTTGTTTTCTAATATTTTGTTTTTAGTTTTATAGATTTAAATTAAAAAAAATCATTTTTTTTTCTCATATGGCCCGCAAGCTCATGCGAGCATCAAATTTGGCCCGCCATTAAACAACTTTGAGCACCCCTGATTTAGGCTATAAACTTACCAGCAACAGCACCGCCTCGAGTAAGCACGCAAATTTATGCCATTTACTGGCCAAAAAGATCAAATTTAATGCACTTTTGATCATAATTTCAATTTTGCGAGATCATTTCTCATCATTTTGTTGGCACACACATCCACACGCAAGATGAGAGGTTAACTGCTTAACGAAAGACGCCATCAATATCGTTCCACTTGCGCTAACGATTTCAAAGCGCTTAAGATATAAATTGCTTCCAACTACCGGCAACATGTGCTTTTGCACATTAGTTTGTCACTCACTTGAAAAATAAGCCCGAAACTTGTAAATAATTAGCAAGCGCCATAAAAAAAAACAAACGCGCCAAACCTTTTGACGTTTGACTTTTGACGACCCATTCCAATCGAAGGCTGAAGAAAACCGAGCGAGAAGCGAAGGCAAATAAAGAAAAAAGGGTGGCAACCAACACCACCAGCAGGGCCTGTTGGAGTGAGCCAGTGATGCCAGTAAATTTTCTCTAAAAATGGTACTTTTCGTGAGTGTTCGCTTAAAAAAACAACGCAATTGGCAGCACTAAGCAGACCCAAAAGAGCGCTGGAAGAAAAAAAGAACTAAGCTGAAAATAGGAAAACGGGTGTGACCCAATGCATTTTCTTCAGATAAGAATACGTTTGGGAAATATTTTTTTCTAAATGCTTGTAAAAGGAATAGCATAACATTTAAAAAAAGTGAAAATAAACAGAAATGTTCACAAAAAGTTGCTCTACTCGTTGGTGTACTTGGTTTTAGTAAATTTCAAGGAACACTTCAGATTATCCAGCATCATTCAAACACGACCGCTTATTAGGCTTAAAATATATATAGGGGTATATTTCCCCTACTTGTGCTAACGATTTCAAAGCGCTTAAGATATAAAATTGCTTCCAACTACCGGCAACATGCTCTTTAGAACATTAGTTAGTCACTCACTTGAAAAATAAGCCCGAAACATGTAAATAATTAGCAAGCGCCATCAAAAAAACAAACGCGCCAAACCTTTTGACGTTTGACTTTTGACGACCCATTCCAATCGAAGTTTTTCTAGTTTGTCGATTTCTCTGGAACGACGCAACATTTTTGCAATCTTTTTAAAGCAATGTGTAGGGTTTGTTCAGATCTACAAAACGCCTTTTGAACCTTGCAAAAATGTTGTATGGTTTAAGAGAAATCTACGAAACAAAAAGGTAACGCCACCACGTAAAAAGAGGTTTCTCTGTAAATGCTACTTTTCGTGAGTGTTCGCTTAAAAAACAACACAATTGTTATTTATTTTGCTGAAATTGCAATAAAAAATGTGGTATGTAAACATCAACTGGCGTGAGCAGGAAAGGCTCTTTGTTGACACTTCGACATTGTCCCATTTACATTGTTTTGCTTGATTTTTATCTATGGTTTAAAAAATCCATTGCATTATAATTGAATTAAAAACGTTATTAAACATATTGTGGACAGATTACAATCAATGGAGCATTTCCATTCGAGCAGTTTTTGCTTTTTCCTACAATGTATTCCTTATATATATGGGAGAACTGTCATTTCTACCACTCGAATCGGGTATTCCATTGTGGGAAATAATTTTCCTTGAAAAAGGCTAAATGTGAAGGAGCTTTTTTAAAGGGGCAATAAACAAATCTTTTTTTTTTGATTTTTGGGGTGTTTTGACTCAAGGCGATTTTGAAAACACCCAAAAAGCAAAAATCAAAAATTTGCTTATTGGACCTTTTGAAAAAAGAAAACTTCTGGTTTAATCTGATATAAATAGAGATACAAAATAATAGATAAATGTCAGCCGGAAAAGGTGTACTCCCCCCTTTGCGTGTAAATTGATAACGTTAGAGATGTATTAATCATCATTGAGGCAAAAAATAGGCTGATAATATGTTGTTTGCTAAAGTTCTTCGAGCCTCCCAAATATTTTTTCCATACTGCGTGACGCCAATCTTCGCAGTCAAGCTTATTTCTGGAGTTTTTTTTGAAAAGGTCCTATAAACCAAATTTTCAATTTTTGCTTTTTGGGTGTTTTTAGAACCGCCTTGAGTCAGGGGTATTTAAAAACACCCAAAAAGCAAAACAATGAAAATTTGGTTTATAGGACCTTTTTAAAAAAAACTCCAGATTTGCCCTACAATAAAATTGAAGTTCTTGTTGATCCCACCAGTAAATATCGTGGTTTACATCATTCGCAATAGCGAAATAAATCAGGTGACAGTCGGACCCTGACCGCATTACTGACATACCTTCTTGAATTTTCTCACCAAACAAAAATGAAGAATACGTCATTCCAGAGCTCGCTATAACAATTCACCATAATGGCGACGTCGAGCTGTCATCGCGCGTCGTGGTGAAAGCAAATCTGACGGCGTTTATCTCCGTTCAACGATCACGCTCATCATCGGCCTCCTCAATGAGAGTGGTTATTATCGCGATAAGTCTTCGTCACACGACAATTTCTTATCAAAGCAAACCCGTGGGGAAGTGCACCTCCCCCTCTCCAAGCATGCCATAAAACCGGTAAGATGTAATGGAAAGTATTATGACATCGTCGCGGGAGGGGCTGCGCCACTTGCATCATAGCGTCGCCTACTTCGTCTCCGTTGCATAGAATTAGCTAACGATCTTCGTTTTGCACAAAAAAAGGCAACCCTCATCAAAAGCCAACTTTGGT
The DNA here is from genome assembly GCF_015732765.1 of Culex quinquefasciatus. Classification (NCBI taxonomy): domain Eukaryota; kingdom Metazoa; phylum Arthropoda; class Insecta; order Diptera; family Culicidae; genus Culex; species Culex quinquefasciatus. Next base: position 20,935,351 of record NC_051863.1, read on the forward strand.
GCATGCAAAACCGGAATGGTTGACGGAATTTGTCGAGTTGATAAAACCGGTGCTGGGTAATTACATGGCGAACCGGAGCAAACCCGCTTGGGGTGGTGATCATGACCACGAACAAGTGTTTAAGGATTCAGACGTGTTGACATTGAGTTTCCTTATACCTAATAGTTGAGATTTTGAAAATTGTGACAATTTTCATTTTTTAATTTTATAATAAAATACCTTTTTAATGATTAGACAGAGGGTAAATTAAGGGGTTCCATACCTGAAAATAAACGAAAAATAATTATTAAAAATTATGTAAAAATTGAGAAAAACAAATTTATTAAAAATAAGTCATTGAACTGTATATCGCCAGAATGGCTGCTTCAACGATCGACCAGAAAGGTCATTTGGCCTTACTCATCTTTGCCATCCTCTCTGTGGAATGTGGCCAATCATTCTGGGCCTTCGAATGGTTCACGAGACCTGAAAACTTGAGTTTTTTTTTTCTGAGGAATCGCTCAGACGAAGGAAGAATTAACGTACTTTTTCTTCATTAATCATTATGAATTCCATAAACTTAATTTTTATCACGTCTGTTGGCAACCGCATAAAATTTGCACGTCCAAAAAAAACATGACAACCAACAATACTTCGCCTTAATGGAATCATGTTGAGCCAGCTGATGGTTGCTATCTGTGTCAGTGGAACAGGACACTCAGTTTTTATAGCAAACTGCTGTCAGGAATTTTCTATATGCCTTCGCAAATTTGTGCCAGCTGGTTGCACTGCCAGTTAAGATTAAACTTTTGGCAACCATTTTTTATGCAAAACGGGTTTCGCTGTCATTCATGAGTTGAAATCTCTAGTTTTTTTTAAGTTGCATAAACAAAAAAATTTGTTTTAACAGTAGCCATAAAAATATTGAAGTCCCACAATAAAATTGTAAACAACTTGACACTCACAAGCCCACATTCCGGCAAAGGGTTTCTCGAATCAACCTCTCAAACTTGCTTCCCTCGGGAGGTGGAACAGTAGGGTCAGCAGGAGTCAGATTTTCACACACAAAAAAGAACCACGACTGAAGTGATGAACGTGTTCGGCACGAGTCGGAAGGCGTCGGCTCTACGCCAGACCGGGATGTTGTAACTGGTCGAAGAACCGCGCACGCGAGGAAGGGGTGGAGTGTGATTCTCTGGAAGATTAGCGGTACTTTTAGTAACATTCTTTTAATACATGATTTATATTTAAACTAAGGGTTGGGAGAAAACCAAACAGTTTTTTAGATTTAATTTGAGCTATCATTGTTTGATTTTCATTTCATTTCATTTCATTTCATTTATTGGATTGTTTTGGCATAAACATCGAAATTGCTAATAGATAGAAGATAGTTAGAGGAAAGGAGAGCTGTCAATTTTTGATTTCTATCTGGTTTTTCACTGTTCTGCTGTAAAATAATATTATCAAAAATTCAGCTAAACGTTTTTTTTATTTTTTTTAAATGAAATTCCATGTCAAATTCAAAGGAAATTAGAAAGGTTGAAGTCTCGAAGTATATAAAAACAAATACTTTAAATTGATGATTCTCTTATCATTTTTAAATCAGCACAGTTAGCAAGCAACACTGGGTCATGATTTTTGTATGCCTGTTTCAAAGCAATTGTTTTAAAATTCTCGGAAATATCATAACTTTGCTTAACATTTTCTAGGATACTAAAAACTGTTATGAAGTTAAGTTTACTCCATAACAACTTCCTTTTTAATATTTTTTTCCAAATTCTATTGCACTTTTTGATAAATTAATCGATATGTCCCAAATTCAAATTTTGGATAGTTCAGAGAAGTCCGGGTACTTAGCAGAAAGATTAAGGCTCTGGAAAGCATCATTCCCGATCGGCCATTTGGCGGCCATGTTTGTTTTGGAAAAAAACATTCAAATCTCGATTCAGAATGTTTCAATCAAAAAATGGATTTCTCTGTGATGTTTGTAGAAGCATTTTACATATAGTGATTATATTTTCATTTCAATTTACTATCTCTGGACCCTGAACTCAGAACCATCATTGACAGTCATTGCCTTAAAAGTGAAAGACACCAGCTACCACCTTAAGCGATCTACTCTTGAGTCCGAATTCTGTCTAATTAGTTTCTTCTTCACCGGTATAACAATATCAACTAGATTTTTCGCCCAAAAAAATCAAAATCCCGTCATAGTCTTTTTTTTCAAAATTATGGTCTGAAAGGGATTCAACTGTTTTTCATCCGTACTATTTGGGGCAGACCAGTACGTCAAAAAAGCTTCACCATGTGCTTCGAGATTTTTATGCTGAAAATTTAGTTTTTATTGAAAAAACTTGTGAATTCTATTGTCAGCTATTTAGATTACATTGTGCAACATTAGCTTATGGGTAATTCTCTACCAACTCACACGAAATCGGGAAAAGTTGCCCCGACCCCTCTTCGATTTGCGTGAAACATTGTCCTAAGGGGTAACTTTTGTCCCTGATCACGAATCCGAGGTTCGTTTTTTGATATTTCGTGACGGCGCCCCTCCCATTTTTGAACATGCGAAAAAAGAGGTGTTTTTCAATAATTTACAGCCTGAAACGGTGATGAGATAGAAATTTGGTGTCAAAGGGACTTTTTTGTAAAATTAGACGAGCGATTTGATGGCGTACTCAGAATTCCGAAAAAACGTATTTTTCATCGAAAAAAACACTAAAAAAGTTTTAAAAATTCTCCCATTTTCCGTTACTCGACTGTAAAATTTTTTGGAACATGTCATTTTTAGGGAAATTTGATGTACTTTTCGAATCTACATTGACCCAGAAGGGTCATTTTTTCATTTAGAACAAAAATTTTCATTTTAAAATTTCGTGTTTTTCTAACATTGCAGGGTTATTTTTTAGAGTGTAACAATGTTGTACAAAGTTGTAGAGCAGACAATTGGGTACTAAAGCCCTATGTAAATTTTTATGTACAACGGTAAAAAACACGATTAAATACCATTTCTGATCACTTTTTTTCATTTTAATGCAAAACATTTTTTGACAGGACAACATTTTTTCTATGGATCAACTATGGTCCCCTTGAAACGAGCTGTCATGTAGGACCTTTTCTGTCAAGAAGGACCGCGAGGTTAATTTTTCAAAATTGATTTAAAAATCCATTTTAAACTCTTTGTGGTCGTACAAAGGGTCATTGTACTCAGAAAAATAAGCTTTATCGCTGTAAACAATAATATCAGCAATCTAAGCTTCATTTTAGGACCCAATTACAAAAATTTTAATATATAGACATAAGGGGTTTGCATATAAACATCACGAGTTTCAAAACATCAAAAGTTTTGAAAATGTTGGTCGCCGTTGATCATAGCACGGACAACGAAACAAAGAGAAACGCAAAAAGTAACTTTTTCAAAACTTTTTTTCGTAAAATCGCGATAACTCGTGATGTTTATAAGCAAACCCCTTATGTCAATATATCAAAATTTTTGTAATTGTCTGCTCTACAACTTTAAACAACATTGTTACACTCTAAAAAATAACCCTGCAAAGTTAAAAAAAACGAAATTTTAAAATGAAAAATTTTGTTCTAAATGAAAAAATGACCCTTCTGGGTCAATGTAGATTCGAAAAGTACATTAAATTTCCCATAAAATGACATGCTCCAAAAAATTTTACAGTCGAGTAACGGAAAATGGGAGAATTTGTAAAACTTTTTTAGTGTTTTTTCGATGAAAAATACGTTTTTTCGGAATTCTGAGTACGACATCAAATCGGGCGTCTAATTTTACATAAAAGTCCCTTTGACACCAAATTTCTATCTCATCACCGTTTCAGGCTGCAAATTATTGAAAAATACCTTTTTTTTCGCATGTTCAAAAATGGAAGGGGTCTTACCGCCCCTCCGTTACGAGATATCAAAAAGCGGACCTCGGATTCGTGATCAGGGACAAAAGTTACCCCTTAGGACAAAGTTTCACGCAAATCGAAGAGGGGTTTGGGCAACTGCTGTGTGAGTTGGCGGAGAATTACCCTTATGTATTTTCAATCAAGATTTGATTATTTAAAAAAAGGCATTCTAAAAAATTTAAATGTTGGGACCTAAATCATCACAATAAAAAATATTTTCATGAAATTATTGATTTTGATACCAACATACAAAAATAAGCTAAAATAAATAGACTGCGGTAAGAGTCGAGAGACAAAAACAAATTAAAAATGTGTTCTGCTTATTAATGCCGATGCAAATATTTTTCAAAATTTTTGAAGGTTAAATTTGTTGGAAAATGCATTATACACTAGTACAGTTCTCTCATTAGTTGAAAAAAAACATGTTTCGACAAAAAATGTTTTTTGCGGTTCTGGATATCGAAAATTTACTATAATTTTAAATAATTTTTAACGAACTTAAGCACGTTAATTCTTTTTTGTAAACCTGAACCTGAAATGTTTACAGCTGATTGCACTTAAAATTACCTTAAAATTTGGAAGAATTTTGAAAAAAAAAGTTTCTTGTACATTGATTTTTCCGGACAATTTTTGATGCAATAGCTTTGAAAATTATTTGCAACAGCCAAAAATGTCCATATTGGTAATTTTTTCAGACATAGATCTTAATTTATTAATGATTGGTAATCATTTAATATTTTGTGCAGCGTGTGAAATTTTTGAAATTTGTGACCAAAGGTGAATTTTGACATTTTCGAGAAATGTTATGTTTTCGTAACTACTTTGGAGAAAGATTCTTGGCGAGTAAAATCACTGAGCCTAAACATTTTGTTTGAATGTTCAGCTAAAAAATTATACATTGTTTAGCATTTGGATTATGTTAAAATTATTAAAATATTTTTTTAGAAATTCAAAAGTTGTTTTTGCCTTTCTTACTAAAGAAAGGTATAGGTTTTACTTCATGGCTGGAGATCATTTGCATCTTCGTAAATATAACGATTCAGCATGCATTTTAATCGAAAAAATCGCCAAAAAAATTACACTGCATCGATTTTCGAACTCGTCTATCTCCAACGCTCGAATTTTGAGAAAATAAATTCCGTGGAGTTCGAGTGATGTCCGTGTGTGGTAAAATTTCGCAAAATTTTGTGTTGCGAAGTCCTCGGCTCCCCTATTTTCGATTTTGATTGTTCCAAGTGCATTTGAAAGCTGGTGTACTGAACCCGGACCATTTTGAGCTCGATTTTAGAAATATCCATCTGTTTTCGGATGTGGCCTCTATCGGCAATCCTGATCAATTTTTAGAACGATTTACTTTTTGCCTTTCTTACTAACGAATGGTATAAGTTTTACTTTATGGCTGGACATCATTTTCATCTTTGTAAATAAGATGATACAGCATGCATCGATTTTCGATGCGTTGTCGCCAAGTCTATTGTGAAATTGTCTCAGGAACACGAATATGATGAAATTATCACCGAAAAAATTAATCTAAGGGGTCCCCGAGCAAAAATTTACATCCAAAAAATTCAATTAAAATAAAAGTGTCTATTTAATATGTTAAACTGCCTTACCCAAAGCGTTCTTAGTCCCAGATGGTAGTCCTAGATGTCCCATACAAGCTGCAGGTCGAACCGAGTTGATATCTGGATAGAAAACTTTTTTATTTGAGTTTAAAAAATTATTCTAGTTATTCACTAAAATGCCAATAACTCATTTTAGATTTAACCAATTGAGATGCTTCTCCCTGTATTTTGTTGCATTTTTTAAGCCCTTTTAGATGCATTTTGAATTATGAAATTGAATTGAACTTTGCCTAAGTTAAAGCCTTTTAAAGATTGCTGACCTTCAAACTTTGTGTCCCGATTTGCCCCACTTCCCGTTGACCTAGAGTACTCATATTTTGACCAGATGCTAGTTTCTTATGTACAAACAACCCCTGAAAATTTCAGGCAGATTGCTGAGAACGATGCGAGATGGGTATACTTTGCTCGTGGACTCGCTCAAGAAAATCTTATTCTCTTGCAAAAACAATGAAAAACTAAAATTACAAAAAATGGTAAAAATGAAACTGAAATGAGAACTCATGGTGGAAAATATAATTTAAAAAAGTGTAGACTTAATATTTTTATAAGTTATTTCAATTAGTCACAAACCAAAGAAGATATTCTAAAGATAAATCTCATATGTTTGGCAGTTAAGGTTCGGACATATTCCAATCCAATTTGCTGGTTCTCACTATTGAAACAAATTATTTTGCAAAACTGTCGACGGAAATTTGCTTGCTCATATCATACTGAGCTTATTATCTCTTGTGTTCAGTAGAAAACGCCTTTAGGTGCACGATGGAACTACATGACGTTCCCCTAAGTTCTAATTTCCCAGAGAACTTCCCAGCAGTTAATCTTGAATTTAAGGCATCGCCAGCTCTGTGGCCCACCAAAAGCAAGAACGACGACGGATGAATGACGAATGGGGCGATTCGATTGACGGCCAAACTCTGTATAAAACACTATCAACGAACCCGTTGCGAAATCAGTTATCAGCCGGTAATTGTCCGAGGTGGACGGCGTAAGGTCGTGCCGGGAATGACTCTGTGTTAAGGACCTGCACAGGACTCAAGTGATGTCTTCTGACGACTAGGTGGTGCTAGTTTTTTTTTTCAGTCAGGAAGATAACAGTGAGGAACAGTTTGTTCTTAAACGGTGCCCGGAAACGACCTTGGATTACGCGCGGTTTTTTTTTTGCACGTGGAAGAGGATCTGTGAACTGTGTGGCTGTCGTCAGCAAACATCGCCAATAGGTGCTAATTAGTGGAACGCGTGAGCTAATTTTGATCATCGCAGTAGGCACAGGTGCCAATTGGCAGGAGCTTTCGTTGGACGAGGGTAGCGACTGCTACGATCAGTCCCAGTTGATCCAGGGTGGCATCGAGAACACGGGTCCCGAAGGATTTAGGATGAAGCGGTTCGCGACAGAGGTTGCTAGGATGGATTGGGTGATCTTGGCTGTCCTGGTTGTGGTTCAAGGTGAGAAGTGATTGAAGATTCAGGAAAAGTTGTGAAAGCAAAGAAGCTATTGTAGTGGGACATGAAGAGTCAACGTGAATTTTGTGTCAACAGTTGTGCACTTGAGAAAAACAGCTGTAGTGAATGAAGATACAGAGAGAGGGACTTAAAATTTATGACACTCGAATGAGGTGCTGTGTTGATGAAGAAATCAACCGTCAAGTGTGCCATCAATCTGATTATCTCTGGTTATTTGTAATCGTGCGATGGCGATTGGCAGAAGAGTGTGAAGTTGATCGGAGAGCTCAAACAACGATGACGGAATTAATGCTAGATATAGTTTTTTTTTCTTTAGTGAAGTTTTGTTCGAATAATTGAAACTTAGTGGCGTAAACATTTTTTTTCAACAAATTTATTTTAGGTGAAGCTGAGTTATGATTATCCTAGCGATATAAATTATTCAACAAAAAACTCAAAAAAACTGTTTTTTTTATGTCTTAAATTCTGTCAACTGATTTGTGCCCGGGGCAATATTGTGTCTATTGAATCTAAGAGAATTGTCATGTAAATTGATAATGATTTCATTTTTTTAAATTAACGACAAACACCAAGTCTTTTAAATATTTGCAAGCATAGACAAACAATTTTGAGTACTGACTTTGAAAAGATTTTTTTGCAATTCCGTCGTGAAACTACTTGCTTTTCCTGTCATTCTTGAACGACGAAATAGCCTACTTTTCTGTACCAAAAATAACAGAATCGAATAGCAACACTTTTCAAAATAAATGCTGAAAAGTTCTACTTTTCAGCACTCAAATGGGTGCTGAAAGTTGAACTTTTCAGCACTTGTTTCGAAAAGTAACACTTTTCAACATTTTTTTGATTTAAACGATTTATTGACAAATTCATGAAAATTTGACATAAAATTTCACTCAGTGTGAGTTTTTTGGAATTGCAAAAAAATGTTGTATGGAACTCGTTGCAAAACTTGTTTTTTTCAGCACTCTTCGTATTTATCCAACTCGGTGAACCTCGTTGGATAAATGTACGACTCGTGCTGAAAAAATCCTCTTTTTGCAACTTGTTGCATAAACTACTATTAAAAATGTCGAACGGTTTTGATAAAATCCGTGATCTAATTTAGGAAAAAATATTAATGAAAAGCGTCGAATGATGTAACTGAGTAATTCTAAAATTAAATTTTTTTTTCGACATTTTAAATTTTGTTTTTTTTTTTTTATTCGAATGAAATTTTGTCCATGCAGTCATTTTACAACTTCAGTTTTTCCAAACAATTTTCATTCCATCATTTACAAAATGTTTCGAAAATTTGTATCTTGAAAAGGGATTTTCTGATTGTTTTCTGGTTGATTCGGAAAAGTTGTAGGTTATGATTGGGACTATTAAAAAAATGGTATCCTGAAAAATCCCGATTTTTTAGTCGACTTTTCATCATAAAAATTTGAATTGCTGTTTTTTTATTTTCCATTTTTTTGTATGGGATTTTAGCGCTAGATTTTAGAATGGTGTTGAACGTGGTAACGTCATGATTCGAATTCCCGGACGCTTCGAAACCCGGACACTTTAATTTGTTTTATCAATTATTTGGATATAAATTCGCATTATGAATGTCAAAACTATGTTATTTGATGTATTCTAACATCAACTTTAATTTAATGTTTGTGTGAACGCTGTAGTTAATTCCAATAGAATAAAATTAAATAAAATTATAAGTTTACCAAAAATGCGAAACATTTCAACGGAAATATTTCATAGGCGTCCGAAGCACCGGGAAGGCAAAGCAGAAATTTATGTTTTTGATTTTCTTATATTCTAGCCATTTTTATAAAAACTATCGATTGTTTTGATGTTAACAGCTTATTTGAGACCTAAAGAATGCCATTCACTAACATTTCAGTCCAAATTTGTGCGATTCATAAGCAAAATCGAGTGTCCGGAATTCGAAGCAAAAGTGTCCGGATTTCGAATCAACTTTTAACAGTGTCCGGGATTCGAAGCACAACAAGTCATTTTATTTTTCAAATTCTGATGAAAAATTGTTAGAAAAGACATATTTTGCATGTATTCTCCTAAAACTGACTGTTTATACTAAATCCTGATGATATTTCTACATTTCCAACTTATTACATAATTTTTTGCCAGCTATAACAAAAATAATATGGTACTAAGTGTCCGGATTTCGAATCATGACGTTATAGGAGTTATGAACAAATTTGACTTTTCGAAAAAATTATTTTATTTAATTCAAAAATCATTTTTAGAAGTGGAATTAAGTTTGATAAAATTCACCGGTTTCAAGTTGTAAGTACATTAAATTAATTTTTTTTTTTCAAAAAATGTTCAGTTTTTTGAAATTTAAAAATACTTCTTGAATCGAATGCACCCTTGCAAAAATATAAATGACTTTCGAAGAGCTGAGAAAATTTCCCACAATTTTTTTTTTGACTTTGTTGTTCAGACTGCTGGTTGCTGATATCAGCCTCTTTAAGCTTAAATTTTGCAAAAAAATAGTTTTTTGTCGATGTAATCTAACTAGCCCTTATTTTGCAACTTGCATCATCTCGGAAACTTTTGATTCGATTTTTACTGTTGCAAAGTGAAAATTTTGTGAATTATTTTGCTCTTAAAAAATATATATTTACAATTTTGTTCAATTTAGCCAAACATTTGTTAATGATAAACACTGTGTTTTAGCCCATTCAGAAAATTATTTTTGATTATAATTTATTTTTGAAAAGAACAGATAATTTTACTAAAGTTTCACTTTTTAACATTAAAAATCAAACCAAAAGCCCTATGATGGAAAATAATTTTCTATTAGTAAAACTTGTGTTTGTTTCTAAATTAATGTGTTTATTTTTCATATTTCTTGGCATTATAGGTAGATCGATCCTTAAAAATTATTTACTATAAGGCTGGTACAAATATTTTTAAAAGTTTTTGTCACCCCCTTCAAAATTGGCCCGAAAAATCAGGGGTAAAAAAAAATATTTTTACAATAAACTTCAAAATTTCAATGAAAATTCAAGTGCAACCAGCTGAAATCAAATTAAAATACATTCTTCTGCGTTTAAAATCATTTTTAGCATGTTTGGGTTTATTAAAAAATCTTAAGATTTTTTGAAAATTTTCGATGCAAAACCTTTTTTTTCGATACAGTTTTTGTTTTTGTCAGATCTTAGATTTTTTGAAAACTAATGATTTCAAAACAACTGAACTAGTGTAAAATGCATTTTAAAACACATTTTTTTTAAATGTGAAGACTATGGCTTGTTATTTAAATTTTTATATTTTTTTATTTTTTTGCCCCCCCCCTTGACCTCGGCCAGGGCCGAGGGACAAAAACTTTTTTTAATATTTGCATCGGCCTAAGAGATTTGTAGAGAAGAATTTTACCTGAAAATCCATTTTCAAAGTTTGTAAGAGCAAATCCCTGTGGTCAAAGACAAACTTGTAGGAAATTTGACGAGCTTTGCGAAAAAAAATACACTGAAACAAAAAAACACTCCACTTGTATGTGATTTTTGAATTTTTTAAGTTTAAAAGTCAAATTTGAAGGTGAGTCCACGATTTTTTTTCGTTTAATTTTTTTGTGAAAATAACCTAAGATGTTACAAAAAGACTCACGAAAAATGCAGGATGGAGCAACTCACCTTAAAAAATACAAAAATCATTTACTGAAACTGTTTTTTTTTTTTCAAAAGTGCTCTAAACATCAAAATTTGCAAAAACCGAAAGTGGGAATCGGTTCTCCAGACAATTTCACATAAAAAAAATTGCAAAAAACATCAAAAAACCTATTTTTTCAACATTTTTATTTTTAAAACCGCTGTAACTTCACAAGGATTGGACTTAGGACAATGGTCAATATGGAAACTTCTATGTAAAATTGTCTGGAAAATCGATTTTCACTATCGGTTTTTGCAAATTTTGATGTTTAGGGCACTATTGAATAAAAAAAAAAGTTTCAGTAAACGAGTTTTGTATTTTTTAAGGTGAGTTGCTCCATCCTGCATTTTTCGTGAGTCTTTTTGTAACATCTTAGGCTATTTTCACAAAAACTTTGAACGAAAAAAAATCGCGGACTCACCTTCAAATTTGACTTTTAAACTTCTAAAATCACTTTAAAAAAAACTTAAAAACTTTTAAAATCACATACAAGTGGAGTGTTTTTTTGTTTCAGTGTATTTTTTTTTGTGGAAAGCCCGTCAAATTTCCTACAAGTTTGTCTTTGGCCACTTTTTGATACGAAGCAACGGCTTCGAGATACAGCAATATTTAAATTACGAAATACAAAAATATTTAAAACACTTACGCCCTTCTCAAATGTCACTATCAAGTGTAACTGACTCTATATACACAAAAATGGCTTATATAATCGTAGGATAACATGTCTACAAAGTTTTATTGAAATCGGAGAGGGTCGAGAAAAAAGTACCTAAAAAATTCCTGTTTTGGGCTGGAATTGCTCGTAAATCGATTTTTATTGTCAAAATATATTTCATATTTGCGTGGAATTATAACCACTGACGAACTGACGTGCCACCAGGAACAAATTTCTCGATTATTTATGACCGCATTCTTCTTTTTATTCTTCGTACTTTTCTGTTCTTGAGTGAATGTCAAAATTCGAGTTTGACACTTCACCACCGCAGCTGTTTTCGCGCTGCGAATAATGCTGGAACAACAAGTGAAAACGGCTGATATAAATAAGAATGTTAATGATACGGAAATACTTAAATCATCGTACAAATTGATAAATAATGAAAGGCATAACAATATTTAACCCTACCATTTATTTAATATTGGAAAAATTTTGACAAAAAAAAATTTCGCTAAAGATTTTGCAAAAACAAAATTTTAAGAATGTTTTCCACCCTTTTCACCCCGAGCAGGGGTAAATAACACGGGAATACCAAATTTTGGTATTACTTGGGCAAATAACAGCGACCAAAATGTGCCCTTGGTTGCCCAGTAATAGATGGTAAAATACCATGAAATCATACCAAAAGCAGTTGCAGTTAGTTAAAAAGCTCGTGGGAGTCGCTCAACCTGCATTCCTGTCACACATGAGGTCTGCACAGCTGATTCCACGTAGATTTTTCCCGCCAGTAATGACAGGAAACGTTGACAAACGGAATATGTGCCAAAATCATAAGTGGTTTTTTACATATGAAGGGAAATCATCGTGAACTGGAACTGCCGGTCGTTAGCCCGGGTAAAGTGGAAACGTTGAGATGATTGTTGTCCTCTGCTCTCATCTCGCAAAAAGCCATACAGAGAACCACGTCCCATTCAACCGGCTCCGTGGCTTAATGGTTACGGCTTCTGTCTCCCAAGCAGAAGGTTCAGGGATCAAATCCCGGTCGGTACCTTTGAAATTTGGAATCAGGAATTTGAATATGAATAAAAACTAAAATGAATCAGGTGGGATTCGAACTCACACCTTTGGATTGATGGTTGTCTGCAGTCGGCCATCCGAAGGTTTACACTCTAGCAGTGAATTGATCCGTAGTGTTGAAACATGTTATCTATTCTTCTTATAATATTAAATACGCGCTGATCCCTGATTTGCCTGAGGGGATTGGAAGTCTAATGTAGATCGAGTTTCCTTCAGATGCTTGCTTCTATGTTTAGGCGGGGCCGAACAATGCCCAGCGACCTCGGAATTGGACCGCAAGGAGCTCTGTCATTCTGAAACGGGTCGCTGGAAGCAGCGCGAGGGCTATCACCACCTAATACCCGGGACTGAGATATGTTGTATCAGCATTCGGCATGTACACAGTCTGATACAAACTATACTTTCCCATAATTTCGCTACCGGTTAGCGGGTATTGGATTGGACCACACACACACACACACACAGCAGTTGCAGTTAGTTAAAAAAACGTAAATGATCCTTATTCAACAACCAAATCTACTCACCTGATGATTCCATGTTGTTTTTAGTGATATTCTTCACCACACCGAATGCATTTGTCATTGATGAACGGCTGTACTTGAAGTTCTTGAAGCTTCTGAAAACTAACAAGATTGAAAAATAAGTATTATTAAAATGAAACTGGATTGAAATTCACCAAAATTCAATAATCTGTTGATTGACTCGTTTTTCAAAGTATTTGGTTATCCCAACTTAGAAAAATTTCAACGTTTTTGAAAAAAATATTAGTGGGTATATCACAAAAAAAAATTAAATCAGCTTTAACATTTTTGGGTTTCAAGTCATTTTAGCGCAAAATTAATTATCTCGTCAAAAATTTAAAAAAATCCATAGTTTCAGAGAAAATTGATGAATCCTTTCAATACCAAAATAATACCAAAATGTGGCATCCTGACTTAGAAATTTTTCCACAATGTCAAGTCATTTCTGTAGGGGGTATATCAAAAATGTTTAAAATCAAGTTTGAAATTTCCGGTTTTCAATGAAAGCATTCGCTTTGAGACATCATTTTAACGCAAAATTAATTATTTTGTCAAAATTGGTCAAAATTTTCCCATAGTTTCAGAGGAATTTGATAAAACACCTTCATACCAAAATAATACCAAAATGTGCCATCCTGACTTAGAAAATTTTCCACAATTTCAAGTCATTTCTGTAGGGGGTATATCAAAAATGTTTAAAATCAAGTTTGAAATTTCCGGTTTTCAATGAAAGCATTCGCTTTGAGACATCATTTTAGCGCAAAATTAATTATTTTGTCAAAATTGGTCAAAATTTTCCCATAGTGTCAGAGGAATTTGATGAAACACTTTAATACCAAAATAATACCAAAATGTGGTGTTCGACCATTGACAAATTCTGCAATTTTGCAATATCAAAACAATACCTTAAATTGGTATGATACCACATTTTGCTCTTGCATAATCCTTAAGACAAATTTTTAAGGGTCCAGGAATACCAAAATTTGGTATTGATACCAGAGAAAGGTATTATTACGCATTTCCCTTGTTATTTACCCATGCTCGGGGTACATGCTGCTTCAGAAAGCTTCTCAACAGCAGCAGCTGCGCATCTGTCAAACCGTGTGTTTGACAATCGCTGATCGCTGTGAATGAGTGAGAAGGAAGGTGGGAAAGTGCGGTCAAATTTGAATTATAGAGTTATCTAAGCCCGATCTCACGCACACTAGCTTACCATTTGTTTTTGCTGGCGACCACAAATTTTAACCTAAAAATCCATCGTGTACGTACACGCAATACATGCGCACGTAGATAGCTCTATTGGCAGCGTTGCCACAAGTACAGATGTTTTTGGCACAGACCAAACACTCAAACTAATTATTTTTACAGTTAAAATACACTTGAGTAGTTTTTGTAAACTGCACTAAAAAGATAAACATTTTTTGCATCTTTTTACTTGTTTAGTTTTTGATAAAAATGTTTTTCTTTAAAGTTATACTTGATTGAGTGTTTGGTCTGTGCCAAAAATATCTGTACGTGTGGCAAGCCTGATTATTGGTGGCACGTCAGTTCGTCAGTGTTATAACCTTGATCCTCTGAGAACATGTATGTCACTCAAAAGTCAGCACAAATTTTGTTTTTTTTTTTTTTTAATTGGAATATTCTTTACTTTGACTAATCACGAGCCAAAAAAGGTTGAAAATTTGGTTGGTTGAATATTACCGTTTTTGAGTAATTTTACCAAAATAGTGTTTAAAAAAGTGAAATTCAACAGAAACTGATGAAACTTTTCAAAGTTTCTGATGTGAAGTTTCACATTTTTGACAAAAAATCTGTCATTTTCAGATGTAATGAAACTATCATTTTTATGCGCATTACGTGGTTTGCAAGTGAGAATTTATTTTCAAAACTGTGAAAGCAATATTTATAAAGGTCGATCCACCTAATAGATCAGGTTAGTTAAAAATCTGTACCAAAAAATCAAAAAAAAAATTACACTCAATTTTCTACGATAAAATATTGTTGGGTTTTAATCCAAATCGGGTCACCTCGATACGACCTCTAGAACAATTTGGACAAGTTCTAAAAACTGCCTTTTAATTTTGACCCGTTAATTAGCGTCAATTGATCAAATCCAACACGTCTACGCTAAATAAAATCAGTTATGAGAAAACAAACAAAATCTAAGATTAGCCTGATGACCCATGCCGAGACATTTTCGCGATGATGCAACTACCCTCATCCGATTTCCATAACGCATAATTTCCCATATCCTCTAACTTAACCTCCCCTTCATTTTCTCTCACTTCACTAGTCGCCACCGTTTCCGGTGCGGGCCACCACCGTTTCGGGTACACCAAACCGGAACAGCGCCGCTGGTCAAAGGCCCACGAAAGCTGCGCCGGGAAGCACCAGTCACCGATCGCCATCTCCAGTGGCAGGGTAAATATTAAAAAAAAAAAAAAAGTTACATGAGATGCACAGCACGTGATGGATACCAACTCTTGGAAACTTTTCACGCAGGCCATTTCGCTGAACATCCCGGCGATTGAGTTCGTCGGCTACAACAACCTGCTGCCGGGGCCGATCACGATGCACAACAACGGTCACTCGGGTAATTTATGCGACATTTTTTTTTTTCAATCCCAATTTGTTGAATTATTTCTAAATGTCAACTCTTTTTATCTTTAGTGTCTTTTTCCATTCCGAAAACGGATCCGTCCAAGGGGCGCCATCCGTACATTTTCGGCGGCAAAATGGAAAACGAGTACGAACTGGAGGGACTGCACTTCCACTGGGGTGACAAGAACAATCGGGGGGCCGAACACGTGCTCAACGATGTCAGGTTAGTCGAATTTTTATTGAATGATTTAAAGTTAGGTTAAAGCTAGAAAGAAGAAATTGATATTGAAAGTCATTATTTAAACATTCATAATCCAAATTTGTTGAATAATTTCAAAATTTCAAATATTTTTTTCTCATTAATTAAATTGCTCGTTTCAAGGGGACCATAGTAAATCCGTTAAAAATCCACATGACAATTTAGTTTTATCTTGCATTGTACCAGAAATGTTTTTTAAGCCTACAGTTTAACAGTTTTTTACAAAAAAAAAACATATTTAGCGTCAATTTGATATTACAGAAAAATACTGAATTTTTGAATACATATATCGTTTTTTTACGAAACTGCCAACCCTCTAAACGGCGTGGCGATCAAACCCGGCTATTTGAGGTTATGCTGAAAATCACCTTTTTTTATTCGTCTAAAACAACTAAATGAAACATTACAATTTTCAATTCCAAGCAAGGGGCTGGAAACTCTAATATAACTTAGGAATACTTAGTATACTAACGATATTCCAGTATTCCAGAATTTGATTCTGAGTCGATAAGTATAAATAAAGCTCAAATTAAAAACTTTACTTTTTTGAGTGATTATACAGCCTCTTCTAAGTGAGGCAAAAAGTATCAAATAAAAATTAATGTGCAAAACAATCCTTAAATTATTTGCTTGAAATTAAATAAGTATTAACCAAAAATTTTTATTTCAAAAGCCTGACAAATTACAAAATAAAACAAAAAGTGTCAAACGAACGTAAAACGTTACTTAATCCACCAGAAGGTGGTTGCTGCATTCCTCCTAAAAGCCTTGCAACCACACACTATACGAAAGCTTTGGCTAACGCTTACTTAGTAAAGACACTATACATCTGACTGCTGCCATCTATGATAAATTCAATGAACCATTTCAAAGCACCGCAGTGTTTGTGTGCGTGCACTGAGCGGAAAGTTCCGACAGCTATCCGCCGGAGCTTTCAAATTATGTAAATAATGACCCTTTTTTGTATAAACCAAAACAGTTTTTCGAACATAACTTTTAAAGTACTGCACCAAACTGGATGAAATTTAAAAAAAGACTTAAAGAACCTGAAAACGAATCCAAAAACATAGATCCGGACAAAATTGGTCGAGCCAGTTCCGAGAAAAGTGAGTGAGAAAATAAATTCTACGTCCATCCACACGCACAGACATTTGCTCAGAATTTGATTCTGAGCCGATATGTATACGTAAAGGCTGGGTGCTGCAAAGACAGAATGCGTAACGTGATTTTCGAATGCTCCCCACTAATACATCTGCACTACAGCTGTAAACATAAACAAAGTGGCAGGCTATGTTCAAGCTCCAGCGTGACATATATTTTGCTGCTGAAATGACTTGTTTTGATTTTTTTTAATCTGTTCATGTTTAAATTTTTAAGCATAAGCATAGGTAATCTGTTCATGTTTAAATTTTTGTTGAAAAATTAAAGGCTTCGCACTTTTTTTGTTCGTAGACTAATCAATGGGCTGCCAAAAGAGGCCTTTTTGATTTCCACGTGACGAAATATTGCGTCAGAAGTGGGTGGAATTTTGTGAATAAGAAGAACAACCGAATCGAAGTTCCGAGATTGTGGATCGCAGTGATAATGTTGGAGTAAAATTATTGAATATTATTTGGCATGTGCCATTCATAGTTGTTGATAATTCGTCGCTAAAATTTCAAAAAGCGTCATAAACGTAAGTTTTGCGTGAGACATAGCAATTATTGAAATGTTAGCTAAAAAATTACCCAATCACGATTTCTACCCTCTTCTTAAGATTTGTTTACTTCGAATACCTCAAAAGCTCGACGCCACCGACAAAAAAATTATAGATCGATTACAATACTTGCCACTTCTTGGTATAATTTTGCAAACAGTAAATTGGTTCCGCTTTGACATTTCTAAATTGAGGCCGCTTTGCGAACCACTATTCTGCACCCAGCGTAAAGGTATACCATGGAAGCTTATTCAAAAAGTTCAATTTTTGAGTGATTTTATAGCCTTGCCTCAGTGAGGTTGAAGAGCAATTCCCTGCGACTTCAGACAACGATTTTTTTTTTGTATTTTTTGCATTGGATAAAAGTTTGTGTGTATTTTATATGATCAAAGGGGTAATTTGCCATCATTAGTTCGTCCATACAAATTTTCAGACAATGTTGGCACCTGTCCATACAAAAGTGCTATAAAAATATTCAAAAATCTGTTTGTTAAGAACAGAAAAAAAATAATATAAAATACATCTTTTTGTTGAACTTTCACACACAAAGAATGCACAAAATATCTATTTTTGAAAAAAAAACATGCAGAATACTGTTTCGGATATCTTCTATATGACAAAAATGCCATATTTTGAGCTATGGCACAAGTTGGTTTAAATTCATTGACAGTGTTGCCAATTTTTCGACAAAACTATGATTTTTGACAAAAAAGTTGGGAAAATAACGGAAAAAATTACTTTATTTTTTATTTTTTGATGAAACGTTAAATTTGAATCAAAAAGAAGTCACTTTGACTTAATTCGTTAAATTTGAATCAAAAAGAAGTCACTTCGGCGTACTTCCTAAATAAATTTCGATCTCTCAAATATAAATATTAAAAAAAAAAACACACAATTCAGAAAAAAATAAATTTGAAAAGGCCCAACAATATTTATTTAAAACCATTGAGCAATTCTTGCCCAAATTGAGCAATTCTAGCCCAAAACAGGAATTTTTCAGGTACTTTTTTCTAGACCCTCTCCGATTTCAATGAAACTTTGTAAACATGTTATCCTAGGCTTATGTGAGCCATTTTTGCATATATGGAGCCACTTGCACTCGATAGTGACATCTAAGAAGGGCGTAAAACCCTTTTGTATTCCGTAATTTACATATTACTGTATCTCTAAGCCGTCGCATCGTATCAAAAAGTGGTCAAAGACAAACTTGTAAGAAATTTGACGGTAAAAAATAGACTGAAAAAAAACACGCCAATTTTATGAGTTTTTTTTTTATTTTTAAATTTAAAAGTCAAAATTGAAGGTCCACGTTTTATTTTGTGGAAATGGCCTAAGATGTTACAAAAAGACATACACAACACATGGAACGGAGTATCTCTCCTAAAAAAATCAACAACACAACTTTTGCAACGTTGCGTCTTTCAATTACGATAATTTGTGTACCCAAATTAATAATATCGCTTATCGCTTATATTTATTGCATTTTTAGTAAAAATATACTTTTTCCCGTTTTTGCGTGCGGCGCGTCGAAAAATCCAGTTTTTTTCTAAATAAATTTATTTAAAAAAACTGGATTTTTCGTTTCGTTTTTTTCAGTCAAATGTCAAAAATAAAAAATAGAATGCCATGGTGGCTTGTAATTTAAATTTAAACCCCCGTCGTTTTTGACCAGAGTCTAGTGACATAAACTACAAAAAATGTTTGCAACGGCCTTAATAGTTTAAAATAAAGCTAAAATTAAAAAAAATAATACAATAGCATATCAAATTTTATGCCAGTATTGCTTTGAAATTTCTTTATGTTTGAAAAAAAAAACATTCAAAAGTGCAATAATGTTTTTTCGTTCCATAATACAGTTAGAAATGTTAGTGTCTGTTAGAAGTTTTTTCAAACTTTGCTTCGAATAGTTTTTGATATAATCTTATATTTATTCTTAATTGTTGTTTAATATAAAAATTGACCAAAATGCTTCTAATTGGATTTTGTCACGTTTCATAGAAGGACAATTCCCTCAAACTTTCTGACAACGATTTATTTTTTTTTTGTATTTTTTTATCGGGATGAAAGTTTATGTTTACTTTTTCTAAAAAACAGTTTTCATACAATTTTGGCAGCACAAAAAAAAAGGTTATTAAAATTTTCAAACATCTGTATCTTGAGAACAGATTTCCTGATCTACTTGATGTCCTCAGCAAAATTGTAGGTTTTGCTCAAAACTTTTCAGAACTAAATTAATAACAATCTTAAAAAAAATACCCTCGAATAATAACAATTTTTGGAAAATCAAACATTTGGATATTTTTAGATGACAAAAAATTCCATCTTTTGAGCTATAGCACAAGTTGGTCACAATTCAGTTTGCAGTGCTGCCGATAAAAAAACTAAATCATGATTTTGAAAACGTGGGAAAAAAGTAGAAAACAATTATTTAGACTTTTCTTTAAGGTACGCTTTTGAGTTAGGATGATGCAAATATTTTCAAAGTTTTTGTAACATCTGTGTAATTTTATGTGCTATCAGCTGTCATCAATTTAAAATGCATTCATCTGCGTTTAAAATATTTTTTACAGATTTGGGTAATTTAAAAAAATGAATTTGAGTGAATTTTCAATGAACAGTACCACATAAAGTTACATTATTTGAAAACTAAAAAGCAAATTGCAAATCAACTTTTTTTTATTGAAATGTTGAAATTCTGGCTTGTAAGTTGAATTTTTACTTTTTTATATTATATTAATCATTTTGGCCAATATATTAAATTGCATATATTGTTGATATACTAATTAAATATAGTTTAAATGGAATTCATGTTTTTCCTAGAAATTTGGCCAATTTTCTTTGAGTATATTTTTTAAAATCGATTGGAAACAGTAATGAATACATTTTATAACGTATATTTTCTTAAATTTTAAACAAAAGTCAAGAATGTTGGGATCACCGATCGCAAAATCGTGTAAAATCTAAGGGAAAAAACACTTTTCATTTTTTTAAATATTTTGGATAATTGTAATTACGTTTTTGGTTAACAAATTTTCTTCTTACTTTAAGAATTTATGATACACATTTGTTTTTTTTTTACGGGAATCATAGATAAAAAAAAACTTTCATTTTACAAAAAAACATATTTGACACATTCTTCGGCAATGTACACCTTAGGATGAAATTTTGAAAAGCGTGTATGAGCTATTTGGATATTTTTCCTCGATTCTAGACTACTTGAAGCTTCAAAAATCATGGTTTTCATTTATTGATCGTTTGAATATCATTTTGTACAAGTTGGTTAGGTTATGCATCAATTCGTGATAACATCATCGTTTTAAAACATTTTTCTAAAAACTCCTGGTTTTCAGCGAAATGAAATCCAAAAAATATTCTTTTGATTGCATTTTGTAGGTTTTTAGTTGTACTAAACGGAAATGTCATGGGTTTGCAGTTTATCTTAAGTTAAGTATTTTTTCAAACTAGTGTAAGTTTACCATTTTATTGCGTTGCAACGTCACGAAAAAGGGACATTTGTTTATGTCAACAAAAAACTAAACATTCAATCATTTTGATATTTCGGATGCTATTTGTACTTGGAAAGAGCTTTCAAATGCAATCTAGAGCGACTTAATTGGTTGTCTAGATCCAAAGTTACAACAGGTTTAAGTTTGCGTTGCAACGTCACGAAATTTTAAATCATATTGGTCACATGGCAAAAAAGGTGTATGCGTAGTTGGTTGTTGAAGATAAAAGGGTACTAAATATTATATATTTGTTATATAATGTTTCCGAGCATATTTACAGAAGAATTGTACATGGGTCATTCACAAATTCCGTCATTTAAGTTTGATGCAACTCGAAAAAAAAAGTATTTTATGAAACTTGTTAAACAAATCAAAATAGACCGATGTTCACAAGGGGGAAAAATTCTAAAACTTTCAAAAAAGTAATCACGTGGTTACTGGATGGCCCCTTTATGATAAACTGATTTACGTGAGGGTTCATTCTAAAACAACGCAATGATTTTTTTTCATCCTACACCCTTATGTAAGTCAAATTAGTGAAAGTGAAATTCATTAAACAATAAAAATCACGTGATTCGATTGTTTTTTTTTCACAAACTTTTGTCACTCTGTTGTTGGACGAACCCTTACTTAAATAAGTTGTATGCAACGTTTTGTTGTTCACAATTAAAAATGTTATGTTGCGCAGTTAAACAGTTATATAATTTTCTCAAATTTAATTTAAAAAGCGCAAAAGTCAACAAAATAAGTTACGTTGTTTGCAGATCACCCCTTAGGGGCCATGAACAAACGATGGGCACTTTATTTATAAATTCAAAATAAGCCCTCCTGAAAACTTGAAGCTCCTCACCTCCCTTCTAAAACTTCCACGTGTTTTGTAAGTTGTCCAAAACCATTATAATATTAAGGGAGCGTTCTTGCATTACGTAACAAAACATTTATATTTTTAGACCCCCTCCACCCCCTGGAAATACATTTCCGATACACTTTTTTTTGTATAAATCCTCGAACCCTCCTCCCTCCCCCTTGATATTACGCCGTTACGTAATGCATGGACGTCCCGTTACATGGATAGAGGACGGGAGAGGGGGGGGAGGTTTCCTTCGTGATAATGGAATAATACCAAAAAAAATATTTTGAAAACCCTTTGGAAAACTTTGTAAATCGTACTGCAACTGTGAAAGCAGAATAGGGGGAGGGGGGGTCTAACATGGGCAGGCCAATCAATTCACATGTCCTTGTACTGTCTATTAATGTCTTATAATCAAATCTTAACCTACAGTTGTTCAGCCTAACAAAAACTATGATTTATTTTGAAACTATAATTTTGTGACGTTGCAACGCAACGAAAAACCCTGTTTTCACAAACAGAGCGTTGCAACGTCACGAAATGTAAGCGGTCTTCAAAAATCGAGGATGAATTTTTTCGAAAAACTAATGATTGCATTCGATTTGTTGGCCAATTTTACATTAAAAATGGAAGAAGAACTCCAAATTTGCCGTTTAACAGAGCAGAGTTAATTGCGAAACATGAATTGGGTCAGGATTGAGAAAAAGTCACGCGTTGCAACGTCACGCTACATATCCCCCTCTCAAAAATAGAATATTCGCTTGAAATAATGTTTCAACATTGTTTCTTATAGGAAATTTAATGTACTTTCCGAATCTGTAATAACATATGTACCTTTTCAATGTAATTTTTGAGTTACAGCCGAAATACTGAAAAAAGAAAAGTCAAAGCGTTGCAACGTCACGGCGGAATGTGTCATTTATTTGTTTTTAGAATTCTTTTTTCAAATTCCAAGACCGAATGTTCAGGTATCTAGAATTTTAACCCTCTACTGCCCAAATTTTTTTTCGAAAATTTTATTTTTCCCTTATTTAGGAGGTCATTTTGAGCAACTTTTGTGTTACGAAAAACTTTATTTCTCTTGTTTTATATTTTTCTTGTTTGATTTTTAGTATTACTACTATTATTACCTTTTGCCTTCTTTTTTTGTCGTGATTTTACAGTTACTTTTTTCAATTTTTTGCTTATTTTTCACGTTTTTACTATATAACGATACCATTATCATTGAAATTGAAGAAAAAAATGGTTAAAGGCATAGTCTGGTACAATACAACAATTATTGCATACTAATTTTCACATAATATAGGGAGAATGTTAGTAATAAACAAAGCCTAAGTTGACCTCCGAAAAAAATGACATTTGAAAAAACATTGGGAAAGGCACATAAAGCAAGTCACACTTCCAACTTTATAATTTTCTTAAATTTAAAGAATTCTTCTTTCCAACGCTTTTTAAGGTTTTAAATTTGGTTGAAAATTGATTTTTGTCGATTTTTTAGATCGAAGCCCGGCTAAAGGCGGGGTTGGGTTGTAGAGGGTTAAATTATTCGAATTTTGTCGCAAAAATTTCTACTCCGCTTATTTCAGGATTGTTTCTTACTGTCTTTCCCCCTCTCCAGATACCCAATGGAGATGCACATCATCCACCGCAACAAAAAGTACAAAAACGTCGCCGAAGCACTCGGCTATTCGGACGGCCTAACCGTGCTCGGGTTCTTCTACCAGGTGGTCGAGCAGGAAAGTTCCGAAATCGGCTACCTGCTGCGTTCGTTCCCCCTGATCGAGGAGTACGACCAGAAGGCGTCGCTCAACTTCACCTTCACACTCAACTCGCTGCTCGGCCAGCTCGACCGGACCCGGTTCTACACGTACAAGGGCTCACTGACGACGCCACCCTGCTCCGAGGCCGTCACGTGGGTGCTCTTCCCCGACCTGCTGACCATTTCGCTCACGCAAATTCGCCGCTTCCGCGTGGTAAGTGGCACTGATGGTTGGACCAATTAGGTTAAAAAGACTAAAAATTTCGTTTTCTTGCAGCTCGACACCGGCATGCACGGATCGCCGATGGTGGACAACTACCGGGCCCTGCAACCGATCGGCAACCGGCGGGTGTTTGTCCGGAAGGTGAACTCACGCAACACCGCAATCGACGTGGTTCGGAACGAAATTGACCATACCAAGTGGGATTGGACCTTCTAGTACCAGGACGGAGTGTTGATGATTGGGGAGACATTTTTTACCAAAAAGATAATTACGGACGGCGGCAATGCGAGTTATTTTTAAATCAAAATTTCACTACAAGTATAAGAGAAGCAATGCAGAGACACGACACAAGGATTCATTCAATCTACCTTTATTTTAAGAAATATTATTTACATGTGTTCCACCTAGCAATATAGAATAAGAATTGTATAAGTTATTCTTAGTGACAGAACGAACTGTGCAATGCTGGTGCAATTGATTTACACTGAGCGGGTTTAGTAGAAGAAACGAAAAGTTTAAAAATATAAGGCATGTATTTCAAAAACAAAATTTAAATAAAAAAACGAATATGGCGCTCGGAATTACTTGTTTTGGTTTTTATATGCAGAGAAGATTTAAATGTTTTTGGTCTTGCTATACTAAGGCAATGACAAATTTTATTTAAGAATCTAGGTGGTGTCAATTATTATTGGGGCTTAGACTGTGAATGTTCTGAAAAAGGTGGCCATTTTCATGAATAAATTATTTTGAATTGTAGAAAATTTACAGAACATTACTGATAAATTTTCGAACTTAAGTCGATCGATTTTTCATAAAACCCGATTTAATCGCACCTGGGGTGAGATAGAGCCTTTCTTACTAAAGAATATAACAATGATAGAACTTCTTTCAATTCATAACATCGACTTTGTTTATTTATAACGTCAGCACAAAAGAAATTCATATGATGAAAGCAAAGTATACACCAAAAGAATATGTTTAACCGTACATAACTCCACGGATTTTATTTTCTCAAAATTCGAGGGTTGGAGATGGACAAATTCTGTCAAAGTGAATCAATAGAGCGTCGAAAATCGATGCAGTGTGATTTTTTAGCGATTTTTCCGATAAAAAATTCATGCTGTATCGTCTTATTTACGAAGATGAAAATGTCGACCAGCCATTAAGTAAAACCCATACCCATGACACTATGAATCGGAATTTTGAACTGACCCAGTCCTATGTAAAAAATCTAAAGTACAGTCATCCCACATATTCGGAACACCCACAAATTCGGAACACTTTGATGATAATTTGTCAATAGCATGCCAAAAGTAGCTTTTCTGTCGACCTTACTATTTTTAGAACCTTTATTTGGACATTATCTTGCTATTTCACTAGTAAAAGTAGTACTTTTTGAACAAAAAACTTCATTCCAAGACTATTTTGTGCAGAGCTGCAAAACACCGCCTCCAAATGACCTGTTTCATAATTGTGGGCTGTTATTGTTCCTCCCACAATTGTGGAACACCTGAATTTAACTGATATTTTCACAAAAAAAGTTATCAAACCATGTATAAAACATCCATAAGCTTGAGTTTCATTGGTTTCAGTGTGTGAAGTCATTATTTGGTAATAAATATGTACTCCTGGAAAGATCCAAAGTTTGTTTACATTCGTAGGAAAAAAGTGTTTCGAATTTGTGGATTTCAAGGGTCAAAGTAATTCTTCAAAAACTTCATATAAAAGTTAAAATTTGCAGATGTTTGATACAGCATTCGAAAGATCGCAAGAAAATCTTTCAAATGAAGGTGAAAGCGAATCATTAAGCTCAATTATCGATTTGCTATGATTTTTTGAACATTGGCCTATCTGGAAACCGTTCCGAATATGTGGGATGACTGTATTTACGCTTTTCCGATTTGTGTTTCAAAATTTATGATTTGTAAGTTTTTGTGAAAACCTGAAAGTTCCCCAATTTATTAAAAAAATGCGAAATAAACGGTATAAAATGGATTCTTAATAAATATATATTTAACAATTTTATTTTAAATGATAGTAGAAAAATAGA
This sequence comes from Culex quinquefasciatus, assembly GCF_015732765.1. Lineage (NCBI taxonomy): Eukaryota > Metazoa > Arthropoda > Insecta > Diptera > Culicidae > Culex > Culex quinquefasciatus. The sequence continues at coordinate 20,961,178 of NC_051863.1, forward strand.
TTTTCAGTATTTAATGTTTACAATTTCATTTTTAGTTATTGACCCTCTGACGCGAATGGACGCAGAGAGGGAAGAAATATAAATTTCAAGCCTTATTTACAAAATTTCCATAAATACAAAAAAAAACAACTGTAAAAAACGGTAAAAAATGTGCAAAGTTGTCATCAAATTATAACCTATTTTTATGCTGCCTCAAAAAAAATTTGTAAAAAAAACCAAAAGTGTTCCATTTGATGACAAAAAAACGTTATGAAATGTTTTCAAAATAGTTTACAATCGATTGTGCAAGTGTTTTTTTTTCTAGAAAATTTATGTTTTCTGCAGTAAGGCCGTTGCAAATATTTTGCAATGTCGGCTTGAAAAATCAGAGGGGAAAACATATTTTTTTCGAAAAACTTCAATTTTTTTAATAAAAATTAAAGTGAAAACTGATGGGGTGGAAAACAACTGGATGCGTGTAAAATGAATTTTGAAACTTTTTTTTATCCAAATGTTGAAACCTAGGCTTGTAATTTATGCCCTGCCCCCCTCTCTTTCGACCGAGGGACATAAACTTCAAAAAATATTTGCAACGGCCTAATTATATTTATTGTTCTAAAAAAAACAATAAATATTGTATTTCATCTATATAAAAGTTATAATTGAAACTAACAAAAATGCACCGCCTCATAAATATTTGATTTTACATTCTAAAAACTTGCATATATTTATAAAAGAAATAAAAACGATCTTTTTTCAGAAATTTAGTTTCTAAGTTAAGTTTTTGATTCAAATTACAAATTAATTTTTCAATCCTTAACTTTTTTTTAGGCCGATGCAAATATTTTTCATAGTTTTTGTCCCACAACCGAGGTCGCAATAAAAAATATGGTACAGTCATCCCACATATTCGGAACGGTTTCCAGATTGGCCAATGTTCAAAAAATCATAGCAAATCGATAATTGAGCTTAATGATTCGCTTTCACCTTCATTTGAAAGATTTTCTTGCGATCTTTTGAATGCTGCATCGAACATCTGCAAATTTTAACTTTTATATGAAGTTTTTGAAGAATTACTTTGACCCTTGAAATCCACAAATTAGGAACACTTTTATCTTTCGAATGTAAACAAACTTTGGATCTCTCCAGGAGTACATATTTATTACCAAATAATGACTTCACACACTGAAACCAATGAAACTCAAGCTTAGTGATGTTTTATACATGGTTTGATAACTTTTTTGTGTGAAAATATTAGTGAAATTCAGGTGTTCCACAATTGTGGGAGACACAATAACATCCCACAATTATGAAACAGGCAATTTGGAGGCAGCGTTTTGCTGCTCTGGATAAAATAGTCTTGGAATGAAGATTTTTGTTCAAAAAGTACTACTTTTACTAGTGAAATAGCAAGATAATGTCCAAATGAAGGTTCTAAGGTCGACAGAAAAGCTACTTTTGGCATGCTATTGACAAATTATCATAAAAGTGTTCCGAATTGGAACCATTGGAGAATGCAAAAAAATGTAAGATTTGTCGAAAAAACATTTTTTTTTGCGAAAAAAGAAACACTTTTTGCAGTTTTGTACATCGAAAATTCACTTAAATCCCAAAGATTTTTCCATGAACCCAAACATGCTAAAATGATTCCAAACGCAGTGGAATGCATTTTAAACTGATTTGATAGCACTTGATTTTGTATTGAAAATTTGAACTTTTTTGAAAAACTAAATTTTTGGCTCCCTGTTTTTTTTTGTCCGACTTTGAAGGAAGAAAGGGAGGGGGGCGTGACAAAAAAAAAAGATTAAAATATTGAAACATTCACACTTAGATTTTTTTACCTGAATTCGGTAGTTGAAAAATCGGTTAAGATAGATCGGTAAACCATCTGTCAAAATGAATTTTTTTTTACCGAACATCGGTAGTAAGGTGAACAATAATGAACTTTATTACTGCATTTCGGCAGTTGAAAAATCGGTAAAGTTTACCGAAATCGGTAAAAAATCTAAGTGTGTTCGATATTCAGAAAGGTCAAAATTTGAAAGCTCAGTTTTAAAAACAAAGAATTTTTTAAATTATAAAAAAATGTAGTGTTTAAAAATTTTTAAATTCCAAAAATCAATTAATAAAAATTTAAAATATTTAAAAATCTGTATTTTTCATTATAGGTTAGCGACACAAATTTTGAAAAAAAGAAGAGCATAATTTGGCAAGGCAAGGACTAAAATAATTAAAGGTCCAAAGCACATTGTGTTTCCTTTTTGAGTGTTTTAAATACCCCTGACTCATCACACTTAGATTGATTTAACGAATTCGGTAGTTGAAAAATCGGTAAAGTTTAGATCGGTAATCCACCTGACAAATTGGGTCCTAAAATGAAGCTTAGATTGCTGATATAATTGTTTACAGCGATAAAGCTTATTTTTCTGAGTACAATGACCCCTTGTACAACCACAAAGAGTTTGAAATGGATTTTTAAATCAAATTTGAAAAATTTACCTCGCGGTCCTTCTTGGCAGAAAAGTTCCTACTTGACAGCTCGTTCCAAGGGGACCATAGTTAATCCATCGAAAAAAGTTTGTCTTGTCATTTTTTTTTGCATTAAAATGAAAAAAAAATTATCAAAAATGGTTTTTGATCGTGTTTTTTACCGTTGTACATAAAAATTTACATTTGACTTAAGAACCCAATTGTTTTTATCACGTCCTTTTCCGTACTGGTACTATTTTTCTTAAAACTAAGAGTAATTACAGATGATCTTATGTTGTATACATTTTCGGGGACAAAAATGCCATCTTTTAAGATATGGTTCAGCAAAAGCAAAAATAATTTGACTGAATTATATATTTTTGAAAAAAGATGTTTTAAAAAAAATTGGCATTGCGGCAAATCGAATCGAAAATAACTTTTGAGATTTTTTGATAAAATGCAAGATTTCTAAGCTGCAGCCATTTGAAAAAAATAAAAATCTATTTAAGGCCTCAACAAAATAACGACCATTTGCCCATCCCTGAAAAAAAATTTTAAGGTATGAAAATAAAAAATCAGAATCGTAAAAAATTACATAGGACAAATAGGCGTAGAGCAGCAGGCTGCTCTAGTTCGAAAAATGCAAAAACTCGAAAAATATTGAAAGACTATTGATTATTTTAAAAAAAAGTTAAACAAATCTAAAAGTGTTTGATTTTATAAATAGTTCCAATTTCCACATTATTCCACATTAACTTATAAATTCATTTGATTTTGAAATGTAATAAATTGTTTCCCAATAGACTTTACAATGATTTTTTGAAACTAGCATTTCCAAATTACTACTTTTGAATTTCCTTCCTAGAAAATTTAATTTTGCTAAACAATCAAAATAATGTAGCACTACTATTTCGAAAAATGAGTGTTTTGTATCGTAGATCAACATATTTTTCTATTCTTATTTAGCGATTAAAACCCATTTCTGGTCCCTTTTTATTTTAAGGCTAGTATGCTGATCGGAAGGAAAGGGGTCAAGAAACAGCTTTACGAACAGCAGAACAAAGGAGAGCGAGCAATTTCTTGGGGCTTTTCTTCACCCTATCTGACTTGCTTGCGCTGCCGCTGCTGCCCATTTGATTTTTTTTTCTTGACCGGTTCCTTCCGATGTGCGTACCTTACATTAATGCAAGAAAAACATTTATAAGAAAACATTTTTTTATGGATCACCTATGTTCCCTTTGGAACGAGCTGTCAAGTAGGACCTTTTCTGTCAAAAAGGGCCGCGAAGCATTTTTTTTAAATTGAAAACATTCGTAAAATTTTCCAATCTTTTCGAAAAAATATTTTCAATTATTTTGAATCAAGACTAGCACTTTAAATGGGCGTAATATTCAATGTTTGGCTCTTTTAAAATGTTAGTCTTGATTTAAAAAAATTAAAGCGGAACCTCCTCCTCACAAATGTTTCATGTATTAACATTGAAAATCGGACCATTAGTTGCTGAGATATGGTCATTAGAAAATGGTGGGTTGTTTTGGTGAGATTTAGAAAACTTCAATTTTCGTATTTCTTTTTCTTAAAGCGGCTCTATCTCAGCAACCCAAGATCCAATCTTCAATGTCTCTTAGACAATTTTACAGCACATTTTCTGAACTTTAAATAAAAAAATATTTTTAGAAATGGTCACTCATGGTCACTATTTTTAAAAATCAAAAAACTGCAAATATTTCGCTAAAACCGAACTTTCGGTGGCTAAATCTTGAAAGCCCTTTATTAAAAAATCTGTAAAGTAGTTTTCGATTGCAAATTCAATTTTGCATTAAAATATAATGTCAAATTTGTTTTTGCATGAAACTTTGATTTTTTCCAAAAATCACTATTTTTTCAAAAAATCATAACTCGGCGGCATGACCATTTTTTTCTATGGCTCGAAAGTTGCGGATTTTGTCCCCTAAAACATATAAAAAAATCTCGAAAATCAAAAAATACGTATTTTGGGAAATTGAGTTTTAGTGAAAAAAAAGTTGATTAAAAAATCTGCAAATTTTTTTCCGTCTACCTATTTTTTTCTCAATTGTCCTCAACAATACCTACAATTTTGCCCAAGACTCCAAATTGATCAGAAAATTTACTCAAAAGTTACAGCTGTTTGAATATTTACATACCATTTTTGTATGGACAGCAGCCAAAATTGTATGGAGACTTGTATGGGTGAACCAATGACGCAAAATGGCTTATTTGGTCATATGGAAGGCCCCCACAAAGTTTAAGTCAAATAAAAAAATACAAAAAATAAAAATGATCGAAATCGGCCGATTTCATAGAGAGTTGCTCACTTTATAGTTTGACACCCCTTTTACACGGTGTTCACACACACTACCAAACGTGTGTTTTGATAGTGTGCGTGAGCGCCGTGTAAAAAGTGACAGTTCGTCACTTTTTAGTTTGATTTTGACCAACCAACGGGGTACAAACCTCGCTACAAACTAAAAAAAGGTGAAACGAAAAAGTGACCAACCACCGGGTGTTGAGTGAATTTATAATTATGTAAAAGAAACCTTTTTTGGGTCTATGTTTATTTAAGTTACGTGAATTGTCTAATGAACCGCTACTCTTAGCACATAATTGGTTTGGTATTGACGTGAAGACTTTTGCGAGTGTTTTGACATGATTGAAATTACATTTTTGTAAACGCCTGTTGGTAGGCAACTGTTTGAATGTCACGGATGTTTCGAGTGCTCGCCACCAGTTGAAGGTCATTTCTAGTTCAGACACAAACAATAATTATTCGAAACACCACAGTTGAATTCTGCTACAAAAACTGAAAGCTTTCTTGTAGCAAAGACAAAAGCCCGTTGTTCGAAACAACTTTTGCATTCGTGTGTGTTTTTTGACAGCTGCCCTCCGAAACAAAAACAGACCGCCTCGTGATCGCGTGGTTTTCCCCTCCGGCAAGAAGCCGGAACTGGTTGTTGTAGTGACGAAAGGTAACCGTGGTAACTGGAACCTGGAAAAGATATTGAGAGACCCCAAAAATGCTGCCCGACGCCCGGCTCCACCCTTCTTCCTTCGTTCCGCCGTACCACCAGTTCGCGACGGAACCGCCTCCGCTGGCCTTCAGCCAGCAGCAGCCGGCGATTTTCAACGGCCCGTTCCAGATCATCGAACCGGGCAGCGACCTGTACATCGAGACGGAGCCCAACTTTTGCCTGGAGCTGATGCCGGAGGAGGGGTTGGACACGAGTGGGCTGTACTTGTCGGAGAATGGCATTCCGGCGGATGTGCTGGACGACGTGTTCCGGCTGGATGATGAGTTGGACGTGAGTACGGTTGGGGGTTGTCGTGGTCCGGTTCCGGAGGGGGTCGGTATGGGCCAGTATGAAGCGCAGTTGGTGGCGGAAATTGAGCGGCTCTTTCCGGATGTGACGGGAGGTGGCGGGGTGGTGAAGAAGAAGTCGAGTGGGGCAAGTCGGTTGGCGGAGGAGCTGACCCGGAAGGTATCGGCTGGCACGATGATTCCGGTCGTTTCGGGGAGTCCCTGCTACATGAACGTGTTTTTGAAGGGAGGTGGCCGCTTGCAGAACAATTTGGTCAAGGTAAGATCGTAGGAGTATTTTTTTAGTAGACATTCAAGTTTTCATCCTTTCTACAGCCGGAATCTACGCCGGAGCGTGGCTACCGATGCGTTGAAATGGTCGACGGAACCGGTGCCATGTTCAAGGCCAAATACTACGCGGAACAGATGACGGCCATCACCACGCCAGCAAGGCAATCAACGCCAACTCCCAGGGTCATGTCATTGACCAAATTCTCCCCGATGGTCACCACAGCCACAACACCCACCAGAATGCCCCAGCTGAAGAACATGACCCCGGCGATGGCCAGCAAGATCGAGTCCCTGGCCAACGGGATGAACCGCAACGTAACTCTAACCCCGGTCCGAACTCCCAGCCGCAACAGTCTCCTCCCATCCTCTTCCTCCACCATCGTCATCAAGGCTCCCAAGCGGACAATCGCATCCGGCGGAACCACCACCACCCTCTTCCCCGATCCGTTCTTCCCGATGCCCATGATCAAGCAGGAACCCCTCGACGACCCCCCACCCCAGGAAGACCCCCTTAACCTTCCAACCGTCCCACAACCACCGGCCAACCCGAGCAAGCAACCGCGCAAGCAAAAGCTCGTCAAGCTGTCCCAGAACGGGGAGCTGGTGTTCAGCGATACGACGAACGTCGGAAGGTCGGAAGCCAGGGAGAGAAAGATTGTTCCGAAGGTGGTGCAGGCACCGCCGCCGAACAACGAGTACGTCCCGGCAAGGGGTGAGTACACGCGAGCCGTGACGGTGAGCGAAATTATTGCCAGCGTCGTCGAGCGCAAGTTTGAGCGTTGACGAGTAGTTTGAGTAGACAGTAGAGACAGTAGCAGTAGAATTGTGATTTTCATTCTTTACTATTTTTTATATTCTTTTGACTATTTTTATGAATATATTTTTGCTTTTGTTGACTATCTACATAACTCCTTTTGTGTTGTTTTTCTTGGTATCTCTCTGTAGTCTTCTCAGTTTTACGTTGTTTAACAGTATAATATGTTTATGGCTGCAAGCAGTAATGAGTGAATTACCAGCAGGACCAAGATTTTATTTCCGCCGGATTTGCCCCCGAGTCTTGATCTCCAGGGTTGTTACGGACGGCGCGTTTCGCGCGGATATGCTGGCTAATTTTGCTCAGGCGCGGATTTCGCGCGGATGGCAATTTTGATAAATAAATTAATTGAGAGAGATAGAATTCCTTTCAAGTTATTAAGAAAAATATTATCAGAAATTACGATAATAATTTGTTTTTTTCCTTTGAGTGCAAGAATTTCATAATTGTTATTACTTGAATTTTCTTCTGAAAATGTTTGTATTTTCTTAGTACGAAACGTCGAAAGATGAAGATGAAGATTATGTAGATATTATTTTTTATATGTTTCTTGTCATTTCTTAACATCTCTGGCTCTGAATATTTAATTACTTTTGAGTTTTAAGTAATGATTTTTAACCGTATTTATTTGTAATATACTGGATTTATTCAATTTTTAATTTTGTAAATCAAATATTACAAACTTTTCCCGAAGATATGGACATAGGAATGTGTAACAAAAACTATTATTGGGGCTTGTTCTGGTGGGCGCTAAATATGAGCTTGATTGGACGTAACAGAAGCAGGCCTCCGCTTTCGAATTTTGGAATGGAATTTAATCGTTAGAATTTTTTTTTGAATTTAAACATTCTTAGCGAAAATAAAAAGATCAGAACATTCCAAATTCAAATCTTCCGAAATTCAAAAAATAAAAATAAAATGTTTTAATAGTTTTTTATTACAACAAAAAAAAAATCAAAATACATATGAATTTTTTTTCGAAATTTCTAAAATCGTAATTTAAAAAATCTGAAATTTCGAAATTCAAAATTTTAGCAATCTGAAATATCAAAAAAATTGGGTAATCGAAAATTTGAAGATTAAAAAAAAATAAAAATTGAAAAGTCAAAATTTAAAAACTAAAAAATATCAAATTCAAAACAATATAGAAAAAAAATCTCATATCTAAAATAATTTTAGTATTCTTAAGCTTATAAATTCTTAAATTCCTAAATTCTTAAATTCTTAAATTCTTAAATTCTTAAATTCTTAAATTCCTAAATTCTTAAATTCTTAAATTCTTAAATTCTTGCAGGCCAAGGGTGCATGATACTGATGATACTCGTCGGTTGACACACCTAGGCGAGGAACATCCCGGAAGGAGCCCAACTACATCCGTAGTGCTGTTTGGACAAAACAGCATGGCTCTGGTTCCTTGCAAGTGTCCTATTTTCTTACCTCCACGTTGGCTTGGTTTAGTCATCATGATGACAAGATGTAACCTAGCTGGTGGCCTGTGGAAACGACTCGTAAACCTTTGACCAGCGAGGGTCAGAGTAGAGACGGCTAGAAGAAAGGGGCGCGACAATGTGGGTAAGGGAAGTAATTTGTGATTGTAGACGGTATTGTTTTGATTCGCAGTATGTTGAGTCAACTGCTGTGGATGTACCTGAGCATCGCAGAACGGGGTTTCTCCACTTTCCATTTCAGCTAACAGCTATCTTCTGTTTATTTTGTTTCACTGATTTTCTAAAACGGCTTCTGTTTACTATCCTCCATATGATTTCGATTTTACTTATTTGATTCTCTTATTTCTCAACGCGTTTCCACTCTATTTTACCAATTGATTTTGCTGTAATAAACTGTCTGCGTTCCCTTAATTTGGCAGCGTTGTCAATTTTGTTTATCATGTGTCTTTTCTTTATTTATCTATTTGAATAATTTCTCATCTTCCCTGTAAATTGCCCTCAATACAATCTAAGCTTGTTTGTTACCTCTATTTATTAACTATTGTTAATTTCTCTATCTGCTTCATAAATTACTATCTTTACTATTAATTCTTTACATTGTATATTTCCTTCACTGTCCATTGTTTTCAAACTTCACCTTTTACTTAAGCAAGTGAGGTTCGAGCCCTCACTCAATTTATGGAATGATTAAAGGATTAACACAAATATTACTATTGTACTTTTGAAAAACTTTTCTGAAATGCTTAGGACCAAAATATTGTAACAAAACACCGCGACAAAAGAAATAGCAACAGATAAACACGACTTAACATTAGGGAATATTTCAGGAGAAAACAATACACAGTAAAATAACAACTAGTTTTTGAATTAAAACTAAAAATAAAACAGTTTTTGCTTTAGTGAAAATTGAAAGGCACACTTTGAATGGTTAGGCGCTTATACTTACATCAAACCCTACGTAATGTACCACCCCCGGCCGAGTTAAAATGCGTAACCGGAAAAGAAGGTGTGCATGCCTGGCACGAACACTCAAAGCGTGTTCTAGCGTGCTGCTCGTACTGACTCAGAGCAAGGGTGAGATGTAGGTGTAAGGGCAGTGCGTGTTCGTCGGGAACCTGGTGCATAAGATCGGTCAAGGCCCGTTCTTACACTGAAAATTGCGAATTGCGAATAGATTTCTCCTTATCAATAAAACATTTTTGTGAGCTTCAAAAAGCTTTTAAAATATTGCACAAAATTTGCGTCGTTCCTGAGAAAACGACACATTAGAAAACGTAACGCATCGCGAAAAAAGAGATTTCACTGTACTTGAATTCCTAAATTCAAAAATTCAAAGATTTAAAAAAACCTAATTGTGTATAAAATTGTGAAGCTCTAAAATTAAAAAAAAAAATAAAATAAAAAATTGAAAAATTCAAAAAGAAGTTAAAGTCTGAGAAACAACTAAAAATTCAGGAATAAAAAAATCAAAAATTATTAAAATGACATCATTGAAAATAAAAATAGAAAAAAAATCATTTAAATGCAGTTCGTTCGCGATTCTCCAAAACTCCACTTTTCCGAAGATTGGATTATCCATAATTTGATTCGGAGGTTTCTACTGAGACTTTGAATAATCAAACTATTAAAAAAAATACTTGTGATTTTTATATTGAAGTAAAATGTGGTAAAATTTAAGTTCAACGACTCTAAATTAGTTGAATTTGGCCTGTTGGTTACCATTATAACTTAAAATGTTACAGTTAAAGACAATCAAAAATAAGACAACAAAAAAACAATTTCGTGATAAAGGCCTTTGGATAATCGAGTCTTGATTTTGTATTAATTTAAGAGTTTCTGGACTGTATTTTTTTTGGATTTTCTGGAATTTTCACATGGTCATTAGAAACAGTCGTGGACCTAGTCTAGGGGTTTCCAATTCGAGTGGAACAGTTCAATTTATAGAAAAATTATGGATTAAAATTTTGATTTTTATTTACTTCAACGAAATCAGAAAAAAATGTTTCAACATGCTCGCAAATTTTTATTCAGTCGGAAAAATATTATTTTTCTTCAAAAAAGTTTCGTTTTTAATCACATGATCACCCCTAATCCTGGCACCTAAAAGCAATAAAAAAAAAACATATTCTGAAAAATCGAACATCTCGAGCCCACCCTAGTGAACACATTTAGATTACCTGTAACCATCACGAGTTATCGCGAATTTACGATTATTTTAAGGTTAAAAAAGTGTTCATAATTGGAAGGGGCCATAGCGCCCCTCCATCACGAGATATCAAAAATGGAGCTCGGATTCGTGATGGGGGAGGTCGGGGCAAATTTTTCCGATTTTGTTTGAGTTGGCGGAGAATTAAAAAAAAAAATATGAAAATAAAATAATTTAAAAATGAAAAATTGAAAAATTCAAAAATTAAAAAAAAACAAAATTATAAATGACATAAATTTACAAAAAATACAAAAATTACAAATTCAAGTCGCATTTAAATAAGCAAATCTCACCAGGCGTCAAAAAATTTATGCTACTGTTCCTTTTCAACTGCGTACCGGCTAAAAAAACGTCAGCCATTTGTTGACCATTTTTGTTCCTCTTTTTGTTGCCTTTTTCGCCTAATTGAGGAAAGGCGGTAAAATCACTCGAAAAATTAACTTCTTAATTTGTCCTCCTAGACCCACCTTCACGTATACGTATCAAATCTGAATCAAAATCTGAGCAAATGTCTATGTGTATGGTGGTATGTTGATCACTCGATTATCTCCGGACTGGTTGAGCATATTTTAACCGTTTTGGTTTCATTTGATTTACCCTGGGGTTCCATAAGTCTCTATTCAAAATCAGCACGCAGAAAAATGTTTTGTAGAATCAGCCTGTAGGAGGTTTGAATCAACAAAATTTTGGTTGAATATAATTAGGGTTAGTGAAATTTCACGATTTCGCGGACAGCGTGAAATCCGCGAAATTTGTCTTTTTCCACGAAATCCCGTGAAATTTTATGTTTGTGTGAAACTGTAACGATTTTTCTTTGAATATTTTATCAAACTCAAATAAGAATAAAAATAATTTACTAATTGTTCAACTACTAATTAGTAATTTTAATATAAGGTTAGTGAATTTTGATGCGGACGGTGTGAAATTCTTGAAATTTATAATTTCATCATCAATATTTTAACCTTAAAGACTATTTAAGTAAATTTTACAAATTTTCAATAGAAAAGCTTGATATGAACCATTTGATAAATTGTTTGGATTTTTCTGTTTCTTAGAAACTAACAAAATTTATTTTTTTCGCTTTGGTAAAATTTTACTACTATTTTATTTGAAATGTAAAATTTCAAAAGAAATTCAAAGTAATAAGCTTTGTTTATACCAAAATTAAATGAAGAGTATTTTTTATGTTTGAAATCACCTTTTAAAAACATTTAAGATTTTTTTCTAAATCCTGTTCAATTTTAACGATATTTGATTATATGGGTGGATGATTCCCGTGAAAGTTAAAAATGACACCTTTTTTTTGTTTTCCGTTCTCATTTTGAATAAAAATTTCGATTTCGTTTCAAATTATATTATTTTTGCCTATTGATTTTGAATTTAGTTTTTGAAAAGAAAGATGAAATCCTTAAAAATATTTGTTAAGGCTGTGGGCTAAATGTTGCAGAAAATTCAAATTATTTTACTTATTTTGGCTGGACAAGATTGATGTTAAAACAGAAGCAAATCAGCAAGAACGTTTTTGCTATATTAGTCGAATATTAAAAATAAGTTCAATAAATGGAAATACGCATGCCCTACATTTTGTTTTAAAATATAAATAGAGCTCATCCATAACCTACCGGCTCTGTGGCTTAATGGTTACGGCTTCTGTCTCACAAGCAGAAGGTTCAGGGATCAAATCCCGGCCGGTACCTTTGAAATTTGGAATCAGGAATTTGAACTTTGAATATGAACAAAAACGAAAATGAATCAGGTGGGATTCGAACTCACACCTCTGGATTGGTGGTCTGGGACGCTAAGCACTCTAGCAGTGAAATTATCCGTAGTGTTGAAACATGTTATCTTCTCATATTATTATATACGCGCTGATCCCTGATTTGCCTGACGGGATTGGAAGTCTAAATATAGATCGAGTTTCCTTCAGATGCTTGCTTCTATGTTTAGGCGGGGCCGAACAATGCCCAGCGACCTCGGAATTGGACCGCAAGGAGCTCTGTCATTCTGAAACGGGTCGTTGGAAGCAGCGCGAGGGCTATCACCACCTAATACCCGGGACTGAGATAAGTTGTATCAGCATTCGACATATACAAAGTCTGATACAAACTATGCTTTCCCATAATATCGCTACCGGTTAGCGGGTATTGGATTGGATCACACACACACACAATAGAGCTCATCCATAACCTTTTTTGAAATTTATGAGATTTTTTTTTGTGTCACGTTGAAATTTAGTGAAGATTTTTTTTCGTCTTTTGAAGAATAATATATAATGAAGCATAAAAAGAAGTTTCTATGATTTAGAGAAAAGATTTTCAGAGTTTTTTTTAACATTTTCCACGTTCCGCGAAATTTGCGTGAAATTTGGTGTTTTGAAATCGAGGTCCCGTGAAATTTGCTATTTTCGAGCGTGAAAAATCACTAAGCCTAAATATAATCAACAACAAAATTGGGTTGAAATAAATCCTGATTTTCTCAATTCCACAAAAGCCTTTTTTTTTTGTTTTGAAAAAGTTGCTTTGACGTTTAGCGTTGATTCAACAAAAATCATGATGATCAAATAAACAAAACGTTTTGTTGATTCAATTATGCCTTATTTTTGTATTTATAACGATTTCGGAAGATTGTAAAAAGGTTGACTTTACAGTAGTTGTTCGGTAACTGGGCGTTGTTTAACTGGGCTGCTTTTTAACTGGGCGCTCGATAACTGGGCTGTAGCCCACTCAAAAAGCAGACAAACGTCAAAAAACAAAAACAAACCGAAATGAACGAGGGGCTAGTGGATGCAAAAAGCAAGTTCAAAAAATTAAAAATTATATTCTAAGTTTTTATGAAATTTCAAGTCAAAATTAAACGAAAATTGAAAGGTGTACTCTGGAAAGAAATTTAAGCATCCTTTATTTTTACATTTTGTTGAGAAAATTTTCTGCATCGTTGGTCCCCTTGTCATTTTTCGTTCAGCCCAGTTAGCGAGCAGCATTCGGTAACTGGGCTACGTTCTTAGCCCAGTTACCGAACAAGTACTGTACATTTTTAGATAGAATGATAGATACATTTATCGAACCTTTTCATCGAGCTTAAAAAAATCGAGATCGTACAATTCTATCAAATGCTATAAGCAACTAAGTGTTATTCATACACTTCTTTAAGGCTGGATCTATGGTATTTTAATGAAAATGGATTTTTGGATAACACTGACTGACAAAAAAAAAAAAAACAAAAATGACTGCGCACGCTCAACTCGAGTGCTGGATTTAAGATATTTTGATGAACACGAAATATTATGTGAC